>NW_006912922.1:563709-773796 GCF_000585535.1 Cladophialophora psammophila CBS 110553
GGGGGGGGGCACAGAAGCCGGCCTGCGGTGGCCTTGTTGTAGTAAAGAATAAAGGGCAATCACCATGGCATGTCATCCGTGTTCGGGTAGGTTCTCGGGTTCCAGAATTTCAACGTGGCCGACCGCTTTTCCGATCTCCTTGATACTCATTGGTGGCGCAATGTCAGGGTACTGGCTGTGAAAGATGGTCTTTCCGTGGAGGAAGTTCGGAATGTTCTGGCGGGTGGGATAGACAAGATGTAGTGAGCTACCTTGCTCAACCACTCGCTCAGAATCTGGACCATATCCGATGTCGCTCCATTTCGCAGTATTCGCCGTGGGCCGAGATACCCCCACGAGTTGCGGCCACGGTGATACGCAGGTGAACTCGTACTCTTTGTTCTTGCACAGATTGGCCAAGCCCCAGTCGACCGGACTATTGTAGGGCACCATGGAGAGATGATAGAGAGCTTTCCGTGCGCCTTTTTGGGAGATGGCGTAGGACGCCGTGCAGACTCCTCCTTCCGAATGGAAAACTATTCTCGTTCGATTGTCGCCTCGAGGGCCGCTTTCCCAGTGGCTCATGTCAGGTTGGTCGACATTATCGACACGGGCCTCGGGGGGCTGGACGGTATAGTCATCTGGGATAACGAAGAATCGTCGGTTGTCGTCAGGAAGGACCCAGGTGCCGCAGTGGCCAATCCACAACATATCCCAGTCATGCCCATACGGAGAATGAGCAAATGCATCCTCGGCAGTATTAGTGATAAATCTCGAGCCTCTGGCGAACTGCACCAGCTGCTCTTTGAGCGAGACGTCCCAATCAGCGTCGTCTTCAAAAACCAAAGCTGTCGAGACCTTTTCATGGACCATTCTTTGGTAAACATTCAGATGTGCGCGCCAACATCCGATGACATTGGAACTTTGGCCCATAGTCTGTAGGGAGATTTAGCAATTATCAACCAGAATCTTTGTTCTCTGACATACGTGGGGTAGCGCCTTCACAGGGACCTCGTGGCCATAAACTCCATCCACTTGTGTATATGAGATTTCGGAAAAGGCGGCTTGCACTGCAAAGGCGTCTTGCTTATCCGTCCTTCCGGGTAGTGATATCATGTATATCTCTTGGAACCCCAGCGTCTCGTTCTGAACCCGATGGGCCAAATCATCTGGAGGAACATGATGGGTAACATCCTCGACATGCGTCGTCGTTCTCGCCGGGGGCTGCGCCAGGGAAGCTTCGAGGATGGTAGGAATCGCATCCGCGGACTCGAAGAGATCTTGCTCTTCGGGGCGGGGAGATCGAAAGGAGCCGTAGAACAGGAGGAAGGCCGTAATGACGAGCCCAACCACCACAAAGTTGAGCCGAGTGGGCGCGGCGAAGAGCATGGTGTCTCACAAGGGGAAGCGAAAGCAAATGGCAATGACCGGGAGGCAGACGACGGCGAACGAGGATAGAGACATAGCCCGAGTGAGACCAAGAGGAATCAAGAAAGAATGTCACGTCCGAGCGAGTGACAATGTTAATATCTGCTGCATCAAACGAGCGTCACCTCCAGCAGATCCGAGGATGGATAGTGATATGAGTAAGATACAAGGGATGCTCTCAGTCCTTGGGGCGTGGTGAATGGGACTCCATATTACATACCAAGTACATTATGTACCTACTGGGTACAAGGTTAGACGGAGGGATATGGAGATGTTTGGCTGCGCAGCTGCGCCAGCCTGGCCACCCCAACCAAGCCCAACCAAGCCCAACCAAGCCCAACACAGCTTTTTGCCGAAGAAGGCCAAGAGAGGCATCGCTGAAAGCGGCAGGTTCAACGACTGTTCTACTTGTTACAGGCTACCCAGTACTGGGTACAGGCTCGAGGGGCACAGGATGGTCACGGCTCGACGGAAATGGTCCGAGTCTCACTTCCACATCTGAGTGCAGAAAGTTGCCCCTGGTCCTTGCTCTCTGCCCCCTTTCCTACTAGTCCCGACTATGAGGAATGAAGTCTTTAACCGTTAATCAGGGGCTCCGCGCCTAATGCTGAAGGTCCAACTCCCCAGATCCGCAACAAGTGTCAAGGTGTGCAGATCATGGACGGAGTGCCGAGAAATGTATCTCGAGTTGCACCTGTCTTGCTGTCCTCTTGCTGTCTCCGATGGGGGGTACCTCGTCCTGGTGAAGTGCATTCATATAAAATATACAAGGGCATTCATGAGTACAAGCGACCTGCAAATCTGGCCCTGAGGACGCTTCCTCTATGTCTATATGCCCATCCAGAAAAGACGAATTGGCACAGCTCTTCCCACCCGCAGCTGCAGATGTCTCTGTGGTATGACTGCTGCATGAGAGACCAAAGGCACACTGTTTGGCTTCACGCGGGTCTTGCATATTTAATCAACACCGTCGGCCACTCTTACAGTACTTGCTACCCAGTACAGTGTCTGATGTCAGGGATTGCCACTGCTGATGGCCAGCTCATGATACCACCAGAAGCATTACTAAGAGCCGGCTGTATATTTAGGGCCAGTGAGGCTTCAGTTGTCATGAATCCGATATTGCTGACTGCATAAAATGCGCACGTGAGGCTCTGTACAGTATTGTACTCAGCAGCTGCCAGTGCCGGCCATCCGTCGTCTTCCATTTGGGTACGAGTTTTACTGCCCGTACTGAGCCAACGGAATGGAGCTTTGCCATCTTCCTGATCACACGACAAAGATGGAACAGCAAGGGCGGGGAGCCTCATTGGCAGGGGGAATCTCCGTTGGACCTCGCGAGCCTCACCAGCCTGGACCGGCGTACTCTACCAGGAGCAGGCGAGGCTGCAACCGAACCGGATCATGGTACAAGGTACAATAGCACACAAGGCGTGCCGCCGCCCAAAAAGCTTGAATCCGCCCCCCCTAACCCAGCATTTCTCCCCCTTCCTCCTTTTGTCTTTTTTCTGTACCCCCTGCGTACTCCTTGTTTCAGGCCGCGTTGCCATCACCCAGTGGAACTTCCAGACTGTTGCCCACTGATCGATCGCTGTGCGTTCAATATATTACCTAGGTCAGTCCATACTGGATGGTCGAAGCAGCGGACAGGCGCGTACTTATTCGACGCGGGCCGATTCGTTGTCGCCATGTTTCAGCTCATGCGTCCAAGCTCTCTCTCCAAGACCTTTGGCCGTTGTGCGACAAATTTCATCAGTTCTCAACCTAGCACAAAACGCTGAATGGCGTTACTTGGCCCCAGTGGGTATCCATGACCTGTTCAGGGATTTCGACCATTGCCATGCTAGATGGAGTCCTCATTTCTCAGCCTACGGAGTAAGCACCTGGAAGCATTGCCCCAAAGTTACATAACGGATTTGCCAAACGAGGATGGCCCGGCTGGTTCTTGTACTTTTTCCACCTCGTATTAACCCTCGAGTCGCAGATCCATTCTCTTTTTATCTTCTTGCACGTCGACCTCTCCTCAAAAGTCCCATCTTTTCCTTGATCGATTTGTTGATACTGATATCCTGCCAGCGTTCTTCGTCTTTGTCCTATTCTATCTTTTCTGTGGGTGTTGATCACCGGATTTAATATACCTCGACCACCGCCCGGTCCTCGAACCTGGGCCAGGCTTATACTTTTCTTCACACAACGCGGTCATTCACCTTGAGCTCAATTTCTAGACATGTCCAACATGGAGGGAAACAAAAATCTCAGATTGGAGGTCACCGACTACGGCTCCTCGACGTCGTCCAACAACCCGAACGTGCTCGCTTCACCTGGCCGAGTCGTCAATTTCACCCCGCTGGCACTGCGAGCCCCAACCCACACCTCGCTCGACATCGAAGATCTTTTTGTCGGTCCTCGTGACATGAACCATCACTCCAAATGGCCATTCTTCTTGCGTATCCACGGCAGTGTGCTGCCGAAGATGATCCTTCCTCTGGCGTTCGTCGCAGGCTGGGCCACGTTGTTCACGTGCATAAACAAGTTTGTCTACGAACTGGTCTTTGACTCCGTCCTCCTGACCATCACCGGTTTCGTGGTCAGTTTGGCGCTGTCGTTTCGGTCGACGACTGCCTATGAGAGATACAGCGAGGGGCGGAAATATTGGGCACAATTGATTGTGACGTCGAGAAATTTGGCAAGAATCATCTGGATACATACCAAAGAGCGTCATGCCAGCGGCGAGGAACAAGGGAAGGCAGACCTGCTCGGTAAATTGACCGCCCTGAACCTCGTCAATGCTTTCGCGGTTGCATTGAAGCATCGGCTGCGGTTCGAACCATCGACAGACTATCCGGATCTGCAGCCCCTGATCGGGAATCTTCACACTCTTGCCGGCGAGGCCGACCAGGCCAAGCTGCAACCGAAGAAAGTCGGCTCCTGGAAGGCAGCGGGAGAGTACCTGGGCGTGACATTCGCGCATTCGAATCCTCGCAAGCTGATCAAGCGGTCTCGTGACAACCTGGGGAATCTTCCGCTCGAAGTCCTCAACTACCTGGGTGCGTATCTGGACGAGGTGTGCGCCAGCGGCCAACTGTCCCTTCCCATCCACCAGGCCAACGCAATGAACAGCATCGTCCAGCTCGCCGATATCCTCACGGGCACGGAACGGGTGCTGAACACGCCGGTCCCCATTGCGTACTCGATCTCTATCTCGCAAATCACCTGGGTCTACATCCTGACCCTCCCCTTTCAGATCTACAGCAAGTTGGGCTGGGTGACGATTTTCGGCGTGGTGCTGGCCGCGTACATCATCCTCGGTCTCGCGGCCATTGGGTATGAGATTGAGAACCCCTTCGGCGTAGACGTGAACGACTTGCCTCTCGACGCATACTGCCGCGAACTGGCGTCCGACATCGACATCCTCACGAGCATGCCCGCCCCGACCACCGAGAACTTCGTCACCACGGCTCAAAACAAGGTCCTCTTCCCGCTGAGCATGAGCGACTACGAACTGTGGAACGACCGCTCCGTGGCGGAGATCAGATCTGCGCTGAGAGCCAAGGCCACGACTGCCGCGACGTCAGTCGACTTTGAGCGCGCAAAGGCCCAGTCTGAGAGCACCCAGGAGTCGATGGATACGCGGGCCGCCGCTGGTGCCGAGAAGGAAACCAAAAGCAAGGATATAATGGCAGCCGAAGCGGTGTAAGCAAGCAAGCCAGCTCGGGCCTCACGAACTTGCAGTTGAAGCCGCAGGTTGAAAAATTGTCATGAAATATTTTGGGGAGTGATTTTTCTGCTGCATATTAGCGAAGGTTGGCTTGGGCAAAAAAGCAATCATAGCACAACGCACACACAATATTGGAGAAGGAGATTTTAGCATTATTGTCAAAATGGATCGGAAATGGTTGGGCACAAGGTAGTGGAATGTCTTTCTATTTATCCTATGATAGATGGATGGATGGATGGATGGATGGATGGATATACATCTCTCTTTTGGATGAGTCCCAACAACCAATATGCAACAACCATTTCCACAAAGTTTTTCCCCCTCAGATTTTATTTCCGACGTCCCCTCGTTGATTTTCTGTTTGTTTGTTTGTGTTTGTGTGTGGGGTGCAATTCAAGCATCCTTGCTCTTCGCGTCCAACTGGCGAGGCATCTCGCCCTTCTCTGCCATCTCGTTGAGGACCTTCTCCGCGGTCTTCATGGCGTCGACGCCGGCGGGCACGCCGCAGTAGGTGGTGGCGTGGATGATTGCCTCGCGGATCTCCTCCTCGGACAGGCCGTTGTTGCGGGCTCCCCGGACGTGGACGGCCAGCTCGGGCGCGCGGTTCAGCGCCATCAGCATGCCGATGTTGAGCAGGCTGCGGTCCCTGCGCGAGAGGCCCGGCCGCGTCCACGCGAACCCCCAGCAGAACTCGGTCACCAGCTCCTGGCCCACGCGCGAGAACTCGGTCGACCCGTTGGCCAAGGCGCGGTCCACGTAGGCGTCGCCCACCACGGCCCGGCGGACGTTGAGACCCGCGTTGAAGAGAGCCTCATGGAAGGGGCGCAGAGACGGGTCGGTGCTGGATGTCGCGGTGATCTTGTCGGAAGACATGATGCTGGATGGGTGTTGGGGTTTATATATGGTTGATATCGGTATAATCTCGCGCTCTTGGGACTCGGGCTGACACGTTCTGTTGTTCTCTTTCTATCCCTTTCTCACTCGCTGTATTTCTTTCTTTCTCACTCCTTTTAGCTGGCTGGTTGGCTGTCCGCTCACGTCGACAATGAAAAGCTTCACAGTGGATGTTCTTCTCTCCTCAACGAGCTGGATCTTGTTGCAAAGTGGAGGGCAGATTGGCCGACTGATGTGATTTTATTCCCCCTCGGTACCGTACTCTCCAAAGAGGACCGACACAAACACACCACCCGACATTCTTATTTGATTTTATCTACATACCCGCGTTACCCCTCCAAGCCCTTTGTTCGACGGCTCCGTAATCGGGAGGGCTCGATTGTTTCTCCAATTTTCTCCAATCCGGTGGATTCCCCCCGAGGCTCATTGGGATTCCACTCTAAGGCTTTTCGTTTCGGAAGAGGGCGAGCAGAAAGGGATAGGGGGACACACAGATGGCAGAGTTGACCACCAGTACGGACTGGTCCAAGGCTGAAGATTGCAGAGTTTCTCTACCTAAACCCGCCTATCGCCTTCCTGTCCCTTCTATGCATTTATGTAGATGCGATTTATTAGAGCTTGCTGGCCGTAGCCTCGTCGGCATCCTTTTGCCAATCCTCGTTTCCCCCCAGGTACCGGAACACCACTCTAGAATCTAGGTCCATGCATCGAGGATCTTTACTGGCACCCTCGTACGTCGCTAGTCCAGCCTCGCCGAGGGCATTCCTCGCCCCGACCCGCTTCGCCATTTCCATGGCCAGAGAGAAATCCTTCCGCATCAGCTGCACTTTGAATCCGTTGGTGTAGCCTTTCGACGACGGTGCTTCTGGGTACACGCCGGGGACGGGACAGAATCGGTCACAGATGGTGTTCTGCGCGGTCCCTGCGGCGTAGACCTTTGCCAGCACCCGCGGATCGAGACCGGACCGCATGCCCATGTCCATGGCTTCGGACACGGCGATGGCGATTATCCCGGACAGATAATTGTTGGACAGTTTGGCTGCAAGCCCTTTCGAGGGCCCGCCACAGGGGATCACATCCTTGCCCATCAGTTGCAAAAGACGGGTGACTTGGGGCAAGTTCGCGTCGGCGCCATCACATCCGAGAAAGAAGGCTATCGTGCCCTTCTGCGCCCCTACCACGCCCCCACTGACCGGCGCATCATAGAAGGACGTCGAGGGGAATTTCTGGTTGACATAGTCCTTGACTGCCAGACTGCTGGCTGTGTCAATCGTCGAACAGTCGATCAGCAACTTCCCAGAGACGTCACTTGAGCAGATGGTGTCAGAGCCGCCTTCCATGTATACCGAGCGGACATGTTTTCCTTCCGGGAGCATGGTGAGGACAACGTCCTGTAACTGCGTCAGCACACACTGCCCAGGAGAGGAGAGGGATGATGGAGCAGCGATTACCGATTTATCGGCCACCTCCTTGACGCCGGAGCATTTTGTCACTCTGTTCGGATAGTCACTGTGCAGCTGTTCCATACTTGATGTGTTGATGTCATAGGCGTATATGTGGACGTTGTCGGGCAGTTTTGCAGCAAGGTGACCGGCCATGGGAAGCCCCATGGCCCCTAATCCTACGAACCCAAGGCCTGAAATCTTGGATAAGTCCATGCTTAATCTGTGGTGGACGGCCTCCGGCTTCTGGTAGAAGTGTAAATCCAAGGCTCGAGAAATTGTAATCGAGACAACCTTCTCATTCAAACAATAAAGAGATGGCCGGCGATAGGGGAAAAAAAGACAATTGCGGCTCTATGACTGGTGACTGGTACAGGCGACTCGGTAGACGTATGGAAGTGTAGAAACTGTGAGCGTAGACCCCGATGTGTGTCTAGAGTCGATTCCAGTGCCCTTCGGCGAATGATTTGACGCGCGAATGAAATCCATTTGCATGTTGGAAGGTTGGACAGAAGCAGGAAATTGGGGTAAATCCCAGCCCGCCCAACAGCGTCTTGTCCCTTTTCCGATGGTTTGGAGAAGGGGGAAGTGTACGAGGTACTGGGTACCCAGTAAAAGGTGAGAGGGGCAAAACACCCACATGTCCCTTCTAGAATATTTCTGTTTCGAGAGCAACTCGCCTCCCAATGAGATGTTTCTCGGCAAGAGTACCGAATGCCGGCTTTCTCTCGTTCTGATACCGAGTACTTTGTACAATGTAATGAATACAAATAGGGAACTCAAGGATGACCAAAAGGGGCAACCCGAGTGGCCAGCCTTGCCAGCCTCGTTAGCTTGCCCTGCGAGGCTGAGTTGAATTCTTCCCCCCAATGAGCATGCCCGAATCTCTTTCCTAGAATAGCAACCACTTCACCGCACTCTACCTCGGACCTACGGAATATTCTGTCTGCTCAGTGCTTACCTCGTATTGCCTTCGCTTATCCATGTCAGCGCCATTTTCCAGCTGGAGCAGGTAGCACTCGGCTGACATAACGACCGCAGCTTTCTTGTTAACCTGCAGAGACAACGTCGTACCACCAGCAGCAAGATCCAGCCAAGCGGTTGCTGCTGACATGCTGTCCTGCGGGAGAATTCTCCGCGATCCCACGGCCATATCAAGTCTAACCACATCCAGCGCGCGGACTGTTCCAGCCGTACATGACTAACAAGCACCTAATATTGCTTCAGCCGAAGCAGCGGGTATGTGGGAGCATATGGTGGTGGTAGCCATCGCAGCTTACGCTCCTCCATGACATTCTTTTCATCAAGGTAAGTGTCATTTTCTGGCATCCAGTGCGGAATTCTCTCTATAACCCGCGGAAACGTGGGCACATCAATGTTCGAGGCCACCCGGCAAATTGTTTCATGTTCATATCGTCGATTGGGTCTCTTTACCCGCCACTTAACCGTTTCTTACATGATCTCAAGAGGGCGAATCACCTCGCTGACAGCGGATGCTGTACTATGGAGCAACGCGTATCTTCCTCCTCGACCGGCGTCCTCCTCGATGATCCTGCAGAACCAATCCATGCTCCTCTAACGGGGCCTGCCGAGATAGCCTTCATAAGCCCGGGGGCCCAAATCCGATCAGGGATAGGAGATGACCTCGCTCTTCATGCTGCTCGAAACAAGTCTTGCCAGCATCGTCACCAACAAATGTACAGAATACGACCCCGTCTTCGTCAATAGGCCCAAGGCTCCACGCTCCCTGCCAGCTTCCGACTAAATGCTGATACTCTAATTACCGGGACCCTCGACCCCAAAAGAATCTACCACTAGGTGCGATACTGTTTGTGGCGCAGGGTTTCCCCGTCATGTTTTCAGTAATTCTTGCCTATCTAGGCCATGTTTACCAAATCACCGCCACAACTCATCGCCGTGTGGGCCGGTTGCTGACACGCTGTTACCTCGATCTCTGGCCGCCAACAAAGGTCCAGCCCGGTACACCAAGGCCAGACGATCGACAGGGAACTCGTAAGTACAAAAAGTACCCTCTAGGTTAGTAGAGTGATCGTCGTCATCAGTGGATATCCGAGCTCCTCGACGGTTCAAACGGACCCTGGTTCAACTAGGTCCAGCTCGGTTTGAGAGTGTTGCATCACCAAGCACAGCAATCGATAGCTGCAACCTCCACTTGCGCCAGAAATGGGCCACCAGGGCCCTCTATCAAAAGTTGAGCCCAGGTGTCTGACAGTCAGCAGCATGGCAATATCCACTCATATATTCGGATATCATGATATAAAGATGCCAGTCTCCCTCAACATCTACAACGGCCTCCCACTTCCGCTCCGCTTCAAGTCTCCCTTACTGTCTCACCAGGACCCTTTAGGCGCTGCAATTTGAGAAATCATGGCAGTCTTCTCAGTGGTTGAACTCCTGGCCGTTCTCGCGGCGGCAAATGTGGTCTATGTGAGCACCGTTGTGCCCTTTTCCCTGCACGCCCATTCCGCCTTCTAACATGCTGTATAGTTCATTGGCCTCTCAATCTATCGACTTTATTTCCATCCTCTAGCCAAATATCCAGGACCTTTACTGTGGAAGTTGACACAATGGCCTGAGGCAAAATCCGCTTGGTCGGGAAGAAGGCATCTGGATCTGCAATTGCTGCACGAGAAATATGGTAAGTCACAAATCCAACCCCAGCTGTCTTGTGTTAGAAGAGCAAGACACTGACCACCTATCCGGGCAGGCGACATCGTCCGCATTGCGCCTGAAAAACTTTCCTTCCGGACTGCGCAGGCACTCTACGACATTTATACCGATCGAAAAGCCAACATGGTCAAGACCGGCTGGACTCATACCGGCGAGATGATCAACCCGGGTATCACGACGCACGTCCTCTCCGACCGCCAGCTCCACGCTGCCCGGAGGAAACTGCTCAACAATGCCTTCTCGGAACGGGCAATGAACACCCTCGACAAATACATGCTCGAACGGATCCGGGACTGGTGTGCCCACCTCGCTCAAGGGACTGAGAACAGGGAGAAGTCTGCCGGTACAGCATGGGGCAAAGAACGTGACATGGGTCTGTGGTCTACTCTGCTCACGGTTGATGTCCTGGGTGAACTCTGTTTTGGCGCCAGCTTCGGTGCCATGAAGGCAGGGTCGTGCTATATTATAAATCTTCTTCTTGCGAGCGCTCGGTTCCAGCAACAGGTATGTCTCCTCCCTCCATCCCTCCCCGCGCGACAGGAATGTCTCGCAAACCTCCCATAGACATAGAGACGATGATGCTCACGTCTGGTTCGTCTTTACAGGTCGCTTTCGTGCCAATTCGCGAATTCCTCTTCCCTTTCATGAAACCCAAACCACTCACCACCATTGGGCGTATTATCGGGTCCCAGACTGCCGTCGACAAAGTGAAGTACCGACAGGACGTCGGCGTCTTCGTGGAGAAACGGTTCGCGCTGGAGAAAGCCGACGCCGAGAAATCGGAAGAGGACAAACGCAAGGACTTCTTCTACTATCTCCTGCATGCCAAGGATCCGCAGACGGGCGACAAATTCCTGCCCAAGGACCTGGTGGGCGAGGCGGCACTGCTGGTTGGGGCGGGTAGCGACACGAGCTCGACGGCCATGTCGGCCATGTTTTTCTACCTTTTGCGCAACGAGCGGGCGTTGCAGAAGTTGCAGGACGAAGTCCGCTCTGCATTCGCCGACGTTGAGGAGATCAAGTACTCTGCTAAGCTGACGAACTTACCGTACCTGCGCGCGTGCATCGACGAGGCGATGCGCATGTCGCCGCCCGTGCCGGGCCTGCTCGACCGGCTCGTCCTGCCTGGCGGCGCGGACATCGACGGCCACCACATCCCCGCGGGCACCACGGTGGGCGTGCCCATCTACCCGATCCACCACAACGAGACGTACTTCCCCAAGTCGTTCGACTACATCCCCGAGCGGTGGATTGCGGGCGACGAGTCGTCACGCGTCGCCGGCTTCCTCGTCACGCCCACATCCGTCGAGGCCGCAAAGGGCGCGTTCCACGCCTTCTCGTCGGGCCCCCGCGGCTGCGTCGGTAAGAACATGGCCTACATGGAACTGCTCACCGCGGTAGGCCGCGTCATGTACCTGTTCGACGTCCGCCTGAAGCAGGGCGATCGCACGGGCGAGGGCAGTCTGGAGCGCGGAGAGCAAGGCAGGGAGAGGACCGGCGAGTATCAGTTGACGGACTGGTTGATCAGTGATCGCGAGGGGCCCGTCGTGCAGTTCAAGCCGAGGGAGGGTGTTGTGGTTTGATCGACCTCTCTTCTCCGTCTCCCTCTCCGTCTCCCTCTCCTTCCGTCTTTCTCTGTCCGTGTCACCGTGTGCCAGCGCGTGACTCTGCCCATGCCTCTCCCCTCACGAAGCGGCGTTTATTGGGCGGGCGAGTGGGCGGGCGCCCGAGACCTTTTTCTTTTCCTTTATCTAGCTAGAGTTGGAGTTTCCTTCCATCCCTTTTGGCGCAATGGCGTGCATGTGGCTATGGGTGCATTGTATCCAATCTGATGAACTGTATACGGTAGATACCTGGAGAGATATTTGGGATGACTATGCTATGCCAGGCCGGGTCAGGAGTATGACAGAGAGGCGAAGCGATCGATAGATAGATACCTCGGAGATAGGAACATGCTCATCCAGGCAGCCAGGGAGCCGGGGGGGGGGTATAATATATAATGCGCAATGAACCAAAGGGAACCAGTCAACCAGCGAAACAGACTACACAAGTCAGTTGCCATTTCTTTGCGTAACACCACACCATTTGAGGTATTTGGACCATTCTCAGTTCGTGTCTGGCTATATTCGTAGCAAGGCTGCCAAGGTTACAAGGAAAGGATATAGACAACGAGGTATATCTCGCTATGGGATGCGCGATGCGGCCGTTTAAGGGTCACTAGCTAGCCAGCTCGTTCTATGTAGCCACAAAAATTCGCCCAACAGAGTTCAAAGGGGTGCGTTCCCGGGCCTGGACACTGGCCCAATCATGGCAAGTCGTATCAAACGGGCGTTCAGCGTGATACTTCGTATAAGAAAGCTCTAGGACCATTAGGACGTGCCACATGTGCTCTATTGGAAGCTCCAAGGGTCAGAGCCGACAATAAACATTCCTGCGTGGAATTGTGACAGCATGGATGAGGTCATGAGGTCTTCCAGAGCGTCGCATCATATGTCAGGAGCCAGCCGCAACACGTCGTGCCCATTAGGAAATCGAATAGATAGACTGCCAGCGCAAATCAGATGTAGTAAGGCCCAACGGCCGTAAAGGGCTTTTGCTCTCCGCCCCTTCCAGGCACGCTTCTGTACTGACTGTTGCGATCTCGATAGAAAGCAACACCTAGCTAGGGTGCATCGAAGTGGAGTGCTGACATTGCTTGCATGAAACCCATCTCTCTTGTTGAGGGTGATTGCAGCCGCCCCAGTGCCGTGTTTAACCAAGAAGTATCGTGACTGAAGGTTGGGTTTGTCCATCCAGGCATGCACAGGAATTCCTTTGTTATCATATTCTCGGACTCCTGACTTGGTACAGATGTTGCCTGTTTAGGCTCTCCACATTTTCTCAGGCGTGCTGATGGGAGCGTCAGCAACTCTGGGAGACACGCATGAAGTGGTCCGTGTCTCTTTTTGTGCATCCGGGCCGCGTGCCTGTCAGCACACCTGTGCGTTCAATTCAGATTCGTGCTCGGAGCCGCCCTGTTGCGTTGTGAAGATAGAAGAGACAATGGTTTATGCCCGGTGGAGGTGGAGGTGAAGGTGTACGTGGGTGATGGTGTTCCGGAACCTTTCAACACGAGAGAGGTGATGGTCAGAGTCGCGCTCCCTCAGATTCCTTTGTCCTTGACAGGCAGGATGATGAACAGCGCCGATACCAACATGTCACTGCCGTCGAACCTCGCCCTTCTCGTTGTCTTTCTTTCATCCCTTCCCTCACCCCGGTTCTCAGGCGACCTTAACGCCCTCCACCTCGTCCTCTAGCACGGTCTTGATCCACTTCATAAAATAACTCACGTCCTTCGAAATCATGCTCGGCAAACTCATCTTCTGCATCCACATGGGCAAATTGCCCTTTGCATCGCTCGCAGTTGCCATGATCCATTCCACCTCGTCCCAATTTTTACCCACATTGGCATTTCCCTTTTTCCGCCGGACGATCTCTACGGCGGCATAAACGCCCAGCACGACGGATTTTCGTTGTTGCGAGGTCTTGCCTTCGCGGGTGTTGCGGCCCGAGGAATAGATGGCGTTGTGAACGCCCGTACCCAAGATAACGGGAACAGTGACGGCGAGGAATTCCTCCGCGCTTCTACTCGCTGTGACGACCAGGACGGGGAAACAGCGGGGACTGGTCGGCGGCGGAGTGGCGTGGCACATTTCATAGATCGCCATTGTCACGCACGAATATTTCTGACCATTTCTTCCCACAATCTTCTCCTGAGATTCGAGACTTTTGACCTCCTCATTCCATGTGCACACGCAATGCGCGTCGTACAGAGTGGGCGTAAAATCCTCTTCGTGTTTGGAATGATTGTCGCGCAGTCCGAAGATGAACTCTTTCCAACTAGCGTTTCCTGGGGTGGAAGCATCTTTCGACGACACCTCCCTGTGGATCGATTTGCGGGCACACCAATGTTCGCCTCCACTTAGAACTCTGGGCGGCGGCTTGCTTCGCCCAGGCCTGGTGTAAGTCTCGCCAGGTCCCGAGGCCTCCCCCGATTGCCCTCCATTCGCGTTGGCGGTTGTATTCTTGGACGCCCCCCAATCAACAATCTCTTCCAACTCTCTGGCCGCAACCGAGTAGGTAAACGCCTCGACCTTGGCCTCGCTAGGTGGCGCAGACCTGACGGAGTGATGTTTGAAGTTGGCAGAGAAGCTGGCCGGCGAAAGGAAATCCACGCCGTCGTCGAGTAGAGTCAGCAGGAAGGGGAGGAGCTGTGGGCGGACGCTGTCTGCGCAAGGGAGAGACGGATGTTCTGGGAGCTCGCCCAGTTGAAGGGGGGCAAGACGGATGAGGTTGCTTTGGGTCGTGTTGGTAGCCATTCTCACGGAGGTGTCAGCCCGCGGTCAATGCGCGTGGCTTTGCGAGTCCAGGATCGTTGAAGGCTTGGGATCTGGAATATCATGGGCACTGAGGTTCAATTGTTAAGTGGTTCAAGTAGAGGCTGATGACCTTCATATTGTCGTTCATCTAAATGGCAACATCACCCTGAAGGCGGCCACCACTTCGCTGCGACGCCGCAGCGCCGTTTCATATTTGGATCGTCGTCGTCATCCAAAGCGCATGACTAAAGCGCCTTCCCCAAATCTGCGCACAACGAGTCATGCAAGGCTGAGGATCCACCTCAGCAAAATGATGCCCGGTATCAATTGCTCAACGCACTGCCATCTAGAACGCTACTCTCCCAGTTCAAGGCACATTTTGCCTCGCATTGTAAACATACACTAATCAACCCATAATATCTCATGTCGTAATAATGTTGCTCATTTTCATGTCTTTTTTGGAGGGCTGGGCTCCGGCTCATCAGCCGCCTCAACCCGGACCAGAATCTCCTCCAAAAAGCCCTCCAGGAACTCCATTACTCCACCTCCCATACCGACAGGAAATTCCTCGTCGCACTTTTGGATCTCGTGAAACACACCCGCCACTTTGGCCGCAAGTTTGCGGACCTTTTCGTGCGTTTGAGCTCGCTGCTGGTGCATTTCTGCCACCGCGGAGGAGCTCAACTTGCTTGGTCGAGCAAGCTCTTTCAACATGTAGGTTCGACGGTGCATTGCTGCTTCAAGAGCTGGGATCAGGACCGAGTTTAAAGCAGTGAGCTCCTGATGAGGGTCTGGCCCAGGTATCTGTGGAGGAGTGCCGCTTGGGCCGGGCGTTGATGATTGCGATACATTTGTTTTTGTCGTGAGTGGCGGCAGTGGTTGCTGGTTGGCGATCGATGCAGGACCTACGGGCAGTGGTTTGGAGAGCACAGATGAGGAGGATGGAAGAGGTTGTTGGCTGACAGGTCTCGAAGATGCAGATGGCTGGGACTTCTGGACCGGTTCACCGCGTCCTGGCTTTCCCTTGAAAGGCGGGATTTCTGGGATAACCATGTGTGGCTTCTTGCCTGGAGGAGTCTGGCCCTGAGACGGCAGCGACTTCGGACTATTCTCGGTGTCGATCTTCAAGAACCCCATGTCTTTGGCCAATTGAGCCTGAAATGCTTTGTTGTATTCATTTGACCCAGGACTTTCTCTGTGGGGTTGCGAAGGGGCGTCTTGGGTCGCTACACGAGCAGCTGGCGTCTTCGGAGTGGCGGAAGGGACGGAAACAGCGAATGGAGCCTGATTCTCGCCAGGGGCTGAAGCTGCCGCCTTCGCAGGAGATGACGGTGGTCGCACCTTTACGGGTGTCGGGAATGCACCTCTGACAGGCGATTTCTGAGGGGATGACGGGATTTTGACAGTCTCGTCCCAGTCTGAGGTGCTCTTCGCGGGGGCGGCGGGATCTGCAGAAGCCCTTGCATTGGTGGCGGAGTCGTTCAGCGGGCGAAGTCCTGGTCCACGGCCGCCAACAGGTCGCACAGTACCAAAGTCCCACAAGTCCTCATCCTCTGGCCGATGGGCTGCTGGTCTTACGGGTTCTTCGTCTTCTTCCTCATCATCCGAGGTACGACTGCCGCGCGTTGCCATGTACCTTTCGTTCCTCTCAATGAGCTCGGTCAGGTAGGTCGTCTTCTTCGCTTTCTTCACAAACGGGTGCTTCAGCAGCTCTTTAGCAGAGGGCCGTTCTTTAGGATCTCGGCGGAGGCAGAGGTCGACAAAGTCCTTGAATGTTCGAGAGAAACTTCCTTGTAATGTTGGGGGAGGGTTTTTGGGTATTAGGAAAAGAACCTTCATGGGGTGGATGTCTGCGTAGGGTGGTTCTCCTTGGGCCAATTCGATCGCAGTAATACCCAGAGACCAGATATCCGCTTTGTGATCATACCCAGATTGCTTGATAACTTCAGGTGCCATCCAGAATGGAGTCCCCACAAAAGTATTCTTCTTGGTCATGGTGGCCGAGAGTTGTCCTGACACCCCGAAATCGGCGAGTTTGACCTGTCCGTTCTGGCCCAGAAGCACGTTGGCGGCTTTGATATCTCGGTGCAACTTCTTGTCAGAATGTAGGTAGTCCAGCCCCATGAGCAGTTCTCGAATGATGATGCAAATGTAGTCTTCGTGGATCAGACCGGGTCTCATCAAGTCTGAGCAACTGCCGCCCGAGCAGAATTCCATTATAATCCATAGGTCGGAGCCTTTAAGATATGAGCCATGGTATTTTGTCACGTAGGGGGACTGCAGCTCCGAAAGGATTGATATCTCTTGTATGATGTCTTCGACTTCGTCTTCAGCATTTTCCACGTCTATGACCTTGATTGCCACAGCCTGCCCGGTGCGCTTGTCCACTCCTTTGTATACTTTTCCGAAGCTGCCCCCCCCAATACAATTTTGTTTGGTATAGAGTTCCTCAGGGTCCATTTTGATCTTCTGTTCTCGCAGGGTCGAAGGCAGGGGTAAGCGGTGTGGAGTCGCGTTGATCTCACTGTGTCAAAGGAGAGGAGTACGGAGATTCCAGGTTGGCGAATGGCTCGTAGAGTCGATCAAGCTGGAGGAGCGAAGCGGCACTCAAAAGACGTGCGATGCCTCCCGTAAATGTCGGCGGAGTCTCAAGTCTCGAGCGAAGATGCACTGTCAATTCCTCAGTGCGCATTGGGCAGGTGCTACTGTTGACGTGCCGTCTCCCTTCGTTACGGCTCCTTGATCCTCGTCGTTAGGGTTCGTGACATCGTCGCTCATATTAATTCATAACAAGAGAGAGTCCAGTCACCTGCATGAAGTGAGGAGTGTTGGTGGTGAAGATGAAACGCCTCGACGATTAGCATGTTTACGGCCTTCCCTTCTCGGTGACCCTATACCGACTCCCATTGGCTGTATTCATTACTAGTGAAGTTTTGGGGGGGGGGGGGTGATACAAAGATCTTGATCTCAATTCATCCTACGGATGTAGAGTACAAGCTCGACGACTTCGTTTCCAAGCACATCCATGGACCGGGATCCATCCCAAAAGTCAGGTCGGTGGTATCATCGAGAAGAAGTTAACGCCTTGCAATGCCTATCTTCTGCCGAGTCCACCAGCCGCATCATTACTCCACGAATTCCACCATGACCGTTCCGTTTTTCAGACCGGCGCTTTCAATCGACTCGTGCCTAACGTCCATGAGATTCTTGCCCATGGACACGAGTTCAAATGCCATTCCTTCCTTGCCCTCAAGTGGTTCCGCCTTTAGATACTCATAAATGCGTTGCACAGGATCCTGTTCTGCAAATCGTCGAACAATTCGACCGCCGGGATGTCTGACTTGTACTCGGGTCACACCTGGTCCGGCAGGGGGCTCTCTGTGAGGGTGGTCGGATGGGATTTGTGCAAATGCCGTCGACTCTGCTGATTCTTCCGCGCCATTCTGATCCACATCCATGGCATCGGCAATTGTTGGCACCTCATTTCCTCGGAGATCTCCAACGCTCCGCGTGAGATCATCAGGATCTTCTGCCGGGGCCGCCTTGCGCTCTACACTCTGGGTAGCCAGACTAGCCTGCAACGCCCGCTCAAGCATCTCCTCTTCGGTGAGTTGGTCAATAGGTTTCTCCTTTTTGGCTTCGGATTTGCGCTTGGCCACAGGATTCCGCACGTTGTTGTCGAGGCTGTACCGGTCCAGGAATTCGTGCAGTTGCATTAGAAATTCGGGTGCTGGGGGCACCTTCCGCGCCCAAAGTTTGATTTGTTCGCCCGTTCGGGGATCGACAATAGCGACATGCGGGTATTCGTCCTGATTCTCGTACTTCGGGAAGTAGTACTGGATGTATTGCAATGCTCTGGGGTCGTCCCTGTTGTATTGCAGAAAGACGAAATTCTCCTTGACCGTTTCCACAATGCCTTCGTTCTTCCACAGATCACGGTTCAATGCCTGACAGTCAAAGATTGAAGGGTCCTGAATGTCTACCAGTAGCCACTTCTTGTGTTCCTTACCCTCGTCTCTTGCGCCATCCCAATTTCCCTTGTACATCAGGTCCCACGGAGGTTGAAAGAGTCTAGCGAGACGATTTGACCTCGCAGAGGCTTCTGATGCTCCTCCCGTGGACTCTGCAAGGACGTCAGAGAGAGTACTACCGACGCCCACATCTTGGTCCCAAATTGAAGTTGGCTGGTGTTGATTAAAAATTCCCGCGCGTGCTACTCCGGAATTAGTTACATACTGAGCCTCCCCAAGATGCCAAAGGCACTGACCTTGTTCCCTCCTTCTTTCAATGGCTCGCATTCGGTCTTCTATGGCCGAGGCATATGCAGGACCTGCCATGGGCAAGGCGGCTGCTCCTGGTCCCACCAAAGTCTCGGCCTGTCGGGCAATAGGAGCCCGTACGACATTGTCCATGGCGCCTTCGCCGTACATCTCATTTTGCAATCGCCGTGCCATAGCCTCATCATCCTCATAATCTGCGCCACGTGCGGGTCGAGAAGCAGTGTCTCTGTGTGATGGTTTGCGGAAACCAGTGATTTCCGGATCATTGTCATCCGAGATATTGTCGTCGTCGTCGGCGTCGATGGGGTTCAGACGTCCGCCAGGCATACGGGAGTCGGACGGAGGAGGAGGAGGAGGAGGAGGAGGAGGACGCGAGGAAGCGGCTGCCAGGTCGGCGCCACCATTTTCAAAGAATAACTGTACTGCTTGATTTGGATCGCCATCTGCAAGCTGTACGTATTGCGAGGCCAGTTCTGGAGTTGTCCCACATACGGAGACGACGGTGGCGATCGCTTCATCCATAGCGAGGGGGAAGATACAGTTCTCGGGAGGAAGATCGGTTGATTATTCGGACTGGTGATGTAGTTAAACGACCCCTAGGAGAGTCTTCAAGGAGAGATGGTAATCATGAAGGAAATGAAAGTGGGATTATTGCGACAGACAATGAAGAAACAAATCGTAAGAGGTGGAAGATGCCATGTGTCAAACAGTAAACTGGCAGTCACTGCAGTCGCTGGTGATGGGGGAGATGATCTGAGGCAAGGCAGGCACAAGACGAGGCACAGCACACAAGGCGGCGGCGTTAATGACGAAAACCACCGGCGTCACAGCCCGATGAAAGAGAGCAGGTGCAGGTGGTGACTGACCATGTGCACAGCGGAGAGGACAAACATGCCAAGGCTGGATTCAGCATCGTCACCATCAGGCGGGTGATTTCAAATGACACACTACCAACGTGAGAGTACGGCGGATCATAGAGGAGACGAGTGCGCGAGTGAGAGCCGTGGCTTGAGTGGTGTGGCGAGCCTGGCACATAAGTTCTAGCCGAGGTCAGTGCGGGCCGCTGAACGCGCTTGTGGTGGCACGCTCCTTCACGCTCCTTCACGCTCCTTCCTTTGAAACGCGGTCGCGTCGATTCTTGGCAGGCGCGGCTGGGATGCATGACTCGCGACTGCCACTTCTTGAGTCGTGTCCCTCGCGTCTTTCCACAGCTTCACCTTCTCCAACTCCAACACATCAAAAGCAGCAACTACCACCTCAAATGGCTGCCACAGTGCTGGGAAAGCGTTCTTGCCGAGTTCTGGACGAACAAGGTCCGTCTGCATCATCCAGCTTCTGGATTTTGGTGAATGCTACTAACAGGATGCGACGGCAGATAGCTTGAATACACTTCCCACCCCAAAGAGACGGACGCGACGGTCTGCACCCGAGATATACCAAGATGCAGCTGAGAAGGATGTATTGGGGAAGCCGAGTACCAGATCTGTCAGAGCCCGTAACGGACGAACGAACGATACTGTACAAGACAGTCCTGTAAAGAACCCAAAGAGCACGACCACACCCATTGGAGATTTCAACCTTCTCGCAGACGAAAATCTTCCACCGGCGATTGTGTCGACTCCCACCGCTGTCCGCTTCAAGGATGCCCTCGCTTCATCCGCTCCAAGTACACCACGACACCGCGTACGACTTGTTGGCAGACTTCTCACTCCGCAATCGTCCCGCTCATCCACACCATCAAGATCACAAAATGTATACTCACGTGCTCGACAGCTGTTTACGCAAACTGGCAATGGAAGGATTGTCGGACGTGAGGGTGAACGCCGTCAGTTGACCAACTTCATTTCCAAGGCCATCGAAACCGGGATTGGGGGCTGCACATATGTTAGTGGACCACCTGGCACCGGTAAGAGCGCCTTGGTCCAAGAGATCATGCAAGAATTTCAAGGGGCGTCTATCAAAGCCACCACAATCAATTGCGTGTCTTTGAAGTCTTCCGCCGAAGTCCTCGCCCGGCTAAGCGAAGCTTTTTGTCCTGGCAAGGGTAGCTCAAAGTCATCAAAAGCCGGCCCCCTGGCGAAACTGTTCACGACAAAGAGAGGCGACTCCGAAATGCGTCTCGTTTTGCTGGACGAGATTGACACCCTCCTCGGGGGTGATTGCGACGTGCTGTACAGCATCTTTGAGTGGGCCATGCATCCCTCGTCCAGTCTCATATTGGTTGGAATTGCCAATGCTCTGGATTTGACTGATCGTTTCTTGCCCCGTCTCAAGTCAAGGGGCGTCAAGCCCCAATTGCTACCTTTTCTTCCATATTCGGCTCAACAGATCTCGACCATTATTTCGGACAAGCTACGATCCCTCTCATCTGACGGAACCACGACCGGCGCCGAGTTCATCCCTTTGATGCATCCTGCGGCTATTCAACTGGCGGGCAAAAAGATCGCATCTCAGACTGGGGATCTACGAAAGGCCTTCAGCTTGGTTCGTCGTGCTCTCGACCAGGTTGAGCAAGAGACGCTTTTGGAGACGAGCCAAGAGCAGAGCACGACTCCTACGAAGCAACCACTCCAAGAAATTTCGAACTTGTCCTCCAGTCTGGCTGTTCCATCGCCTGTCAAGGGTGACCATCGATCTGTCCTCAATCACCTTACGTGGGAGACGGCGCCTCGAGTGTCGATTGCACACGTGGCGAAGATCGCGGCCACCATTTTCAACAACGGTACACTTTCTCGCTTGGGCGGGTTGAATCTCCAGCAGAAAGCCGTGCTGTGTTCATTGGTGGCGTCCGAAACCCGCCAACACCGCCGCGATCCTTATACAACACCGTCCAAATCGGGAGCAAAGATACCTACCATAAAGGGGCTCTTTGAGAAATATGCCCAGCTGTGTAAGCGTGATGAAGGATTGTTGCAGCCGCTGAAGAACACCGAGTTTCGAGACGTAGTTGCAAGCCTCGAAACTCTAGGGTTAGTGCAAGAGACGTGTGGGCGAATGTCGGGCTTGCTGACACCTACAAACACGCCGTCGAGAAGCAGAAGGGGGACGGATGACAAGCAGGTGGTGAGCTTGGTGTCTGAGAAGGAGATGAGAGAGAGCCTGACGGGGCCAGGTTCTGATTTGTTGGTGCGGCTACTTGAAGAGTACTAATAAAAATCTGGAAGGATTGGACTTGCTGTCTTTGGATTTCGCATGGCGCGGGAATAATAGGTTGGCATGAGCGAAGGAGTCTTTGTCTTGGATTCTCTAGGCAGCTTATGGTGGCACCGGCCCCAACGACGGGGGCGGGCTTGGGCCTTGTAAACGAAATGAAACACTTTCCTTGAAGTACTCGATACATTCGTTATGTTCGCTGGGCTGCGGCGATGGTTGAACCAAGAGCCGCCCAATGCACTGATTGAATGGCGTTATACAGGTCAGAAATGATGTCAATTGAATGCCTGCGATTGCGCGTCCCTTTGAACCATAATCAAGTCCCTGCATGAGAGCGAAAAAGAGAGAGGAAATTGATCACCGCAAGGGGCGACCAAGCTTTTGCTGAAGCTTCTTGCACGGTGGCCATGATTTTGCTTGATCTCTACCTAGCGGAACTCGGTACAACTCGGTAGTGCCAGTGCCAGTCTTTCCAGAGGAACAAGAGGCCCCGTCCGCAGCCTCACTAGCCCTACACCCTCCATTGGAGGAAGCCTGCATCAGCGCGCGCCATCTCTTGCACGGTATCATTCCTACGAGGACCAAGTCAAGACAAGTACAAAAGCATACCTCGAATGGTGGGGGCTTCGCAACCGCCCGGCGGCCAGCAGCTGTCACCCCATGCAAGCCCATGCTGAGCTGATCCATGCGCCCCTCGACCTTGGTGCGCCAAATCCAAGATTCCGAATCGATCCTCCGCATCCTGTTCCAAGCCTGCGCTCATTCTCCCTCCACCGAGGGACTTTCGGATTATCTGAGTATATCTTGCCATACCCGTCTCCTTTGTCAGGTATGCGCAGACGGATTTGCTTGGGTCGCGTACGATAATCAGCACATGTTGACGCGGACAAGCACGGAAACGCCCCTCTGAGCATTTGTATCTCCAATGGCCGAGAACGAGAACGATCCGAGCACACCCGCCTTGCGCAAAGATGGAGTCCTTTCCCAGGCGGACAAGATAGGACCGAAACTGGTGGGCAAAACAGAGAAACTGGAGGAGAAATATCGCGGGGCCACCGGTACCGACCTCTCCGAAAAGAACGAGAAGAAAGGCCCTGCTGGCGGGTACGATGACACACCCCTACCCAAAGCGCCGCCAGGATATACCGTCAAGATCACATTTCACAAAGCCGAGAACCTACCCTTTTCCGACTTTGGCACTCTCTCTTCCGATCCCTATGTTCTAGCAGTTCTCCGCACGGATCTGCCCAAGAGGCACAAGCAAGATCCCGATCTCAAATTGAGGACGCCGACCATCCATCGCAACACAAACCCGGAATGGGAGACCGAGTGGATTGTCGGCAACATCCCGGCCAGCGGGTTCCATTTGAAGTGCAGATTGTATGACGAGGATCCGTCCGACTACGATGACCGTTTGGGAAATGTACACATCGATGTACCCCACGTTGACGAGAACTGGAAAGGATTCTCGCACCAGAAGTTTCAGTTGAAGAAGCGCATGGGTAGTAAGAGAGCATACACGTTCCGCGGATGCGCCGCCCTGATCTCGAGGAGAGTCAAATTGAACGGAAGCCTCATTGTCAGCGTGGAGAATCTGGGTGAGACAGCGGCAGAGGACGGCGGTCGCGTATACACAATCGGTCCATTACCATGGAGTCGGCATTTCTCTCCTCTGATCGGGCGGATAGCGGGGACGAAGGAGTCAGAGCAAAGAAAAGATGGAAAGGAGATCCAGAGATACAAGTACGTCCACCTGTGGGCTTTGCCTTGCCAATAGCCACCCGCTAATCAATCACCCAGCTTCCAATCCGTGCAGATGCAGCTGCGTGGACCCGTGCCAGCAGATCTCTATCACCGATACGTCGAATTCAGGCCCTTTGTTGCCGGGATGTTTACTGCCCACACTCTGCGCGGTCGCCTGCTCAACCGCGCTTTGCACCATCAGCACGCTCGAATCTACAACTACGACAAAACCACCAAGTATGGCGTCTTTCAAGAACCCTGCCCCGAGATGACGAAGCTCTTTCTCGACTTTGTACACTACGACGAAGGAGGGCGCATCTTCACTTATGTGTTGACATTGGATGGACAACTACGCTTCACGGAAACAGGAAAAGAATTCGGGATCGATTTGTTGAGCAAACATACCATGCATAGTAACGTGAGCATCTACATCGCGTTCAGTGGCGAGTTTTTCATCCGAAGAATCAAACACGGAAAGGCACACAGGAACGATGACAGTGTGCATCCGACCGAGGAGACGCACCCTCCCTCGACTCCATCCGATGGGGAAAGAGACAATAGTGGCACCAGCAGCGGCGGCGGCGGTAGCCCCAGCCAAGCGAGTGACGCACGGCCCCTGACAAACGGCACGACCTCCTCAGAGAGCAAAGAACCCTGGCATTACGAACTTGTCATCGACAACGACTCTGGGACATACCGGCCGAATGCGGCCAAACTTCCCATCCTTCGCAGCTACCTCTCCGAAAACTTGCCCGGCCTCAAAGTCCGAACCCTCGACTGCCAAGCCGACGCCGAATTGCAGCGGAAGCTGAAAAACGAACAGCGGGAAAAGAAGAAGCAAGCTCGCGGCGGCAAACAGGTCATGTACCTGCAGAACCTGAGCATGAGCAGTCTGAGCTCGAGTGATGAGGAGGATCTAGCCAACCGAGCTGCAGCGGGAGCGGACGGCCAGGTCCACGAGAGCAGGTACAAGAGGGAGATGCACAAGTTTATGGACGGAGGACGGGACCTGCATCACGGCGATGATGATGATGACGACGAAGTGGAGCAAGGGTCAGAAATCGCCATCGAGCGCGAGAAGCCAGGGCAAGTCAAAGGCCAGCTTGGTGACGGGATGCATGGCGATGCAGTTGGAAAGGGCAAAGAGAAGGACACCCCCGCGAACTAGCCGGTCGCCGCCGGCCCGGAGACGTGAGGTGAGAAGCAACAACGACAACGACAAGAAGCATCACAACCACAATCATGACCTACTAGGTCGAGGAGGGATACCAGTGTTTTTCTACGGGGGTTGTTTGTGTTCATGTTCTGCGTTTCTTGGATTTTGGGTGGGCGGGCGAATGAGCGAGCCGGTCTTCTGTCTTGTGGTTCGGCATGGGAGGGAAGGACGAAGGGAGGGAGGCAGGGAGGCATATTGTGGGTGCTTGTTTGATTCCGGACTAATCACCCTCGGGATAATCTTGTCGAGCGGCTCACTGGCTTGTCTGTCTGTCTGTCTGTGTACTGTACCTATCTGTTGTCTGTGTCGGTGCGGTGCGATACCCCCTTTCTTTTTTTCTTTTTCCCCCCTTCCCTCTCGTTAATGTCGCCTTTTCCCACCTCAAAAGTTCAACTCCAAGTCCTTCTGGGTGATGCACTTCGCGATGATGGTGGGGATGGGGATGTGGTATGCTTCTACCGCCTACACACATGTATGTACATACTCCATCCATGTCCAGGGGTCGCGCGTGGCATGGTATGTTCATTTTTTCCCGCAGCGCGCGTCTAATGTAATAATGCTCTGTCCACTTATTCACTCATTCATTCATTCATCCATTCACTCACTCACTCACTCACTCGGGTGATGTGCTCTGGGAAGAAAAAGGGGATAGTAGGAACCTCACTCTCCAGAGCAGGTTTGGTTGAGTCGAATGGGGTTGGTCTGGGTTGGATTACTACCTAGGCGCATAGGCGCATAGGCACATAGGTATACGGGGTAACAGTTCACTGACTCTAAGCGATGGAAAAGGACAGGGCATGACAGGACAGGACAGGACGTTGGAGGATTTCCGTCAACTCAGGTCAATCAATACACAAATCCCCTGGGGTGGCATGGCACAGACTGGCGCATCCGATCGATGTTTGACATCTCAGATTTCAAATTGTGCTTGGTCGAGAATGAGAGATCGTTTACCTGCGAGAACGGCATGGAGGCGGAGACGGAAAAGCACATGGACAAGGAAAAAGGTACATTCCAGATATGATTTGATCTGTTTCTTCGGTGGTTGGTGACTCCCTCCCATTTCGCCTTGCAGACGTCGCCGAAAGAGAGCCCTCCACCGTCTCGCTCGAATCTCGTTCTCACTTTGAATTCCTCCAACCAATTCACGCTTGGATGCGATTGTCTTTTGGTCCCTTCCGCCGTCTTCCGATCGTAGAGAAGAAAGACCAAACGTGTTGGCAGTTGGAAGCATCGGAGACGGGAGGAAGTCAATACCCCCCCTTCCAGCATTCCAGACCTCAACTCCTGATGTTGTCTTGTTTGTCCAACGAAGAATCCTCCCAAACACCTTGCTTGTCCCGGCGAACAGACTGTTACCTGCCCCCTCGTCCATCACAGATCTTTCGTTCTGCTTTGCTCATAAGCCCGGCAACATTCGTCAAGAGTTCCATTTCAGCCATTGCAGAGGAGCATCGTTAACTCTCCTGTCTCCTTTTCTCTTCCAGCTCCGCCAGTACCTTGCCCGTAGCATCGACAATAAGCTTCCATTCCGTTTCATGTATCCTCTCCTCGAGATCACTCTGCGACTCCCCAGGTTTCATTTCGATGTCCCTCACCAAAACCGGTGCGCCCCGGTCCACTTCGTCAGTCACATAGTGGA
Organism: Cladophialophora psammophila CBS 110553; assembly: GCF_000585535.1. NCBI lineage: Eukaryota > Fungi > Ascomycota > Eurotiomycetes > Chaetothyriales > Herpotrichiellaceae > Cladophialophora > Cladophialophora psammophila. The sequence goes on from NW_006912922.1 coordinate 590,254, forward strand.
CCATCACTCCGGTCCCAGAAATCTCCCCTCTTTGAAACGCCTCGTAGGCACGTCCGATGGCATTTGCCCCGTCAAACTGCCCTGGCAATGCCGGGTGCAGGTTGATGATGGGCACATTTGCCGACGCCAGAGCGTTGACGAACACCGGGGACAGAATATGCATGAAGCCGGCACAGACCACCAGGTCCGGGCACGGGATGTGCGTGAGGATCTTCTGGGCTAGATCGGTGTCGTACTGGTTCCGAGCTGCAGTTATCCCGGCCTCTGTGTCCGGAAATTTCTTCTTATACGACAGCAGATTATGGTATGTGACAGGGATGTGGGCGTCTTGGGCGCGGGCGATGCCCTTTGCCTCACGGCGATTGCATATCACATGAGATATTTCAGCATTTGGAAGTAACCGTCGAGGGGCTGGTTTGTCTTTGGAAGGAGGGGCCTGCCCGCAGGCGTCGATCAGGGCTTGCAGGTTGGTCCCTGACCCAGAAATGAGGACAGTTAGACTGAACGAGGTGGAAGTGCTGTAAGTTCGGGATTTGTCGGTGGATATCGATCTCGAGCCCATTTTGAACACCGCCCAGAAGGAGTCGACGCGAGAGATAAGGAAAAGTGCGCGAGGAGCTGGAGCTAGAGCTGGGGGCAAGGACTGCAGGTTGACGAGTCAGGATTCCGCTTAATTCATCTCAGAGCGCTGTGTTCCGAAGTGAGTGAGCGTATAGAGAAGCACAGGAAGGGCAGAGCTGCGACATTTGAACGTGCGACAGAAGAAAGCACAGGACTGGAATCGAGAAGAAGGGATTTGGAAATGCGACAAGTACCTACCTAGAGCAGTGGAGGGCTTGGAGGGGCTCAGGTAAGGGACAAGGACTGCGGGAGCAGGCCAGGAAAGCAGCTAGGCGCGCTTCAGCCACTAAGGACCTGCATTGGTGTGCATTAGGGGCGCCCCAGGGGACTCCAGGGGACCCCAGGGGCTGTCGTCAGGTTGCGTAGCCCCGAAACAAGCGACGGGGATCGCTGTGTCTTGGGGGGGTAGCCTGCGCCTAAGCGGTCCATCAGGGCCTAGGACTTGCCGGAATCAGCGACCAAGGCCTCCAACCTCAAACTAACAAGTACCTGCGACTTGTGTCTGCAAGTCCCCCTCTTCACCGTCACACCACTTGGCCGCCATGTCCTTGGGCCCGTTGTATCACTGTTCTACCAAGTCGAAGCGAGGACGTTACCTTTGAACTGCTTCTCAGGAAATGCCCCATCTAGCAAGAGAAAAGCATCGAGTATCCATATGGAGTACATCGCGAATGCCGAACGAAACTTTGCGGATCGCGGCCTTCCCCTCTATCCCTGCCGTCCCTCCAATTGATCGGCAGATTGACATCCACTGCCAGCTCCGTCCTTACTGCCTGAGAAGATCTTCCTCCGGCTCTGCTAGCCACGCAGCAACATCTTGGGCGCGGATGCAAGTAAATGAGTCCCGACAGGAGCTCCTCCTCCACAACTGCGAACGATGTCGGCAACATCGGCAAAATGTTGGACGTCCATCTGAAATCAAACAGGGCGTCTAGCGCATGAAGCTGCAAGCTTAGCGATGTGCTTGTCCTCACAATTGCGCCCTCGCCCGTGCTTATTGGCTTCTTCCTGGGACGAACGCTTCGATCTGCCACAATGATCACCGTCGATCGCTAATCTATCACGAACTACAGAGTACTGTAGGTATGTACTCGGTACTTACGAGATATTGCTAGGTGGAACATCAGCTCGATGGATCCCTCTGAAACACTCTCTTCGCACCGAACAGCCGATCATGCACCCTGCCGTCATGCTCTATGCAATCAATTGAAGAGGTACCTACGGATTGAGAGGGGCAAATACGTAGAAGACCATTCTCTGAAACTTCAGTGACCAGCACGGGACAGAAAGAGAAAGAGAAAACATGAGCACCACCAACAGAACTTCCACTGTTACAGAGGGTGCTGCAAGGACACATGGAATTGATTGCAGGCGCTAATTCGGATTATTCACTCTCTAATCGCCAAATTGACGGGGAAACAGCGCTGACATTTAGTAATATGGCACACAGGGAATCCAGATTGAGGCTCATCCCCAGTTGACCTGGTACCTGGCGAAAACCGGGATAGCCAGACAGGACAGACCACCAATAGCAGCTTCTACTTCGACGGAACGGATGTCTGAAGAATACACCGAATTGAACAGAATCAAAGAAACCCTGCAAGGGTGTGATTCTCGAAAATATTGCACTTTTTTGGCAACTGTGTTAGCTGTATCGGGACTGGTTTTGTCCAACAGCCAGTGGGACTTTCAAGGTGCATTTACCCTCGTATTTCCCTGAGAATCCGATGCCTCAAACATGAGAGGCAGAGGAAAAGGTTTGTATACTGGCCGTGCTGAGGCGATACAGGTATTGAAATAGAGCCACCATCGATCAAAACAACAAGGTAAACTCCAGAAGCAGATTTCGTCGTCATGACAATGCCGCGCATACTATGCAAGGGATTAAAAAAGGCAGAAAAAGCAGATTCTCGGCTTCAGCCTCGTCATGAGCAGTGACCAGATCCAAGGAAGACCGGAGAGAGAGCGCAGCTAACAGCAGCCACACGTCCATTCCATTCCATGCAGTGTCCCTCTCACGTTCTCGCCGGCCCATCACCAACTTACTCCGTGTAACTTACAGCTTACAGCTTCGCCCTCGCCCTGCCCAACTTCCTCTCCTCCTCGTCGCGAAACTCCTTCTTGGCCTGCTCCTTCAAGACCCTGCGCAAGATCTTGCCGCTGACGCTCTTGGGCACGGCGTCGACGAACTTGACTCCGCCGCGCAGTTTCTTGTGGTTGGCCACCTTGGCGTTCATCCACTGCACGATCTCGGCGGCGTGCTTTTGCTGCTGCTGTTCTTGCTCCTGTTGTTGTTGTTGTTGTTGGGCGGGAGAAGACGAGGGTGGCGAGACGAGCGCGCGGTTCTTGGGTACAATGTACGCGCGCGGCACTTCTGTGCCGAGCTCGAGCGAGTCGACGCCCACTATGGCCACGTCGTCGATCAGAGGGTGTGAGGCGAGGTAGCCTTCCAGTTCAGCGGGGGGCACTTGAAAGCCTGTGGTTGGATTAGTTAGTCGCTAGTCACATATTTTTCTGTCATGGGGCAGACCAAGGCTCTGCGGTGAGAGGTGTATTTTGGTTGCAAGCAGGATTCCATCCGGTTGGATAGGGAACAGGTGAAAACAAAGAAGGGAGGGGTGCTTACCTTTATATTTGATCAACTCCTTGACGCGATCCGTGATGGTCAAGTTGCCCTTGTCGTCCAGGAATCCCACGTCGCCGGTCCGGAACCAGCCATCCTCGAGACACTCGGCGGTGGCGTTGGGATTGTTATGATAGCCGCCAAAGACATTAGGTCCCTTAACATACAACTCCCCGACCTTGCCTCGAGGCAGCTCCTTGGACCCGTCCGACTCCTCGCCGGAGCCGGGCACGGCGCAGAACTTGGCCTCGAGGTTCGGCACCATGACCCCCGTAGTGCCCACGGCAGACCACCAGTCCTCCCACCGCTGGATGAAGATGGTGGGTGATGTCTCGCTCAGTCCGTACCCTTGCTTGACGCGCACGCCCTTGCGCTTATACAGGCTTTCGACGAGTTCGCGGGTGAGCGGCGCGGCGCCCGAGTTGGTCATGCGCAGCGAGCTCAGGTCGTATTTTTCCACGACAGGGCTCTTGCACAGGAGCAGCACGATAGGTGGCACGATGTAGCTGAAGGTGACTTTGTGGTTGTGCACGAGCGAGCACCACTTCTCTAGCTCGAACCGCGACATGACCAGCGTGTGCACGCCGCTGAATATCGGGCTGAGCACCAGGCAGTTGAGGCCGTAGATGTGGAAGAATGGGAGACACGCCAGGATCTTATCGCCCTGGCCGTTGGGGGGATGTGGGATGTTGCTATTCGGAGGCGTCTTGGTGCCGTTCCAGGTCAACCACCCCTCGGCGGCGTGGATTTGTTCCACATTACTTGTCATGTTGAAATGGGTCAGTCTGACGCCTTTGGGACGGCCGGTCGTGCCGGAGGAGTAGACGAGAAACGCGAGGTCGGATTTCGGATCCAGTTTGGGCGTCCGGTAGCGCGCCGTTCCCTCTAGATTGCGGATGAGTGTCCAGTGCTTGAATTTCCGGGATTCATCGCGCTGCTCGCCAAGCAGGATGATATGGGTCTCTGGAATACCGACTTCGCGGGCGGCTTTTCGCGCCGTATCGAGGGCGGACAGGTGTGTGCACAGGATTTTGGCGCCAGAGTCTTTGAGCTGGTAGACCAGTTCGGGGACGGTGTAGCCTGGATTTGCGGGTGAGACGATGCCGCCAGCCCAGAGAGTTCCCAGGACCACGGGCGGGACTTCAACGTCGTTGGGCACAAAAAGGCCTAGGACATCGGATTTGCGGAAGTTGAAGTTGGACTTGAGGCCCTTGCCGAAGTCAATGCTGGATTGCCGCAGCGAGGAGTAGGTGTATTGTCTGGAGAGGGAGTCGGCGGATTGGAATATGACTATGAATGATTCACATCAGTGATGGCTCATTCTCATATCCTTTGGTCACAGTTGTTGGAAGAACTATTCAGTCAATGGAAGTCGCACAATGCTTTCAGGCCGCTTCAATAGCGACATTTTGATGATCCCCCTTTGTGATGGCTTGTCATTTTCTGATTTCCCTCTCCCTGCCCGAGACCATTGCAGAGAGACCATTGTCCAGCTCTTACATACACCCACGCGAGCTATAGCAGCAGTTGACCAGAAGAATAGAAAAACAGACTCACCATGATCATCAGGAAATTCCCGGTCCTTTCTATTAAACAAAAACGACCAGATGTCTGTGACCTGAAGGTCGATGTCCGGGAAATCCGACTTGATGGGCATGATTCAAAATCTCCTGATTCGACCAGGGATGGTTTGGAATCGACAATAGAAACCTTTGCTGGCGTGGAAGTATATATAATCTCTAGACGGAGTGGGATGTGATGTGGGCGAAAGCCACTCTTTGTGCAATGTTTCTTTGTTAGTCACCAGTCGGCGAGAAGGGAAGAATGCTGTGCTCCAGGAACTCAAAAGTATGATTGAAGAGAAGAGTCACCAGCAGTGCTGTCTTTGGGGGTTGATAGACAGACCACAAGAGAGATATGTATATCGTCCAGGACCAGCTTTCGCGACTTTACTTGATCTGGGGTAAAAAGAAAAGGCCGATTCAAGTCCGCATTGACCACGACAACAAAATGTGGCTCTGGTGTTGGTGGCTAAGGGGCCCTTGTTCTCTGGGGGGGGGGGGTCACGCAGTGCCATGGCCCTCCCTATTCGCCTCTCTATCTGAATGCGACAGTGGCCGATAATGGCCGTATCTCGTCCATTCCGCCCGTGAAAGAAGCCGAGGTTCGCAAGCATTTGCCAATCAAAGGGACTCCGAATCGCCCCAGAGGCCCCAGGGTCGGCTATTGTCCACGTTGTGTCGGGCTTGGGTAGGTCGATCCAGCGACTTTCGGACCAGCTTAACGTGCGTAGGGATCCTGTGGGTGACAGGGGACGACGCCGCCGAGATTTCCATGCTTCATTTGATCATGTTCTGTTGACACCGGAGGAACTTGCCTCACTCAGCCTGACGGAGACCAAAAGAACCGTCTGCACCTGTTGGGAACTTGAGATGCCAACAGATCTGTTAGAACTCCAAAACAGGCGATGCATTTTTCGGCATAAAGCAGCGCACACAGAATAAAGTATATGTACTTGGGTAGGTTCCCGGTTATGTTGCTGTGGTTGATTTGTGCCTCGACACCTTCAACGCCCCTGCAAATCCAACATCTTGGGTATAACGAGGTCATCTCGACATGTCTCACAATACAGTGTCTCCCCCATATCCAAGCAATTCCACAATCACATTGCCTACGGTCGACACCGACCACAGCAAGATCAATCCAAATCCGATTCTGCGATCCATTCTCCATCCGTTTAATGGCACCACGATGAGCAAACCCACCAGCGTCACCAACAGGGTGATTCCCGATATCATTAACGTCGTGCTCACGTCGATGTCGTAGGGTTTGTATTTGATTGGTTTCTGGGGGTGTTTGGCGTGCTTGCGAGTGGCGTGGGTGATGCTCATGTACATCCCTCCAATGCCAATTCCAAGCAAAATATTCAACATGGGACCGCCAAAGCACGCTGACAATGCCATGACAGGGAATCCAAGTTTGGCAACGGTGATGTCTGCGACTAAGTCACCACAGGAGTTGCCCACAGCAAATATGGTCAAACCCAGAATAGCATCCGATATGCCCAGGATCACCCCGAAAGCTTTGAGGACTCCGACCACTTCATTGGCGATGGTTGAGATCCATCCTATGGCCACAGCAAACCCCAAGAAGCAGAGTAGCGGTCGATATTTGGGCTCGCGATCGGGAGTGGTCAGAGACAGGAGGATAAGAAGCGATACGAGTGAAAATACCAGTGATCCCAACACCATACGAACATAAAGCTTAGGTGTATGATCGTCATCCATGTTGGCCCAAGCAATGGTTACGACAAAGAACGGAGCCGTAAAGACTTGCAAAAACACCAACCATCTGTTCCATTCCTTTGGGCCAGCCAACTCATCCACGTTTGAATGAGGACTTTTGGCATGCTCCGACATTGATCTGGAGATTCCGGTTCCGTGCGGATGGGGTGGACCGTCAGAAGATGCTGACCGCGGATTCAAAGCAGACCCATCTGGTGCGGCCTCGATGTAGCTCATAGACCTGCGGCGAATGCCATCAGCTGGGGTCAGCAGGTCGATATCTGATTCCGCCGGCTTTTCTTCCTTAGGCTCGACGACTGGGAGTGTGATGGCAAGCAGAAAGACACTGGGTGCGGTGACCACCCCTAATACCTTATCAGTGAACGACTTCTCCCGCCACCCATAAATGGTGGGAAATAATGTCGCACATATGACTTGAGGAGCAGGAAGGTATCGGTAAGGCCACCATGTAAATCTCCGCATGGGTTCCTCTTCGTCCGGTAGCAGCCCTAGATGTTGACTGGACTCTGGAGACATACTAGGTGCAGGCAGGTGAATGCTTGGAGGCCGAGAAGAGAGGGGAGTGAGAAGCAACGGAGAATCCACGTATGGTGGGAAATCCTCGTGGCGCAGTGCTCCTTTTGAATGGTCTGGGTGTGGAGTATGCAGGATTGGTACTTGCAGTGTCGGTCCGGAACGAGGTGACAACACCGGACTTCGACCAGCAGGATGATGGTCCTCGTAGTAATCCGGTCGGCGGAAGGTCGTTGCGGGCGGCGCTAGAAGATTGGGTGACTTGGAGCGTTCCGAAGAGAGGGATCCTGTCTCTGATGGTTGGCCCCCTGACGGAGACACGATAAGCTTGGGAGAAGGTGGTCTTTGAGCGGATGGTTCGTTGAGTGTTCTCAGAATAGGGGCACTCGGCCTCGTACGTTTCCCAGCGGATGCATTCGGCGTCGAATCGCCACTGCTGAGGGCATTCTCCGAGGTTCGATCAGAATGTCTGTCACTGAGAAAGTCCGTATCAATGCGCAGATGAGTGGCGTCATTCGCAGACACGGCTCGCGCACGACGCGGACTCTCAGCCTCTAAATCTGCATATTGTGTGCTAGCCAGCTCCGGCTGAGAAGCACCAGGCGGCGCACTGACGGGAACGGGAGAGTAGACGGCTGATGCGTCGTCAGAGTATCTCCGGAGGCCAATAGGTTGGTGGGCGTGGGTGGCCTTCTTCTCCAGCGAAGTCATGAGAGATCTAAATTCCAGTGCACCTATCAAGCTCGGCCGAATGGGAGTCATTGTATTCCTCCGCTCGCCTCGAGCTGGGCGGCCGACTCTCATCCTGCTTTGCAATTCAGCAAGGTATCGGTCTCGCGCTTCGTCGTCCTCGTCGAGGTCTTCAACCTTCCAGGCTGGAGTGCCGGGTGTCCGTAATGTCGGGATGGTTTCGGTTGACGGCTCGCGTAACAGGCCAGTTCGCTCGGTAGCAGGGCGTGCTTCTTCGTCCTCCTCGATTTCAGGCACTTCCAGCTCCTGCGACTCTGGAATGTGGTGATGCAATCTCGCCGCAGTCTCAGCGAGCCTCCTCTTCCGTCGTCGGGTGAGCCACCAATGCCAGACCACCACAAAGAACACATAGAAAACGTAATAGGCAATCATGGTAATGGACTCCCAAAGTCGGAGGCTCCCATCCGCTAGGAATACCAGACTGAAACTCGCCGACACAGCGAAGAATCCCACGTCCCGAATGAAGCTCTTCTTGGCGACTTGAAAAGGCGCAACCAAGGCCATACTCCCTGCGACCACTGCAGTGATAAAGCTGGCTGCACCTACCAATTCCCCCACGGCCAAGCTGCCACTATTACTGCGCATGGCCGCAAAAGTGGAAAAGACGTCGGGACTGCCGTTTCCAAAAGCCAGGAAAGTGACACCGGTCAAACTTTCGCTCATCCCCAGTATGTTCGCAATAGTACTCAGGTTGACACAGAGGAAATCCGAGGCAGCAATGCCGATCGTGCTGAAGAGGAGACTGACCCAGAGCACGAGGAATAGGAACGCGAGGGCTTGGGCATCAGGGAGGGAGCAGTAATAGAGCTGGAGGTAGGAGAGGAGGCCGGCTTCTTCATCAGGACAGTTTTCCTTGACAAACACACATTTGTCTTTGGCGCTCTGGACAAGTCGACACTATCAACCGATCCAAAGTCAGTTGGGGAGCTGCATTGGAGGTAATGGGGAGCAGGGTCGATCTGGTACCTCGAGGTCGCGTGATGCCAGAGAGCGGGCATCGAGCCTCTGGCCATGGGGAGAATGGCCATGATTAAAGTCTCGTACGAAGCTATAACAAGCAAAGAGAGTGATTATGAGCGCAGTCAGGTAGAAGGCGCGACCTCGTTGGCGGATGGGGCGCAGTCGCTTGGGACGATTGGAGGGTGTCATGGCGGGCGTCGTAATTGCGCTGCCTCATACTGGACACAGAAGGGAGCGACGGTAAAGGAGATGAGGACGATGCATGTATGGACGGATGATACGAAGGATATGTACCAAGAAAAAGTGATGGCAATACCAAGGCAGCAAGAAAACGGGCAGCAGGGCCATCACCCAAGAGATGGAGATGCCATGGCCCTCACCTCGTCACTCCACTAAAAATCCCACTTTTGCGGCGACAAGCACCAGCAAGACCCAAGAGGGCGAGCGGACCAGAGGGATGCCGCCCCCGAGACCTCGTCATTGTGCAGGCGTTGCACCGCCACAGATTAGCGGCGTGGTGAACAATTACCCGCCTTGCCACCTACTTATTTCGATCGAGCCATTGCTGGCCATCTCGCATGGAGGGGCTCCGAGGGGCTCTAGGGGGGGGGGTGCTTTGGGGCGCCTTGGGGTGCCTTCTACTTGTAGGCCTATGTGCCCCTGGACCTAGGCAAGGGGCCTCCCCTCCAACCAGCAAGTGGCAGTACCGAGTACCAATATCATGTACCCAGTACGCGGTACCCAGTACAAGTACAGCATTATCTCGGTGCGTCCCTTGCCGAGGCTCATTGTCAGGTTGTCCCGAAGCCTCTCTCGCCTCTTCCCTTGGGGCAACTTCGTCTCTGGCACTTCTTAACCTCCATTGGATTTCTATGTCGCTCTTTTGTTCCTTTGTATTATGTTGCTTGCATTGATTCTCTGAACTGGTATCCAAATTTCCCCTGGCTTCTTTACCTTTCAGGTGCGCACACCATGGCGCCTCCCACCTTCGCAGATGTCCTTCCTATTCAGCAGCTCTCCTCGCACCAATATGCGCTCGCCCTGGAAAATGAATGGTGTATAGGAACGGGTAGGATGCAAGAATACTCGGTCGTTCTCACTGAATGATAACCCTTCTTTAGTGCCCAATGGCGGTTACGTTACTTCAGCCTTCCTCATGGTTGCGCGCACCCACATGTCCCTCACCCATGGTACTCGCTCTGAACCACACCCTATCAATTTACACCTGGAATTCTTGCGCCGGACTTCCGTTGGCCCAGCAATATTCACGGTGAAAGACGTTAAATTGGGGGCTCGTATCAGCAATTTACACATCGTTCTGTCTCAGAAACAAGAACACAACGACCGGTGGCAGGACGAGGCGCAGGGCTATATAACCATGAGCAACATTGCGACCGAGGAAGGCCTGAGTCTTGACACTCAATATCAGCTCTGGCCCCCCGCTTTACCGGTAGATCTCTCGCTTTTGAGTGCTCAAGGCCATGATACGAACTACACCATTCGTGCGAACGATCCGTTCCCTTCGTTCCGCCGTGCCGCACAAAATATCCAGATTTTCCTCGTCCAGCCTGATCGCCGACCACAACCGGGACGGTCTGGTAGACCCCGAGCAATAGTTGACCAGTGGGTTCGGTTTGCGCCTAAAACGCCTTCTCTCAATCCCGACGGGAGCCTCACGGGCCGTTGGACCAACGACGCTCTCGGTTTTCTGGTCGACATGTTTCCACAAATTGTCGAGTCATACGTCAACCCCTTCGTCGAGGAGGCCGCCATCGGACAATACAGCGAATTCGAACTCAAGACTTTCCTGGAATCGAACGAACCGCGCGCCAAGTTTTGGTACCCGACGCTCGCCTTGAACCTGGATGTTAAAAAACTATTACCAGAGGAGGGCGTGGAGTGGTTATTTGTGCGAGTTATGGCCAAGGTGATTAGGAATGGACGGTTTGATCTAAACATCGAGGTTTGGGATGAAGCTGGGGAATTGGTGGCGAGCAGTACCCATGCGAGTCTGATTGTGGACGCCAGTCGTAATATGGCCAGAAAAGGGAAGGAAAAGAAAGACGCAAAGCTATAGGACGGTGTATCATCTTTTGAGGTCTGCAGGTTCGGCGCCCCATTAGGAAGGCCACCTTTGGGAGAAGCAGTTGGAGCCAGGTATAGACATAGACATGAGAGGAATTTGGCATGTTGGCGTAGTTGATCCAAACGCTTTAGCCAAAAGGTAGTTTGACATTGCGCTGTGGAATGTTTCGCGAGCAAGATGGTACCTCGTATGGTTGACAAGTTGGCCCGTGTACTGGGTGACATCTGATACCTCTCTGCCAAGCATCGCCAAGTCTTGCGAAACATCTTCTGGATGGATCACGTCCTGAGTCCTTGCTGCCTAAACGAACATTGACGACAGCATACTACTCCGTACCTGTGGACAGCCTCGGATGGATCCTCTCAGTGTGACTGCCAGCATCATTGCTATCCTCGACTTGACTGGAACATTGATGAAATATGTCAACGAGGTGCGACATGCCCCAAAACAGCGAGCTCAGCTTGCGCGTGAGGCAAGCAATCTGTATGCCTTGCTCACAACTCTTCGCTTTCGAGTGGAAGAAGCTCCGACCAATGACCCATGGTTCAACCAGATTAAGCTCCTAGTGGTCGAGAACGGTGCCCTCGACCAACTCAGAACAATCCTCATGAGGCTAGTCCCTAGGATTGATACTTCAAACAAGTTGAAAGACCTGCTATGGAAATTCAACAAGGCAGAGGTTGAAGAAGCTCTCGGTCAGATAGAGCGTCTGAAGTCACTGATAACCTCGCTTTGACCAACGATCTCTTCACTTTGACCCAGTCAGTCAAGAGTGATCTATCCGAAATGGCACAAACCATGAACCCCTTGTGTCTCGAATCTGAGCGTGAATGGCCGTCGAAGTTGTCCACTTGGCTTGACATTCCTGGCCCGTCCTCAAACTATGCAACATCGTGCAAGCGAAGGCAACAGGGTACTGGCTCTTGGCTTCTACAAGACAATCGCTTCATCGCCTGGATGGAGTCTCCCGGCTCGAGTCTGTGGCTTCACGGCATCCCTGGTTGCGGGAAGATTGTTATTAGTGCCACAATCATCGACCGGGCTCTGGACATGGCTCATCCGAACGTGATATACTTCGATTTCGACTTCAATGGTGATCAAAAGAGAAAGTTTAATACGGCTCTTCGGTCTTTGATCATGCAGCTGGCCAAGCAGGTGCCAAATGGCATTCAGGAGGTTCGGAATCTCCATTTCGAATGTCGAGATGGTCAGCTACAGCCTCAAGAAGTTGCCTTGCTTAAAATGATGGACCGCTTGCTCGGATGATCTCACAATACTTACGCCACCTTTGATGCCCTGGATGACAGTGACGATCATCAAAAGTCGTGGACCTGAGCCAACAGCTCTCTCAAAGCCATCGAAATTCTTTGCACTTCTTAGCTGTAAGCCGCTGCGAACGGGAACTTGAAAAGCGACTACGACCTCTGATTACTGTAGAAATTGCTATGCAGGCCGCGCTCGTCTACGTGAATATTAATGTTTACCTCGAAGATCTTCTCGAGAATGACGTCCGCCTTCGGAAATGGCCCGCAGATGTGCAAAGCGAAAGAAACCGGACTATCTCGGGAAAGGCCAACGGAATGTACGGGCTGCTTCTGGCACCGCAAATGTGAGGCTAACTTTCTGTCTCAGGTTCAGATGGGCATACTGCAGCTTGACTCTCTTCAGAAATGCATCAAACCCAGCGCAGTGAGGCAAATGCTTTCGACCCCTTCCTAAATCACTAGACGAAACATACGAGAGGATACTACGCATGATCGAGATGAATGATCAGTTGAATGACGCCGTGCGTATTCTTCAATGGCTTTGCTTCGCCAGGGCCCCACAAACTCTGAAATCGTTGGTGGACGTGCTTGCTACTGACGTGGAAGGTAAAGGCCACTTCTTGGTGGAGGAATGACTTCTGGACCCTTACGACATCCTTACTATCTGCTCTAGTCTAGTTGCGATTCAAGAGCAAGAAGCCCAAAGTATCCGACTGTTTGATCCCATTCTGGATCTCGAGGACCCTATCATTGAATTGGCACGTTTTTTGGTCCAAGACTTGCTGCTGTCTGGCCGCTGTTTCCTACGCAGTTTCTTCTCTACAAATGCAGGTTATACATTGATGGCTGAAATATCATTGATTTATACACTTCATGCGGGCCACGAGGCTCTCCCTCGGTCTGGACCTCAAACTGCGGACGGGAAACGCATTGCAAGGTCAGATCTGAATCTTATGCACGCCACCGATACAGATTTGCGACGAGAGTCTTCACGTTGTGACCAACAAGGCTCGTACGCTTGCGCTTGGTGGTATCGACATGTCGTGGCGTTGCCAGAGAGTGGTTTGTCGCAAGGAATAATTTATATGTCTGTATATTTATTTGAAAACACTAACAATGTCCGCGAACAGTGGCTGAGGCTTCACAATCCGAATCCTTTTTCGTGGTGTCTGTATGCCTGGATTCGTGGCATGATTTCCGCGACGGAGTTTCGCATCGAGGACGGAGTGAGCTCGCCCATTTTCTGGGCCGCTGTCACTGGCCTTCTGCCGGTTGTGGAATCGCTTATTCAACGTGGCAAAGATGTCAATCAATTCAGCAGAGGATGGCGAGATATCGAACTTGCAGGGGAAGAAAACTTAGCCGACCATGGTCAGGTCGTACGTCTGCTTTTGTCCCATGGTCTCGATGAATACCAAAGCCTCTCATATGCTTATGACGGTGCATACGCTGAGTTATTAGATCTGCTCTTAGGCGCCGGAGTCTCACCTAACTCGCCAAACAAATGGGGCGACACTTTGTTGCATCGAGCTTTACTCGACAACGCCCCAGTTCAATTCGATACCTTGATGAAACATGGTGCCGAAATCGCCACTCCCGATTGCTATGGGCGCAGCTGTTTCGATTATTGCCTGGGGTATCCTGCGGGGAAATTACAGGGGTTCAAGATTTCCCCAGTTGACCACAGTTCAACAAGGATTGATGTCCAGAAACAGCGCCTTCGTCACACGGTCATGTTCAGCATTGAGACGGCCCTGGAGGGTGGACTTGGTGAAAACCATGTTGCTCTAAATCGGCTGGGTCACTCTGTCTTGCACACCTAGAGTGGCTAGAGGAAGCCATCTCAGTCTTTCAGATGGACGGTTTGTGCGGTGGCAGGGAGGATGTCAGACGAATCTGCGACGGCTGCGACGGGCCTGTCAAACGGCAAGAGGATCCGCGAATCTCGAGAGTGTGTCGTTCCTGCAGAGATGTCGACCTCTGCGAAGAATGTTTTGAGGACTACAAAAGAGGGCGGTTGGATATATACCTGAGTCAAGGCCATCGGTTTTTGGAAGTGCCCCTGCGTCCATTTGACGAGGAATACAACCACGCGGTATCTCCCGTGACCCAGAAGATCAAAGACTGGCTGCTTGAACTGAGGCAAAAGGTCTTGCAGGAGCTACCGGAAGACAGCTCCCTTGATATCACCAGCGGGATACCAAAAAGATGAATCCCTTGAAGGAGCTTGGCTCGAATGTGTACGTCCTTTCAAAAGCCTAGTGGCGTGGAAAAGAAAGGGGTTGAATTCAGCAATTGTGGGTGGCATGGGCTGGGCGATCGGAGTCGCAGCGTTGTCGGCGTTGTAGGACTCTTTCAAGCCAGGCTGGTCTGCGATACATCTCACCATCTCATCCCAGGAAGTGGGATGCTTCTCGAATAAGATGCTCGCTAACATACTACCATGAGTATGGTGGGCAGACGGCGGAGGTTGTGCGACTCGCGCGGAGAGCACGCCCTATCAATGCATGCAATCTCTCGTTCCCTCTCTCCCATGCTCCAAGGTTCTGTTTCGCACAACAGCAGTCTTCTCCCTTGGACTTTTCTTTTGCCAGAATCAAAATTTCTCCCTTGCGGGCCTCATATCTAACTCATGAACCCACAAATCGCAGCTCTGTCGCATGCAGTCCAGGTACAATCTGCCCACGCTTTCGGCGCGGATCTTCTCCCCTAGCATGACTTTGGCAGTTTTCTCCTTCGCCTCTGACCCGGCCTCCCCGCCGCTGCCGGCAGACGAATCGACATCGACGATGCCGCCATTGGCAATGGCGTGAACGACGTGGACGCCTTTGGGGGAGTACTCCCGCGCCAGACTCTGCGCCAGCATCCTCACGCCCGCCCTTCCGGCCCCGTAGGCGGCGTACCCGGGGTTTGTCCTCAGGGCGCCCAAGGTCCCCGTGAAAATCAGCGTTCCCTTCTTGATCATCATGTCCTCACCCCCGCTTTCTGAGCTCTTCTCCACATCGGCCGGGTACTGGGCGAGCATCCATTTGAGACAGAGCTGGCTGAACACCATGGCGCCGGTGACGTAGATCTGCAAACTATCGCCGAAGCGCTGGGCGGACTCGTCCTCGAAGGGCGTCTTGTGCGAGTGTTTGATGCTCCAGACGGCCAGTTTCAACTTCATCTCCTTACCCAGCGATTCGGACCATTGCTTGATCTCGTCGAATGCGTCGTTCAAGCTCTGTACCGAAGTATCGGTTTTGAATGCTTTGAGCACGCCGCCGCTGGATTCGCGCGATAAGCGTTCGGCGAGCTGGACGTCGCCGCTGCGCGAGAGTAAGGCGACGGCGAGGTTCCCTTGGGACGGCCGGGCGAGGACCCGAGCGATGCCGGAGCCCGTCGTGGGGCCGGCGCCGAGCAGGATGGCGAGACCTGTTGGAGGCATTCCTTTGGTTTTTCCTGTGGTGGATTTTGTTTCGACCACAGAGACAGGTATGGTTTGTTTCGCGAGAGAACGTAGCGAGGGAAGAATGGGTGAAAGTCGGTTCTCTGATGTTGAAGGGTCAAACGCATTAACAATACTACCTCCTACGTCACCGATTTCTGATGGATTGGAGAAAAGACCGGAAGCTAAATTGGGGGAAGTCTCTGAGAAGCCTCCTCGTGTCCACACGATGGACATGGGGAATCGGACCGTCGCACATCTACCATGCTTAAGATTTGGTTTACTGTTAGGCCTCGCCCTACAATAGCTGAACTATGTCTGGTGGGTTTATCTAGATCGGTAGGGGAGCGTTAAGTTGTCACTCCAGATGTGATGGATCAAAAATGACTGCTTAACCGAGCTCCAGGCTCGCGCGAAGAGCATCGGACCAAACCGCCTGCCCATCGTCCAGCCAAGCATACTCATGGACCAGCCTTCTCGAACCATCAATTGCATATTCAAATCTGCTCAGATCGAGAGCCTGACGTTGTTTCCCGGTCGGCGTTTCGCGGCTCACAAGACTGACAAAAGCAAAGCGGCGCTCTTCTGGTGGCAGCAGGCCAGTGTAGTGGGACTGTGGCGAGTCCCTTTTTGAGTAAGAGAGCTGCCCTTCACCCTCCTCGGCCGAAATGACCGTGGCAACCACACGGTCAGGCGCGACGAATGCCCAGGAGTTGTCTTGCCGTGGAGCCTGACGCATCAGACGCAGCGCAGCTCGTCTCAGTATCGGGTCTCGGCATTTGGTCGCACAGAAGTATAATGGTGGGATGAATCCCGGGTCAAAGCTCGACATGAGCAGTTTAGCCTTTGTCCGTTGGGTGGTCTGCCCGAGACAAAGCGTGGCGTGCTCAACGATTTCCGCAAAGTGGTCCATGTAGGCATCGAAGACGGTCTGGTGGGGGCTGAGGCATGCTGCCACAGAGATGTAGCAGACTGCCCAATACATCAAAAGGTACGAACGTATTAAGGAGCCCTCCGGATCCTGCGTCTGGCTTTTTGTAGCAACAAAGGAGCCTTTCCATTGCAACAACTCATCCAATAACAACAGGCGTTGGGACAAGTACTGGACCTTCCGCGGCTCATCATCGTCAATGTGAGGAAGGAAGTCCGCATGCCTGATCGCTTCGTACGACTGGTCCATCAGACTATCAAATTGAACTCTAGCCTCGCTGAGCAGAGGGGACCTGGACAGTGCTGTCTCGAAGAGATTGCTGCTCTCGTTGTTCGCAACGTGGTGAGGCGATAGAGAGCTTCGGAAGGTGGCAAGCACAATGGTCTTTTTCAAGACGTATGATGCCACCATTTGGTGAACGACTTGACCTGAGGCCGAGTTCGGTCGGGTATCAAGCGACCTCAGATTGTCAGTGAGAATTCTGGAACATCTTGTCATCAAATCGTTCGCAACCTTGATATTTCGATGATGGTATTCCACTGATGCGAATAGTAGATAGCTCAAGGCGACAACAGAATCATCTATTTGCCCAAGTTCGGCCAGCTGTCGAACGCTCACAATCGCTTTGTGGTAGAACCTCAGTGCCTGTCGGTGCTTTTGGTCGGTGACTTTTGCCAGACCTGTTCGGTCAGACGCGGCAGTCGGCGACACATATGGAACGTGTTCTGCAAGGGAGCTGAGGCACACAACGGTGTCCCAGACAAAGCTATATGCCTGGGCGAGTCGAGGGACGTGGTCCTGCCAAAAGGTAGTTTCGACGGTCCCCGCAAACGCGGGTGCTGCGCCATACATGAAGTAATGCCATGCACGACGTTCGTCCTCAGCATGAAGCGGAGCGAGGAGAGAGACCACCCGCGACGGACTTGGAGTGGCCGCTTGGCTGACCATTTTATTCTGGATGAAGCGAATTTCGCGAACAACCGGGCCTTCGCACTTGCGGCCCGTTTCGGTACATCTCCGACAATACGGTTTTGTTTCGTCGCATTTGACTCTTCGAATCCTAGCCTGTGTCAGCTTCATGCAGGAACAATCGTACAGGGAATCATACTTGCAGGTTAAGCAGCCATTTCTAGACTTCTCGTGACTAGCACGTCGTGGTTGCATGTCGCTGTTAATGCAGAGCGTTTATTGGCTTCGCTAGGACTCTTGCATGAGCTCAAATTCGGAGGACATAACTGTCATAGCCCGAATGCCCCGACATGCGAGGACTGACGAACAGTGGGCTCAAATAGGGGGCGTCCGCCACATACCAAGTCATGCCTCATTCCAGGTCGCTGCGACCTTTCTCAAGCAACAAATCCCTAGTCAGTCTCATTCAAATCAGTCTCGAGATCAACTGGTACGATTGTTGATCTCGTATGGAGAATAGGATGAGAAACGGTGGTGAAAGCAGGATAGGCAAAATTGCTCGAGGTACTGGGTAGGTATCTCGAGTGAATCCACAGCCTTACCCCGTACTTGCCCGTACCCATCGATGATTGGCAAGCTCGTTTACTCGAGCTCTTTGGGCTTAGTCTGGAGGGCCTCATGGAGGTAAAGAGGCAAGTGAGCCGAGTCACATGTACACCATCTGGTCAGCCAGCCTCGTCAGGTGACCAAAAACGGGGGACAGCGTTATGTCACACACCTCCCTTTGACCACGTTACAAACCTGTTCAGCTTCGCTGTTGACTTTGACCTGTGCAAAGCCAACCTCTCTTTTCACTCCTGAGCCCTGAGCAATCCTATCTGAGCTGTGGCTGTGCAGTCCTGAGCGTGGCTTGGCAAACCCTAAGGCCTCTTCCGGAGAGGGTGAGCATTCTCTGAGCCCTTGGTAGGGACGATATATGGTACCCCAGGTTCTCAGGATTCGGTGTTTCAAAAGCTCGGCAGGGTCCTATTTCGCTGTCATCAAGTGGTTATAATTTCCGGAAATTTCGCGGGCCGTGGACCTTAGCATCTTCATCAAGTAACTCGGTCCCTCAGTGAACACCTCTGGCACCTCCTGGAAGGTTTGTACCTTTTGCACTTTTTACAACCTGTCCCAGGAATCTTCCGCAGTATCTGGAGATATCGTACTTTCTCTTGCGGTGCACTGAAAGGTGTGTTCTTCGTATTTTTCAACCATGCCAGGAGCATCTTGGAAAGCGTCGCTGCCCGTATTCGGCACTCTTCGTCCCCAGTCTGCAGCAATGCAATCGCAATGTCCATGGCCCCGTGAGACCAGGACATCTCATGTCGTTCGTAATGGAAATACGCAACAGCTCTTGCAGAAAATGCCAATGCCTGAGTCACGAGACTCCAATGCACGTCTCCTTTCGTGGCCATCCTTCCAACTTCCTCTTTCGCATCTTGGAACAGCGACATGACGATTGGTCTGGCCAGTTCCCTCTGGCGGCAGACATAATAAGCTGCATAGGCATGATAATACGACAGGGTGATTGCCGTTTCAGCGTTGTAAAGTTGACCATTGGAGTATTTCGAGCGGATGTACCAGAACTTCCACAGAAAACCAGCCGGGTCTCGGCGCTCGTTCCAATATCGATAAAACACTGACCACATATGAAGAACCATGGTATTCTCATCACCGATGAACTGTTTCAAGACTTTAATCGACATCCAGAAGCCCAGCCGGAGTGTATTCATGAGCTCGGTTGGTGACACATTTCTGATGGCGGTTACCAAAACCGCCAACGGATGTCTCTGGCCATTGTGCTCCAGTATGGTTCCAATGAGGCTATCGAAGAATCTCTTCAGACACCCACCTCCGGGGATGCGCCCGTCGATGCTTTTTATTCCAAGACAGATCCGCCAGAATTTTGCCAGGAAGGATGGGTCAAGATGCTTAGCCGCCTGTCTAAGTCCATGAAAGAACCGGTCCAGCGTCGCTTCGGCTCTATCAATAGTTCCGGACTGCAGGAGAGCAGAGGCACTATGGACTTGGTCTGAGAGTGTTTGCCAAGCTGACGTGCGGGCTGGAACACCAGTGGGATGTATGAATTCAAACATGGTGGCGGACCAGCAGGAGTCTTTTCCCCCTCGAGGATCAAGTGTCCCATCAAGATAATTGTGAATGGAGACCAGTACACAAATTTGATGCTCGTATTGCTTCGGCGATATCTCCTTTGGTATGGTTCCGGAATAAGTAAATTCGTTTGCGGATGCAATGACTATCTCGATCGCGCTGACTGGAGGTATAGCCGTTGCGCGCCGTCTTGACCTTTCCTTTGCACCAGGCCTTTTGTCCACCTTATTCTTTCTGATGCCGAAGGAGGTCAATTTCTCCTTGTACTTTCTTTTTCTGTACAGCCGTTAGTGGATTGACAACATTTGGGTCATGCATGAAACGAATTAACATCGTGAGCTTTTCAAGATGAATTTCATCATCTCTTAAACCGCGCCGGCCTGGAACAAAGCAATCCAAGGCCTAAAGAATGGCCCAAAAACATGGAAGGAGGAGGAATTAAAGGACTTATACGAACGTTCTGCGAAAATGATAGAAGCACCATATTATGTCCATGACTATCCGCAGTTGGAGATTGTCATGGCAATACAGCTGAGTGAGTATCTCGGGAAAATCCTTCCATGCCCAACCCCTTTGAGATACAGCCTTACCATTGGGGTCAGACATGGTCTTCGACGAGCGACGAGCCTTCGGTCTACCGGGATAAAGTCTCCCGGCTTGCTGATTATCCAACTTATATCAAGACTCGCAGAGGTAACGACTTGATAGAGTTCCTGTGAAATAAGGCTGGCGGTTCAGGATGTCGCTGAGGGGTTGGGGCCAAGGACAGGTTGCGAAGTGACATATGATATATCTGAACTACCGCGCCTCACAGAAAAGAGCCACCCAGCCTAACAAGCACGGCAAGGCGAACTTGACGGCTCGTGTCTGTGAGTGGCCAGCTCACTAAGGTCCCCCTGTTCAGTGAACCAATAATAGTAAGAAAGACCGCTGAGTCAATATGCAGCATTTGCATTATCGACCAATCGACAGCGGTGTCTTCAGCCTCAGGCTCTCGAGAGGGTGGCAGCCTCTCAAGTGGGAATGCAAGTCTACGCATTCGGACAGGAAGAATCATTTTCAACAAGGACGGTCACCGGTCTCAAAGGGAAGGTTGGTGGCCCATTTTGTGTATAAGAACAGCTCATTTTCTCCTCGACATCCTCTGTGCTCGATCATTCCCTTTCATCTTTGCAAACTTCCAGATTCAAGTCTTCTATTGACAGGATAAGTCTGGTGCTCCATCATCTATCTCATTCAGCCTACATCTGAAAATTGTTGAGGATTGAATATTTTCTCCCCAGTAATACTTACTTCTTTCCTACGAGTCTCTCACACTCATACTCAATCATCATGGCCACACCTTACGATGAAGATCACTCAGACGACCACTATCAACTAACTGACGAGGAAGACGGAGAACATACTTCAACAACTGCTACACCCAATGAAGAAGCGAACGAGTCATTGGATACTTGGAAACCACCAGGGCGTCTCGAGTGGCTCCTAACGCTTGTCACTGAAGCCAAAGGTGCGGCAACGAAGCAAGTCGTCTATTTTATCAAGAAATTGTATGTTCGTCTGAGCAGACACGAGTCTCACCTGTTTTAAACCCCGCTAATGTGGTACGATCTAGCTTCGGGGGGACGAAATTGATCTTTGTGACGGGTCAAACGGGGGCGGGTAAAACAACGATTCTGCGTGAGCTTACCGGGCTGGATCTCGAAGTTGGTTGGACCATGAACTCAGGTATGTATTACTCGAGAGCTATTTTCAATAACAATGTGAATTGGTGCTGAGACATGCTCCGTATAGGCACTCGAAACTATCGCATTTGTCCCGCAGTAATCAAGAAGGAGCAATACCTCTTTATTGATACTGGTGGCTTTGGAGCCGCAGATATGGATGACATGGAAAACTTCGAGGACATCTTGGAATGTCTCAACGCCCTCGGTCCCTTTGTTACGGTTGCCGGTCTCCTCCTCGTCTGCCAAACTCCACAAGCCCGGCATAGGAGCGACGACATCAAGATGATTCGATGGGCCCAATGCCTCTGCGGTCCAGCATTCTTCAGAAATATTACCTTTGTCACCAGCAAATGGGACGAATGGAGCCCGAAATCGTTCCAGAACTCCTGGGAGAGGCTCGAAACACAACTACTTCCCCATCCTGATGTGTCTCGAATTCTCGCTCCTCAAGGCCGGTATCACGGAGGGTCAATATATCACCATGGCTTTCCGGGAGGCATCGGCTCTGCTGATTCTTACGACCTTCTCATGGACCGAAACGATGACGAAGAGAAACGAGGTGACGAACTTCGAAAAATGATCGACGAGAGATACGGAGGACGCCAAAATTCGAAACCAGCAAAGCTTCAGGTTGTTCGTGAGATGGATTCTAATATCCCCCGACTAGAGACCGAGGCAGCTAAGGCCTTGAGAGCAGATGTCGTCGGTACCAACATCTACATCCACGGTGATCGTGCGATTGTGAGGGCACCGACGCAGCCGCCCTTGCCGCCGCCGCCGCCTTCGTCTGATCAGGAGAATAACAAGAATGGTAAACCCTTCTCTGATAAATTCTGGGGGTGGTTCGAGGTTTGCAGGGTTGCGGCCGAATTTTTCAAAGAGGCACGCAAGAGGCAGTACGAATCTAACAACAACACAACGGGGACCAAACCTGTCTGGTCTCTGTGGGCATCAATCAAGGGCTGGTGGTGGGGAGAGGAATCCACGCGCTCCTCGGAATCTGGGTAGATGCCGGCGCCTGTCCGTTGAGAAACAGTGTGTCAAGTAAGCGCTCGAGAACAGGGTAAGTGCGACAAGTGAGCTCTACAGGGACCTCTGAAATTGGGAAAGATTGAAATGCTTGGTATATTTCTTCTCTCTTTTCTCATAATACTTGGGGGAAGACAAGATGAGGACGTTCGTTTTCCTTGGACTGGCGACAGTCCTAAGTCGGCACAACACGGCAATGAGCGCCAGAACTTCCATCAGTCGCTCAATCAGTTGCGTTTCATTCTCTCTTCTGGTTTCCTCTGACTTAGATAGCTCCTTTATATGAGACACACTCCGTTTGAACACTGTTCGGACCTGCACGGACTGGGTTTCCTCAACTGCCGTATAATATTTCGGGGCCCCTGCAAGCAAACATGGCCCTTCCAATCTACGGGAGTTCCTCGAATTTGATTCCAGCCCACCCCACTCGGATCCAATCCCTTCTGATCGTGGTGGTGAAATTCACGCTGATGCTAATGACCACGTTTGCTTGAACCATACCACTTCCGCTGAAAGGAGCGACATAGGGCTTCATCTGGGCATGAATGATGTTGAGACCTTGTTCGTCGTGTTTTACGGTCTGACCATCACAAACAGAGACTTGGGTGACCTTGGCCGTACCATACGTCTGGAATACAACACAGCCCTGGAAAGACTTCATGGCGACGCCGTTGAGTACAGATGGGCTTGGGACAGACAAATGGACATAAATATCTTTGGTCGTTTCACGCCCGTGCCACGTCTGTCGATAGGCCGTCCAGGTTGAGTCTTGGAGTATGGCCGATATGCAAGATCCCGAAATGTAATAGAGACGACGTCGTCGACATTGCATATGAAGAAGTGATGAGAGACTTGGTGAGTGGTAAAGCTACGAAACACGCGAGGTATAGAGTTGGCGCAAGCCAGTCAGGGTGTCCTTTGCCGGTCTGGGTGCTCTTTCGGCTTTTCTATAACAATTTGCTGCTTGGAATCTTTGTTCTTCGGCCAATCAATCCACGCGACACCAGGACATATTTGCGTGATATCTCCCTTATACAGCCCCTTGAACCATTTTATCATCTGGCTGCAGATTGCAACTATCAAGTTGGTTTCCTGATCCTCATATTGTGGCGTTTAGAACCATTGTCGATTCTCTTTGCAGGCGGCTTTAGCAGGAGGTCTTTGTCCTACTAACGAATAACCTGGCACTACTCGTGCATCCTTGTCACCGTGATGGTGGGCTTCGACCTTAACGTGGTTTCGCGGCATTCCCATTTAAGCACCATGCAAGCCACACTATTGAATGGCGGCGAGGCTTCTATACTAACTGGCCTAAACTTAATAGTGGTTAGCTTGAAGACTAAATTCAAACATAAAAGTACTCCAATCGGATGTTTTTTTTCTCTATCAAATTGTACTCCATATAACTTCATACGAAAGTTTGGACTTGCGACCCTCTTTATGAAACCCTGCTCTTCACTTGCACTACACAATCCAGCCATGCACTCGCTATAGTACGGACTGGCCATGTTAATGAGTCCAGCGACCCACAACGCGACTGATGGTCCAGCACCCAAGCCCAACCTGCTTCTCCCGCTCCCTCCGCGAAGTGCTCACACTCATTATCATAAACAAGAATTTTTTAAGACGATTCTGGACCATTTCAGGTCCGCATCCGTAGCCAGGACAGACCAAAGTCGTGCCACCCAGAGCCTGAGTATCATCAGGGGGTTCGAAATGTTTTACACTACTTGGTAGGTCAACAGCAACTACTCCGAGACCCCTTTCACCATACCAAGCCGAAGGTTGGGGTTCGGAGGGAGGTCGTCTTTTATGTTTGTTATGTTGTACGAATCGTCGTGTTCCGGCGCACTATGTCGCTACTAGCTTGACGTCGCTATCTTACCAGGCGTCTGAAATATCCTCGACTGTCACCACGTCTGTTCACCTTACGTCTTTGCTTCAGAGCTAAATGCCCGCCATGTTGCTCTAGCTGCCAATATCCACCATGACCTTCCCGTCCACCTTCTTGGGTTGCTCCTCCCCGATCATCATAATGGCCGTCTCACGTTTGAGGAATTTCTTTTCATCAGGAACCACCACTCGGAGATACTCTTCGTCTGCAAAGACCTACACATACCTGTCAGCTAAAATATTCCAACGACGTTTTAGGGCCACCTTACGCTCAACAGCTCGTCCATGCTTTCAGCAACCATGGTGACGATGCCATCCCATTGACCAATTTCGACGCCAAAGTCGCTTAGAGATGCGGTGGACTTCTTGTCAACATGGAACTCCTACCATCAGCCCTGTACCTCTGGTGATGTGCCTGCAGAACTCAACCTGAGAATAAGTAATGATCTTGTTCCTGACGATCTCGGTGCTCAGCCAGATTTTAGGATGTTCCACCGACCAACTGTGAAACCTCAGCAAAGCGGTCCTTCTCATATCTCTTGGGCACGTCTTACTAATGGTGAAACTCCTCGTCACTGAGGTGATCCTGCTTGTTGATGAGGATTTGCAGTTTGCAAGGCATGATTGTAAGATTGTCTTCGGCAAAGAGAGGACTCTACAAAAGGTCGGTGACTGAGATTGTTAGAGCTAAGGGCGATAAGTGCTATTATATCTTCCATCCACTGGATGGATGACACAAACCTAGACTGCTCAGTCTGCGCGCGGCATGCAAGTCTGACAGAGCAATCTTAGGAACTCCCGACGCAAAGTACCGTCCTCGGAAGGCCCCACCACTCCGCAGATGACTCCGCCTTCTCAAGAAGCGCAAATATCAGCCGGTCATTCTAGAACACTCAAATATCCGGGGATATGGAGGTTCATGGGGTTGTGGCCCTTCGGTTCCCGGATCCGAGAATCGCTAAGCGGGAGCCGAATCAATACTGACTATAGAAAGGTTTGAGCAGCCGAAGATAATTGCACAACATGCTACTCTAGCATATAAAGCATATCGAAAGCACTAGGGCTCCGTTCCTGCATCATAATCTAAGTCGAAAATAATGACGACTGAACAAGTTGTAAGTACCACCAAGCCCGGCATATCAACTTGCTAATCATCAGATAGTACAGCATACTCCGCGACAAGCTCGGTGAGAGCAAGATCGTAAAGCCCAAAGCCGGGGAGCTGAAATACTTCACCGCACAGTCGGCTGCACTCGTTCCTGCCGTCCAAGTGTTTCCGGAAAATGCAAAAGAAGTCTCAACTGTACTCCAGGTCGCGCAGGATCTGCAGATCCCTTTTGCCGTGAAGGCTGGTGGACACGGAGTATACTCCGGCGCATCGAGCATTGAGGGCGGTATCCTGATTGACTTGAGCCGGATCAACGCGGTGGAGGTCGCTCCTGACCGTACGTCTGTGTCCATAGGGGCGGGGGCGAAGTGGGGTGACGTTTACGGCAAACTTGATCAGATGGGCATCAGCGTACCTGGAGGGCGTATTTCGACGGTGGGTGTTGGCGGCCTGACACTTGGAGGTGAGATATCACGATTACGACAGCGTCAAATACGTCTCAATTGACACTGGCAGGTGGAATCTCCTTCGCGGCCAGCCGGTACGGCCTTGCATGCAACAACGTCAAAAGCTATGAGGTACACCATGTGTTGTCGATGCCGCACTGCGCAAACATTATTGACAGGGGAAAACACAGGTAGTTCTCGCCGACGGGAAGATCGTATCTGTCACACACGAAACTCACCCAGATCTCTTCTGGGCGCTCCGCGGGGCAGGGACGAATTTCGGGATCGTGACGACGTTCGAATTCGTAGCGTTCGAACAGAACCAGATCTGAGGTGGTGTGAAGCAATATCTTGAAGACTCCGAGACGCGAGCAATCGCTTTGCTGGACACCTTCTGTAAAAGCCAAGATCCGTCGTCGTCGTCTGCGGACGCCGACGCCGAGGCCTTCATCATCACCGCCTATGTTGCTCCGATGGCCAGATTCATCACCACGGCGGTTTTGTCCCACGGCAAACCAGAGGACGATCCGCCCGTGTTTGACGGATTCACGGCGTTACCGTCTATCGCTTCGTCGACGAAGATTCGAAGTATAGCTAACCTTTCAGTAGAATTGAATGCGAACAATCCGCACGGGCTCAGGTATAATGTTCATCCTGGCATTCTTACTGGCATCACGTATGGTAGACTCAGCTTGCTGACTTGAGGTCTGAAGGTCCAAGACACTGGCGTTGGCTGTGAAAAGCGACGTTAAAATCCTCACCGGCGTCCTGGAGATCTATAAAGAGGTAATCAGCCCACACCAGGACACGGTCATAAACTTTGTGCCTGCGATCTTGCTTCAACCTCTACTTCCGCGGATGCTACCAGCCTCCGGGAGCGAACATGCGCTGGGGCTCACCAGAGAAGACGGGCCACTGTTTGGTAAGTAACCACTCCCCATCTCTGGTGAGCAATCACCCAGGCCACGAGGGCAAACTCACCGTTTCGTTGAAAAGTGGTATCCCTGCTCTGGTCCTGGACCGAGCCGTCAGACGACGCCCTTATCGAGTCCCTCGCGCACGATTTCGCAGGGCGTGTGACAGCGACAGCGACTGCCCAGGACAAGTTCCACCGCTACATCTACCTCAATTACGCGGCAGGCGATCAGGACGTGTTCGCGAGCTACGGTAAGGAGAACCTGGAGAGGCTGGTGCAGGTCAGCAGGGAGTATGATCCGAACGGGGTTTTCTCCAAGTTGAGGCCTGGGTATATCAAGGTGGCGAGGGGCCGGCAGCCGAATGGAGATACATGATGTGGTTGGGAATTGTGAGGGGTTTACTTCGTAAGAACTCGGAGATTGGAAACACGGAAAGGATACTGTGAGTGGCCCCATGGGATCAAATAAGAGGAAAAATCAAACCCGAAGTATAAATATTTCGCCTCATTGGTCGTTTCGCCCCAGAATATCCAAGTTCATCTCCCAAGGTAGTGCGATGGATCGACGTTCTCTGGGCCCAAGGGTAATGCGCGGAGGAAGACACTGAAGACTTCCTCTCCGGAACAAGTTTCAGGAATGCGTTTCTGTTGACTGTTTTAACTCTCAATCTCCAGGCGATTTTAAGGGGGACGCAGCCTCTGGAGTACTAGTAAGTAGAGCATCCATTCTGGAAGTTCTAAAATGCAGAAAGAACCGGTTCGAGGAAAAGAACTACTTATATCCAAGACAATGCTTGACCAGGTTGTACGTAGACCGCCAGTTCTATCTTCTCTTCTCTGGTCCTTCTTCCAAGCTCCCTACCTGCCTCCCGACTCAATATCCTCCTTGTGGTACCCGTGCGCACCCAGTTCCCTGTCTCCGATCGTGACCGGCTTCGCAGCTGCTCGATGACAGCGCCACCGATCAGCAAGACGAACGACAGCAACATCAAACTTCACAATCAAGAGGGGGAGGGGATTTTTTTGGGACACCCGTACCAACCAAGCAAAAGTACAGCCTTGCCGGTTTCGTGCCTGTGTTCGTCCACCCGTGAATCGTGCCCCGCTGGACACACACGTCGCCGGGCTTCATGTCGACTCTGGCGCCGTCATCCAAGTAGCTGTCGGCACACAGTAGGGGGTATGTTAGTCCACCCCGTATTACCCGTTTCTGAAGGAGAAGATGAGGAAAGAGAGAGCACGGGCTGGACATGACTGACCATGAGACCTCCCCGCTAAATAAAATCCCAAAGTCCAGAGACTCTGTCCTGTGAAATAGCATTTTGGCCTGATAGACATGTAAATAATGTTAGTTGGATCCTCTTTCCCACCCTCCCCCGTTCGTGAAACCTAGACTCCGGACATCCTCACCTGCGTCGTGCCTGGCTCAACGTCGACGACTCTGAGAATCACTCCGTTTTTATTCGCGAGATCCGTCGTCCTCGCCATCACGGGATCTTCTGTCCCAGAGTTGTCCGCGGGAAATTGCTTCGTCTCCCAGAGCACGCCGAGGCTGGCCCCCAGCTTTGTCGCTTCCAGGGGGATGCGCGAGTCCGCAAGGAAAATCGCTTTGCCCTCCTCGTCGTGGCCGGTGACGATTCTTCGGGGGTGCGGCAGGGATGCCATTATCGCTGCTCATATGGAGCTCTGTACACGCTGCGTCTGTGGCGTGAGGTCTCTGGAAGTGAAGGGGCATTTGGCTAGATAAGTGATTTAACCACGTATGGTTCCGGCGCGTTCCCGACATAAGATCCTGGTGCAGAGAAACCTGACGCTCGTCGCCAGGCTGCAGAGCTAAGGCCTCGGAAGCGACTATCTCGGCCCACAAGTGGTGAGAGTGTTTGTGATGGAGTCTCGGATTACCCGTCATCGGCGATGGGTCTTCACGACATGATTTCCGAAACGGGAGGCTAGGAACTTTGTCTGGCCTAAGCTTCTCGCCTCCACAAACTGAGGGAGTGATCTAGACAGAGGGCTGCTCACTAAAAAGATTCTCCACGAATCTCGAACAGAGGTCGCAATCGACTTAGTGGGTCCACTGTAGTAATACGGACATGGGGAATGACGATTTGATATTACCCAAAGCGGACTACTGCAGGGACCAAGTGGGGTTGGACAGGAGCCTCGGCGACTGCAGGCTGCTCGGAAAAGGGGCCTAGTGCTGATCCCCCCGCTACCGATCCTCAGGACAGGCTCGGATCCGGCCAAATATCATGGCAGGATGTTCCTTTCTCTGTTGCTCTTTCAGTGCTACCCAGGGAGCCGCGTGAGTCGCCCAGCAGATCATCTCTTCGGATCAACTGAAGCGAAGGCATTCCGTTGTCACAATGGTCGCAGAGTCGTTGCGCCGTCCTCAAAGGAAGCAGAACTCGAGCTGCGACGGCTGTCGCTCGTCCAGAATACGCTGTGATGCTTTGCAAGTAAGAGAACTCGTCGCTGGCGGAGGACTGTTGAATGCTTCTGTTCGTGACGACCGCAGATGCACCAACTGTGCCCGGAAAGGTCGCCCTTGTACTTTCAAAGTGAGTAGCTCAACCATGCTTCTACACTTTTGCCGACTTTGCTCCATGGCCATGAGCATAATGATTCGTTCAGTGGCTTCATGCAGCAAAGCGCCGTCGGGTGTCGAACTCAGTCCTCTCTACCGCTAGTATCGAGACTGAGGAGGGACGGACGCATCAAGCACTCAACCTTGAAGGGAATACCCAACGGATCTACCTGTTAGTATAAAGTCGCATTCAATTTGGTCAACTTGCTGATCGGGCAGATCTCCTGGACAAGGAATACCTTCTCCGGGTGATGCCTCTTCATCCAGAATTGCCCAGGCGTTCAAAATACGCGAGGAAGTTATCGACTCCTCCATGTGGCATATCTTCTCTTCGATTTTCGAGACAGCCCTCGGGGTATGGCTCGGCAATGGTTGCTGCCCATACCCAGGGCTTCCAGATGTAAGTTCACGACACCCTTTAATCACCCACCAAAGGAATTTCCCTCAAGAGGTTGCACAGGGGTCGAGAACGATCATATCACGGCTGTTCGTGAGCTTGGACGAATGGAAATGTCCTTGTCGACAACATGGCCGCCAAGCAGATACTAGGCAGACCGTTGCAGGAATTTTATGTGTCAAAGCAGACAAAGCTGTCAATCAGGCTCTAAACGCAGCTGTACATGCTTTCAGTGTCCGGTGGCTTCCGCTGATTGCAGGTGCAAGTATTCCCACCGAGAAACTGAATGAACTGGCACGGAAGCTTTGGCATAATGCACGATCCAAGATCTTGCTGATCTTGCAACAGAAGCGCAGCTACAGATCGATATTGGCGCTGTATATATTCGGAATGACCCCACTGCCTCCAGGCCTCGAAGAGCATGAGCTAGCCTACGGGAACATTGGCGAAGTTTGCATTGACATTGCCATGCGGCAGCTGCAGAATGTCCGAGGGAAGAAGAACATCAACCGCTTCTCTGCAGCGGCTATTGTTGTCGAACCCTTAACTGCCACAGCGTCAGACGATGCATCATCCCACACAATTGATGAGGGCTACCAACTGCGAGAAACCATCGCATACTGGGCAGGCTTTGTATTTGACACTTCTGCGTCGCTGACCACTGGTTTACCTTCGATACTCCATGCGAGCATCCTGGGGTTCCAACAGGAAAGAACCATACAACTTTTGAAGAAGACCGCACAGGAGTTTCACGACAAGACGGAAGACTGGAGGGTCAATGGTTTTGAGGTGACCAATCAACGGGCGATTTGGATAGTCCAGTCCGCCAGCGGTTGGAAAGGCGTGTTTTGGAAAGCCGTGGCCTCATTGCGAGAAGCTTTGAACTATGGGCATGAGCCGCATGTGATCTTCTGGGCACAAGCGGCCGCCTTGCAAGGCATGCAACGATATGACATGACTTACGCTCCGCTGCTTGCAGCTTGCAAGCGGGCCCTACTCTTTCTTGACTTCGAAACCCAACTCAATTGGTGTGAGTGCTCAACAACCCAAGCACTCACAAGTAAACTGACGAATTTGAAGATCTTCTCTCTCTTCACTATCACCTAGGACAATTGATTCTGTACGATACCCTAGATACATTGGACAGGAGAGACTTGTTTCCGAATTCGGACAACTCGCAACTGGCCGCCGTACAGGAGACTGTAAGCATTATCTTGCAAGGTATTCAATGCACGGTCTCTCTTCGAAATGTATTCGGCCCGTCGTCAGCGGCTCTTCGCGACGACACGGTGACCCTCCTAAGCGTTGACCCTTATCCACATCATGTGGCCACAGCCTTGAGCCTTGTGTCCGATTTCTTGCAGAAGCGTTCAAGGGGGGCCTGCACCAGCTCTGAAGCTCTCGAGCGAATCCAAAACCTCGCAACGGTGGCGCTCGATCAGCTCCCACAATGCTCGGCCTCGCTCCAAGCTTCCCGAATCAGCATAATGGCAAAATTGGAAGGGATACAACAGGTTCCAGACGGCCACAGCCCTGGTAACGGCAAGGAGCCGGCAAATAAAAGCCGACAGCGGCAATCGCAACTCGAGAGCCATCACATCGGTGAAGCGCGCGAGGAAGAGTTTGAGGCCATCGACAGGTTTGAAATTGGCACTATACACCAGACGGCCGGGAGCGTTGCGAGTAGTGGTGAGCGGCAACAGATGCCATCAGGACTTATTGATCAATGGGATTGGACATTTAGTGAGGACACACCATTGAGCTTCGAAATGCTCGAGCACGATACATTCTTGTCCGATCACGGTCTTTTCGAAGTGAGTTGCCGCACGCATGGCGATCGCTTAAACCGAACTGGTACGAAGCTAATTTGGGTATGTTCAACCCTAGGACTGCTTCTTCCTCGCATAGCCGACGAGATAAAGAGGCACAGAGATTGGGGTTTAATCAACTCTTCACACCTCGTGTCGATTGTCGTGGTCCATCGACAAAGACATCTTTCTGCTCTGCCTGCGACGCTGAGAGACATACTGGCACAGTGTGTCTTGTGTAAAATGGAATGGCGGACTCGTTTCGCGAAGGCTATAACAATGATGAGCCGAGTCTCATTCGAGCTTTGGAGGGCCGGAAAACGGTGGCGTGCCGATTTCCTCGATGCGATGTTTCGGCGTTCCGTGGTCTCCGGTGCTGTTTCCGGGCTCGCTGACGGCCATCATTGGCGCAGGGTTGGGCATATTTGAGATGAGGATGCCAACTTGCCTCGAGGCTGAAATGTCGGATTTGGCATTCCTCTCTGAAGTAATCCGTTATAGCCAGGCAGAGCCTCAGAGGCACGCAAATGAGTCAATGTATTGTCGGCATCAGCATTTGCAAAGGATCTCGTAATTCGTATCGAAAGCATGGGGTTGTCGTTGAAGTCATAAAATTGAAATAAGAAGAGCGTATACAGTGGAACTAAGACTGAGAGAAGAGCATCGGTCGCAAGCGAGGCGAGACAATAAGAATTTGCACAGACAAGAAGTAGGTGCAGTGTCGATATAGAATGATCAAGAACCATGGATAGAGCAGTGACAATCGACCGGGAGAAGTCACTTTCTAGCAGGACCACACCCTGTAATAACATCTTGCTCGATCGAAACCTGTGACGATTTCACCAACCGGAATAAAACTCAGCCCTGGCATTCTCGTATACCCCCCGAAACGCCATTGTTGACACACGATATTAGTGTGGGAAACCCTATCTCTCCCCTGCTTGCTGGAAGAATCCAAAAGCATACGATCCCCGCTGAGATGGCTCTCAAAGAGACCCTCCTTTACAAACCCCTGGCATACGTCGAGCGCATGAACGATCCATGACTGTTGCTCATCGAACTCGAGAGGGAATCCGTCTCGGAACCTCTCTCACTAGGCGTATTTCTGATTATGGAGCTGTTCGGTTGACGGTTTGATGTGACGGAAGTAGAGGGCCGTGATGAGGATGAGGCGGAAGATGACTGGAAGAGGTTGGACGGACCGTTGGGTGTTGTGTTCATGGAGAGAATGGATTTGCGGGCAAAGAATGCAGATGCCATTGCGTCTGACAAGTCTTGGAACGTGATGTGCTTGTCCAGGTATTGGAAAGGCCAATGCTGTAAAGCGGTACCGTATTTCGATGATTCAGCTCAGCGCTGGGGACGATAGCTTTTTTTTTTTAAACAGAGAATTAACTTCGTATGCAAAGGCCGAAGAATGGCAGACAAGACAAGGGAGATCTTGGAACATCTTATACCACTGCTTCTTACTCGGTTTCTTTGAACGCGTTGTCCTTATGGCGTGGCACTGCCTGAGGTGAGTGCATATCCAGCGGAAACACCTCGATACGGGCAAGATATTGGTGGGAAGAACGAATCAAAAGGATCACCAGAATCGTGCGGGCCCTGGGCCTTCCATCTCCGCGACAAACCGACCATGATGCCAAAGCTGACCACATGCGACATCCAAGACCAGAGTGTGAGTGACGTGCACCAGTGTCACGACACTGTTCCAATAAAGATGGGCGGCAGAATCAACAGCACGAAAAGAAGTCCCAAATATGGCACAAGCGCTGACAGGGCGCAGCAGGCGAAGAGTCCAGAAAGAGCAGAGACTGCAGTCTGTAGGGCTGATGGCCGTCACACGTGGGCAGTGGGCGCATCATTGGATGAAGATGCCACCGCCTGAAAGTGGGGGCTGACACGCACAAACATGCCCCTGAGAGTGCAATGGGCGCGGTGAAGAATTAGGGAGTATACTCGGTACGGAGTGTCTATACCTATATAAGGAAAGACCCACATACCGCTCCACACCACTGCACAGCACTTGCACACCACCTGGCGCTGGGGAATCAGTCAGCCTCATTCCACAGCCCATCACTGACAACAGAAGCCAGAACGATGACATGTGAATCCGCCCTTTGCAGACATTGAGATACGGGCAAGGAGGTCAAGGAGGCCAAGGAGGCCAAGGAGGTCAAGGAGGCCAAGGAGGTCAAGGAGGCCAAGGAGGTCAAGGAGGCCAAGGGCTTGGATCCGACCAAATCCTCCACCGCCATCCTCGTCGTTTTGGTATTGGTCCTTCTAGGACCTCCTTGCATCATAGTAACGACTCGCGTGTCCCCTTTTCGTTACTACGGTACATCGCGTCAATCATGCGGTGTCTAAGCAATGCATCTTCGAAAGTCACTACACTGCCATCTCCTTCACCCATGAGCGCATCCCAAGCCTTTCCCACATTGTACGCAAAGTCCGTGGCCGGTTCTCCGTCGATCTCCTTCAGCTGTGCAGCCCCTGCGCCTGCTTTCGCAAACTTGATTGTCGGGTGGAACATCTGAATATGGCCGTTGGGGCTCTCGAGCACAAGATTTCCTTTGGTGCCATTTATTTCCCAGTAAAAGTCCTTGCCCGTGTCTGAGATGCCACCTTGATACACGACCGTGGCGACGCCTCCTCCCCGCTCGAGCGTGCCTGTCACCGACATCCAGTCATGCGAAGTCTTGTTAACAGTCCTGAGCACCTTTCCCGAGGGATCAACAATGGTCATTGTCGGTCGTCGTGTTGCCAACTTGGCCTGCAAATCCGTCATCTCCCCAAAGACGTAGCAGAGGGCATCCATGGCATGTCCGGCCGGTATGGTGATCAAGTTGGCGCCGTGCTCAGGCACCTTGACGGACACGACGACCATGTCGACATTTGAATCGCTGGCCCAGGATTCAGGGTCACCATAGCACGCGACATGCCCACCTAGCTTGTACTTTTGCACGGCTTTCTCCGCCGACGCTTTGCTGCTGCTCTGCAGTGCCGCGATCCGGAAAAGGTGGGGTCTCTGCTGAATATGCAGAAGATGCGATTTGGCGGCCCCTTGTCAGCAACAGAGTGATACCTCTAGCGTCAGTGTGCCAGGTCCTTATCTACTGTCTTGTTTTTGTCGTGAGGACAACTGACCCGTCAGCGGATAACCCGATGAACCCTAGCCGGACGGGCGCCATATCGATTGCGATCTGTTAGATCCAAACGAACTCTTTCCAAGTGTCACTCGTGGGCAGAGTTCTTCCTGAAATTTGACTTGCGATCACTGATATTGCTCAAAGTACTCACGTCTCTCGATCGCGAACGAAGATGTGGTGACAGGATCGTTTCAAACAAAAATCCGGCAACCCTGATATATATATATATATATGCATATACCAGTTCGAAACCACAAACTAAACTGCGCTCAGCTCTTCACGAACCCTTGTTCTACGGGAATACGTTACAACTGGCAGCCAACCGCCCGATGGACTGCGTGATAGACTGATAGCCCAAGCAACCTGCGTCGGCTAGAATCCTGTCCCCAGAGTGATGATGGCGACAATGATGATGGGAGGAAGCCGGAAAAGGGTTTCCTGGACTCACATCTGACGCTTGCGGGGAAAACACGCATACACTCACCCTTCCAAGGAAAAGAGCCGCACGCCCTTTCCCTTCGTCCATCTCAAAATTCTCACGTCGAGCAATCAAGAGCGGCCGTGGATGACAAATGCCTTTTATCAGCCTCGTGAGGCTGAATGGCGCTAGGCTAAACCCGGTACTTAGACCGACATCAATTCTTCCCTCCCAAAGTGGCCCTGAGGACAGCGAGTGTTGGTGGACCAGGCTGGGGGAAGTATAGAGTACTAGTCGTGATTTATGGAATGAACTTGACTTTCCTCACCTATCCGTTCTATGCCATGCCTTGCCATATTGGAGGCGGACGGGGATAGCTGACAAAAGCTGCACAATGCTCCTATGGTGGCCTCTCTGTACACCCCAAAGTGAAAGGAGAGCAGCATCGAGGTTCGACCGAATACTTCTCCTGTATCATCTACGTATGAGAGAATCAGATAACTCTGTCCGCCGTCCGGACTTTTTCCCACCGCTGCAGCGAATTGATCCTCTATTTGCCTGACCGATCTAATACAGGGTATCTATAAGGGGCTGTGACCCGCTCTATGCATCTCATCGTAAGCTCGTCATATCATCGTGCAAACCCCAGGACCCTTTTGCTTGACAGCCGATGTAACCGAGAGTCAATAGCCATGAAAAACTTCAGTCCAACCAGAGCCGTGGAAAATTCACACTCTTTGCAGAGTTCGTGCAAGTTTCTCGAGGATTGACAACACACCTAGAGAATATGTTAGCTGTAGCGATTGAAAAGACTGCGAAATTCGGAACTCACCAGTGACGCCTTGAGTCAATGTAGCCGATGCTTCGGTGCTTCTGGCACCCAATGTCACCGTGACAACGTCTTGGATCTTTCCAGCCTTCTCCAGCCGGTGAGCCCAGTTGAAGACATACTCATCCTCTCGCGAATCGCCAATCACCATGAGAAAGTCTGGGAACGGCACACCCTTCTCCCGAGACGCTTTTTCAAGATTCTCGCCAATCATCTGGGCGGCTGATCCTTTGTGAACATCCATCTCCGAGATGTTGAGTCCATCTTCAATCGGTATCGCATTCACATTCTGTCCGCGACAAGCGTCATTGATGTGATTGGCGCACTCACCAGCCTGTTTGAAGGCCCCTTGCCGGTCCTCTGCTTCTGAGTAATCGAAGATCAATGAGGCATGTCGCTCTTCAACTCGGCTTCCTTCAATTCTCTCGACATAGTATTGAAGAATACTCTTGATCCCTTTCTTCCAATCTCGAACGTGCTCGAGATTGGTCAATTCCTGCCACTCATCTGTGCTCGGCTCCAGCACAAAGGCACCATTTTCGGCAATCATCCCAATACCACTAACTGGACTGAAGAGGCGTTCCATCTCTTCTGGCATTCTCGAGCTCATGACGTACACGATATTTTTCTTGTCTTCGATAAGATCATTGAGCACGTCGACCGATCTCTTGGGCGTGGTCAAGATAATATCAGTGGGTGAACCCCAGGAAGCCAATGTTCCCTCGTAGTCGAGGATGATCAACCGCTTTTTGGCTTTCTGGTACTTGGACTTCACGGAAGGCAACGACAGTCGGGGAACCGCGGTGGAATCGCGGACAGTGTGTTCTTTCCAGGCATGTTCCAACCCCTTGATATAGTGCTCGAACCAACCAACGGCATTCTGGTGTACAACAATATCGTACAGGGCTTTCCACCGATTCTCCCGCTCTTCAAGTGACATGTCGAGAGCTTGTTTGATAGCGTCGGCACAATGGCTGTAATGCCATGGGTTGACCAGAAGAGCATTATGCCCAAAGACCGTAGCGGATCCAGTGAACTCACTAAGAATCAGGGGGCCGTACTTGTTCTGGGAGATTTTGCCGTCCTGGCAGAGGATCCACTCATGGCTCGTCAAATTCATGCCTTCTCGCAAGCTAGTAATCATCAAACATTCTGCAACGGTGAGCAAGGCCATGTACTGAGAGAAGTCAATGTCTTGCTTCAGGAAGACCAGCGGCTGGTGGGCCAAGGTCGAGTGGGTTGAGTTGACCCGAGTGACAATGTCGGCCACAGTAGCACTTAGTTCCGGGTCTTCGGCAGAAGAGGTCGCAATTTGGATGAGCACGACTTGATCTCTGTATTCCGGGTATTTGTTGAGGAACAGCTCGTAGGCCAGGATCTTTTGACGGACCCCACGGATACTGTCCAACTTGTCCCTTGCCACGATGATCCGCTTGCCGCGATATTTGTCGGTGATGGTATGCACCCATTCTTTGACTTCTTTTGCTTGTCGCTGCAGGTCGATCCCTTTGGGGTCAATCCCAATAGGGCACGTGTTGACATGGACAAATCTGCCATCTTCGAGAATGACCCCGTGTTTGGTCGCTTCGACGTTGAGAAGACGACTGCAGGTTTGGAGGAAGTGATGGCCATATTCGTCGTTCTGGAATCCAATCATGTTGGCACCCAACATGCCTTGGAGCAAGTCCGTGCGGACGGCGAGGCATCGAAAGATTTCCGATGAAGGGAATGCCGTATGCAAGAAGAAGCCGATTTGAGCTTCGGGGAGCTTTTGACGCAGTAAGCCGGGAAGGAGAAGCAGATGGTAGTCATGGATCCAGATGACGTCGCCCTTTTTCCAATTCTTTACGATGCGGTCGGCGAATGCCTCGTTGACTTTGACATAGAATACCCAAGAGTGATCCTCATATGCCTTGCTCTTAGGATGGTCCGGGATCTGATAGTGGACCACTGGCCACAGAATGGTCTTACAGTAGTGCTCGTAATGACCATTGAGATCACTATCACTGGCATAGACAGTCAGACAATCGTAGTCATTTTCCAGTTTCTCTGCAATATTCTCTTTCAGGTGATCGTCAAGGGCGTCGACTGGGCAACCCAGGGTCCCGACCCAAGTCTTTTCTTCACATATTCCAGCATCACCAGCGGCGTCAATGGCGTTGTATAGCCCCCCGTTGCCGATGATGGCCTTCTCCACTGTGTAGCTGTCGTGTGAAAAGTGCCGTTCGTGGCTAACCGTCCTCGTTCTCTGCCGACGACCGAGTCTGTGCGCAGTATTGTGGCCGAGTGAAACAGCTCTCTCTTTGACTTCCTTAACGTCTTTGGCCATGACCACCGCATGTTTTAGAATTGAACTGGGAGGAGGGGACTTGGCTCGCGAGGGAGGCTGATTCCAAGTAAAGGTCTTCCCCCAGCCGGGCGAGTGAAGATCATGTCGAGATATCGCGCGCACGGGGAGTGAGGCCTCTTGTTTGAGCTCAGGGAGAGTTAGGCTAATTTTTCGCTCAGTATGTGGCCGGAAGATTTTCTCATGGTCGGTGGTTGCGCCCGGGGTCGGAGGAATAGGCCCAGGACTCTGAGAGAGATGGGAGCTGCTGCCCGCACCCGGGGTGAACAAGCTAACGGTCTGAGTTTCATTCGGGGTGTTCTGGGCGAGTGTTAACTGCGGTCTCAGAAGCTCCGGAGATTCTGGCCGGGAACCAGAGGCCGGAACGTCGAAGTTGATAGTATAGGGCAGAAAGAGGGTAGCAACAAAGATGGTCATCGTCACTGGTGGATGTTAACGATGGGAGCTAATGGCGTGACAGGCGAGGAATGTCAGAGGTATGGGAGATTATGGGTAACAGCCCGGTTGCAGTGAAATGGCTGACTGACGCTGTCTTTTTGGACAAATGAGGGATTGGAACAAGACGGAGCGAGCGAAGGCGTGAGGAAAGAAGTTGGTGGTGGTGGTGGTGGTGGTGGTGGTGGAGGACGGAACGAGGAACGCACAGCGACACACTGTGAAGGAAGCGACCGGTGCAGGTTCCAGCCAATTCTAGATCCCACGGATGGTGATGACCACAAAAAGAGAATGAACGAACAAGAGGAGGGAGAATGGATATAAAGGTGAATCGGTGGTGGTAGTGGTGACGGGGTGGGTGGAACAAAAAAGTTGAGGTAGGGCAAGGGTGAGAAACTCTGGTCAATTGACTGATTGATCACGGACGGTGCAGTGATACAAGACCCATTCGTCGAGGGCAGGTGTGAAGAGTACTGGATCCCATGGTTTCCAGCATTATCATGACGATGGGCCGAAGGGGAAGAAAAGGATATCTGACGGTTAGGGTAGAGCGAAGCACAAACGCGCATACACACGACTGGTCGTATTAGGAGCTGGGACTCGATGACCAGGTTTGTTTGGGCGGGAAACGAACATTGAGGGGGGGGGGACTGGGCAGCATGACGCACGTGGTGGAGCCCAGCGACCTGCCCACCAAGCGGTCCAGATGCCCCCCAGCAGCCGGTTGCACAGTTAATACTTCGGAGGCATCGGTCGCCCAATGCGCCCAACGCGCCCTCCTTGAGGAAGCCCCTCCACCAAACCCACAGCGCGTACTTGTACTTGTACCAAGTAGGCTCCTAGGTAAGCTGCCCAAACCGAGCCACTGGTGCCACCGCCCGGAACTGGGCGTCCCATTACCCATTGCAGCCAAGCGCATCAGCGTGCTCGCCCTTCCACTGGCTTGGCATTTCATCCGCAAACGCCCAACCCAGCATCCAGGCAGCCAGCTTCGTCAAACTTTCTTCGAACCACCCTTCGCGCGCTCTCTACGGTAGAAGTCTGTTTGAAAGTCCTCACACCACAAGCAGCATTCTGTTTCCCAACCCTATTCTGCTCACCTTGCTGAGGAGACCGCAGGCATGTGCATGTCCTAGTTTCTCAGATGTGAACTTACTTGGCGCCATCTCATCCTCTCAGCCAGCCCCCCACCTCTCCCTCCTCTCTCGCCACCACCTCTACGTCTCTCGTCATGCCGTTATATGTTACCGCGGCCCACTCATCGAGGGTGAAAAAGCCGGCCAAGAGACCCGCCTCGTCACTTTCTTCCTCCTCACCGTTCGCGAATCTTCCACGCACCAAACCATCCCACCGCAAAGCGAGGCCAGATACTGGCGCTATCGACGATGACCTGGACGTGGGAGAAGATGATGAAGGCGATAGGCTAATTCCTAGCGGCACAGTCCTCTCCACTGTCTCCATTGAGCGTGCCAAAGATGTCTTGACCGCCGTGCAATATGCTCGCGCGTCCATGTTTGCGGCACTGCCAGAACGGGCCGGAATGAACAGTGTCCGTATCGCTGCGGTTCTCAATTTCCAAAGAAACATGCCGGCCATAGCGTCTTTGGCCCATGTGCATGCCCTCATTGCTGCTTCGTCCAAGACTGAAAGAGAGATTGCCGCCTTGCAAACCGCCGGTAAGCTTCGGAAGATCAAGGTCACCGGTCGAGGAAACGATATCAGTGGCTTAAGTGAGGTCTTGATCACAATGGATGATCTCCAAGCCTTGCTAGAGCGAAGCGATGTTGCACCAGACGTCCGTGCAGACTTCTGCCATGTGCTTCGTCGTTATCCACGAGCCGCATCTATCTCTTCTCAAGAGCTACCTGCATCCCATGTAACTACGCTGACCCGAAATGGCTTTCTCGTCTCCTCGTCGCTGACCGGCTCTCGAAATCTTTCTTTGGCTGGTTCGTCTCTAGTTTCCATGCCCAAAATCTCCCGTGCAGCCTCGGGCTCATCCGGCGCCGTTGGTGGAGACGCTGCCTTCGAGAACCTCGGTGGCGTCGGTGCTGCAAGGCGATCAAATTCCTCCCTCCATCTCACACGCGACTCTCAAGAAGGAGGGTTGGCTCTATCCGTGCCAAATATTGGCCCTTTTCTGAGACTTTTGCATTCCGGTCGGGTGCGTCTTCTCCAACTCTTGGGCAAATCGAAATACAAGGAAGCGCCGCTGTATCTCCTACGTGAGTGGTGGGATGGCGCAGTTGACTCGGAGGATAGAGTCTCTATTGCCAAACAAATCAGAGGAGAATTCTCCAACGTGATGCCGGCCAAGACCAAGAAGTGGAAGGACCTCTATGGTCTGAACTTTGACTGGATCCTCGAGGAGTGTCTAGGTGCTGGCTTAATCGAGTTGTTTGAGACTCGAAGCGTTGGCCTCGGCGTACGTGCGGTGACTTGAGCGTTTGTTCAGCAACCACAATCAATGCCAACTCTGTAAAACAATCTTGTTTACAGAGAGCGGGCTAGCATTGTCATACTGTTACCAGTCGAATCCGAAGTCCAAAGCGCTCCATGGCAAAGAGACTCTGGCGTCTCTGGTGGACCACGCTGCGCGCTCACGTAAAGAAAAACACCAGCCTTGGTCACGTGTCATATGTTCGCCCTACAGAGACGGGCTTTCTATGGAAACCTCGCTGCTGCCGTCACACTACGGCGAGGAAGACTGACAAATGCGTCTTCGACATACGAGAGCTCGACTCCTCACATGGGGAAAAGCGGAAAGAAGATGGACCACGCCCTCTTAAATAGATCAGATTCAGGATTTGAGAAGATGGGACACCTCACGCAGCCTCTTCGTATCATGTTGGAAGAGCATGCCCGTGGATCGACTGGAGAAGCACCTATGTTGAGATGCGAGCATTACACTTGCGAGGCAAATGTTCAATTGAGGAAAGGATTGAGTAGTTTTCAGCAAGAAGAATTTCGCAAGGATGTAGGTATACAATTGAACCCGCAGCCAACGTTCG
Source organism: Cladophialophora psammophila CBS 110553 (assembly GCF_000585535.1). NCBI lineage: Eukaryota > Fungi > Ascomycota > Eurotiomycetes > Chaetothyriales > Herpotrichiellaceae > Cladophialophora > Cladophialophora psammophila. The sequence goes on from NW_006912922.1 coordinate 631,898, forward strand.
ACTCCTGCTCAATTGTCGACATATTTATACACTCCCTTCCCAATGCCGGTCTTTTATTGACCTTTCCACCCCGAATGACAACCCCTGGGCGCTCCCACCCACTCTGTTCTGGTGAAGCGAATCCGTCGCGATCTTGTTCCAGAATCGGATAAACATCGACCCTCTCAAAGCTTGCCGCCACTCAACTTCTCCGCAATCTTCTTCATCCTCTCCTGATCCTTCAATGCCCGTTCGTTGACATCACTGAACAACATCATGCCACCTCGTCCTTGATCCGCTGTCCTGTCCCTTCCGCGCTTAATCATCTCTTCCACAGTGTCTGGCCTGCCGTCTTTCCTCCAAATGCTTCCTGTCGTTGTGAATGCCTTCTCAATCGCGGCGTTGAGTTGTTCTTTATCTGTGATGAAAGTTTGCGCGTTCATATACAGCGTATGGAGTTTGTCGAGACGTTCTTCGTGTTTTGCCGCCAAACGAGCCTCATGTGCAGCGCTGCGCGCATTGTAGATAGCGAGCTCTTCTTCGGGGGACAGTTGGTGCATCTTTTGCGGATGCATTGCGGTAGGAACAGAGACGTTGGTGAGACGAACGTCTTCGCGTTCGGGTTGGGTTAAGAGTCGAGCACGTTCGCGCTGTTTGGCGACGCTGCGAGTAGCGATGGTAGTGTCAATAGACGTCTTCCGAGTGTGTAGTTCTTTCAGCGCCGAACGGAGATGGCTCTTTCTCAACTCGGCCATGCGGCGTCTGTACCTTCCCGTCTCGGTCAGGTGGTCTGAAGGAGGAATGTTTTTCGGAAGAGGATCAGGTGTGACATTGTCAAGGTATTGCTGGCCAGGTTTGTCGGGCCGGCGAGCGGGGAAGAGCTCGCGAGGCACGGGCAGAATACCCTTTGCTCGAGGCTGAAATTCTCGGACTGGCTGCTGCGCCTGTGGGACGTCGATGAAGGCAGGGGACTCAGGTGGGATGTACAGGCGAGGAGAGGTTGTGCCAAAGGCTCGTGAATGAGAGGGCTTGAGTAGTCGCAGTCGGCAAGCTCGACATATTGAGCCTGAAATTGTGTCCATTGCGGTCAGGTCTGACAACTATAGCTCTTTCGATTGCAAGGGTTGTGCAGTCAGTGGCTGCTACTATCGCAAAAAAGATTGGTGTTATGTAGCACGCACAACACGCATTGAGATATGCACTTTGAGTTCGCAGGCCGAATTTGAACACTTTCGCGGCAACTCTGCCGAGATCACATGGGCTGAAAGCAACCTGGCGATACTGGGTACACGTGACCGGCATCGATAACCGGAGCCACGCTGTTCCTCGTTCCTCGTTCCTCATTCCTTGTTCCTTGTTCCAACGTCGCACTGGTAGCTTGGATTGTCCCGCCTCTTCGTGCGTCCTCGTGCATGTTGCTGCCATCGTATCGGGACCTCTCATCTTGTCTCGTTAGGCCCAAGCTAAAGAGGAGCAAGTCAAGCTTCAGCAAGCTCGCTAAGCATTTCGCTACCTCGAGCATCCCAAGTTCCAAGGTTGTTTTGTTGATGCTCGCGTGCCTGACTTGGGCCTCATTATTGGTGCTCTTGACCATACTCTGTATGTCAATGCTGATAGCTGCCTGGCCATGCGAGGCTATCACTACGTCGTTCGCAGAAGCTTGCTAGGACGTCGCCGAGTAGCTTAAAGGTGAGAATCCTAGCATCAAGTAGGTTTCTGAACCCCCTCTATCCCTGCGACTCCCTGAGGCAGCCTCGTCTCTACTTGTTAGCGATCATGATGCTGAGTTGTGTTTGCGGTGCGCTCTTACTGGGCTCCGCTTCTCTCGTGCATGCAGCCATTAACTCGACCGCTCAAGCCTTGAATACGACTGATACAAATCTAATTCCTAATGGAAATGGACCTGTGCTTTATTACAACGGCTCTGGCCCAGTCCCCTCATATGATCTTGTCTCATCAGTCCCGCCACCAATCACACCAATCAATGGCAGCTCAGCCCTAGAGGACATGTTTTTTACTGAGCTGTATGCCATTGCTAACACCACGACATTTTCCAGCAACTGCTCTCAGTGTGTTGCGGGGGCCGAATTGATGCACCTGGCGGCAATCACATTGCCGGTCGACAACTTTGTCAATATCTTGATCAGAATGTGAGTGATGCGCGCTGAATTGCGTGAACAGTGCTAAGTTTCAGCAGATGCGAGGCTGTCCCGACGGTGCAGGACTACATTTACGCCGATACTTGCGCAGCAGAATACGGAAGCATTCTAAACACTTCGATTCCTTACTCGTCTGGAGGCGGTGCTACAGGAGCCTATTACGCTCAGCTCTTTTCCAAGATGAGCATTGCAAATGGAGACATGACTTACTACTGCTATTTCAATTGGGGTGTCTGCCCAGAGCCTCCGACAATCGGCATCGAAGAGAACCTATATTTTAGCCCCAAGCCAGCTAATGCCAGCAAAGCCCCAGCACCGTCAGGTGAGACCAGCACGCCTATAGAAGTTCCGCGTCTTAACAACGTGCAGGCAAGTCCATCAATGTCCTTCACACCTCAGATTGGCATCTAGACCCGCGATACGATATTGGAAGTGAGGCAAACTGTTCTCAATACCTCTGCTGCCGTCCGTATGCCACCAATGATGATCTGTCGACAACCTCTGCGAATGCCAGTGTTCCAGCCTCACGCTTCGGTAGGTATTCCGGCCCTAATGCAACCGTTTTCCTGCTGACTGCGGTAAGGATATCTTTACTGCGACTCGCCTCCCGATCTAGCATTAAGCTCGTTTACAAGTATGCATCAGTTTTTCAATTTGAGCAACGTCTCGTTCACAATCTTTACTGGCGACATTCTGTCACACGATAACGATGACCAGGTAAGGACTAGTATCAAAGCACAGGGAGCGAGGGCTGATATCGCTAGATATCTCGCGAATATGCCGAATACGAAGAAACGGTCACCTATCAAACCTTCAAGGCTCAACTGGGCCACATTCCAGTTTATGCCACTCTAGGAAACCACGACTCTATCCCGGAAGCGTGGAACAGTAAGTTAACTTCTGCCTCTAATCACCGACGGATCGACTCATTTCCGTGACAGCACAAAATAGCCTCAATCCAGGAACCTTGACTGCCGCTTCTGCCAATGCATTCGGGTGGAACTATGAGCTCCTCTCCTCCCTCTGGGGTAATTCGGGTTGGATCAATAGTACCGAGCAACAATATGCCTCTACGCACTACGGTGCCTATGCGCACACCACCGCCCAAGGTCTTCGCATCATCTCGATCAACACAGACTTCTGGTACGTCGACAACATCTTCAACTACTGGAACGTCACAAATCCGGATACCGCTGGCGTCTTAACGTGGTTGGCATCTGAGCTTGCGGCATGCGAAGCTCGAGGTCAACGCGCGTGGATCATTGGACACGTGCCCTCAGGCTACGATGGGAGCAACGCCGTTCTAAACCCCTCTGCACTGTTTTACAGCATTGTGGTGCGATTTTCCCCAGCAACCATTGCTGGTGTCTTCTTCGGCCACACCCACGAAGACCAGATCCAAATATTTTATGATTTCCTGCCCAATAGCACTTACACCATGAATGGCAAGACGTATCGCAACACGACCATGGTCGACTACTCCAAGCCTCTAACAGTTGGATACATTGGTCCTTCGATCACACCTCTGACCGGGAACAATGCGGGATATCAACTTTACCAGGTCGACGCGTCTACATTTTCCATCATGGGCATCCAAACTTATTTTGCCAACGTCAGCGAGGCCAACAGCTGGACTACACCCGAGTGGCGTTTCGAATATGATGCCAGAGCTGTCTATTCCATGGCAGCCGCCCACAACAGCTCCTCTGGATGTTGGCCCAGCAGTGCTCCATTGAACGCGACTTTCTGGGACGGCGTCACGAGGAGCATGCTGACCAACCAGACCTTGGTGGAGTTGTATAACTTGCTGGAGACTAAGAGTAGCGTGGTAACAGAGAGCTGCTCTACCACGGCATGCGCAAAGCAAAAGGTTTGCTACATTCGGAGCGGGAGGGCGACGCTTGGTAGGGCTTGCGGGGATCGGAATGGACCTTTCTAGAAGGGTTTATCTACCCGAATGTGGTCCTTGGAAAGATTGGTACAAGAAGGGGTGAATCGCAACAATCCACCTGGAGATGATTTGACAGTGACATTGATTGTCTCAACACGAAACCTTGGTTGATAAACAGAACCGGGATCTACCGTAATGATATTCTTTGCATAATCAAGTTCCTGCAGCGATTCGTAGATGAATTATGTGGCGTTAGAATTTATCCACGGACACACAGCCATACACGATCATAACGAAGTAGCTTTCAAGACATCGTCTGTAAACCGCAAGCGGTGGGAGGAAAGGTTTCCTAGGCATAGTCAGGAGTCGGCAGCCTTGTGTAGGATTACCCGGCGGTTGTCCCCTGCCCAGCAGATCGCATTGTGTCATGTGAACTCTCCAACATGCTTCTCTAGTCTGATGGTCGAAAGCGCAGAACTCAGTCTCGCCATCTTCTCAGGATCCTTTCCCAACAGGTCGTAGATCACATCCACGTCTTTGCCAAGCCCTATCTGCTCGGCTACCTTCAAATCACGGCTGGCGATGAAAGGACAAACGGCAGGCCAGACCATCTGGACAGTGGAGATGAAGATTTCGACTCCAAGAGGCCCCAGTCCGTTGATCTCCATCAGACGCTTCGCGAGGATATTGCGATTTGTTGTCGGATCATGTCCCACGGGCAGAATTTCGGTCGCGTCGGAGCCTAGTATGTAAGATTGTTAGTTAATCTGCGAAAACATTATCCACGTCTGGAATGATATAGTGACGGTATCAATCGTGGAGGAGTAGCTCGAGAATTTCCATCATACCATATTTGTTCTTTAGCCAGGTTGCCAATTTTCCCAGCTCTGTAGCAGTTTTGAAATCATATCGGACATACCCTGCTTCGTCTAGCAACGTTACGCGCTCCTTCCAGGTGCTAGCTTTCAGCGTTCTAAAATCATGATATGCTCGGCTGACCAGATTTCGCAGGGCCTGTTTGGCAATATTGTGCGAAATACGTGCAGACGACAAGAGCGCATTCAAGATATGGGCGAGGATGGTTTCGGGCGTTGGCTGATTCGGCGACGATAAATCCACATCAGAAAGCGGACGTTGCCCGTATTTTGCGATCAGGGCGTCAAGTTTAGCATGCGTGATCGACTGATTAATCGCGGCTTTGTCTTCGACCGCTTTGTCATTTGCCATCTCAGCGTCTTCTTTTGCTCCCTTGGTTTGACTGTCACCACCCTTTCGGGTGGGACTTATCCTTCGAGCGATTTTCTTCTTCTTCGCTTTTTCGGGCGGTAACCCTTCATGTCCTAACTTGCGCTTTCTGATTGGACTGATTGGTTTATATGCTGCTGTGGAAGGCTTTTCCTTGGTGGTCGAACTCCAAGCTTCGCCCCTTACGCTTGCATGTGATTGTGCCCGAGTACGAGCCATCCCGTAAGTCCACTTCAGGATCTTGCAAAAAGATGTGAAATTCTCCAAGCGAGGATTGGAGCACGGTAAAAAGTGGAAAGAGGTATATATAACATTATTTCGATCGAGGATAGATCAGGTAGAATGTCGAATGTTGGGTTTGCGGGTGGCGTGACTTGGAAAAGAGTCGTGGCGGGGAGAATGAACAGTGGCATCGTCAAATGCTCACCCAGTACCGAGACCAACGAGGCTAGATTTCCATCGTTCATGATAAACAGGGTGATATATTTTTCGAAACACACGCGACCTAAATTCTCAACTCTGGCATAGCGTCCCCATTCCGCAGGGCTCTTGTTCTCGCTAACTATTTTCGCAACACGTTTCCAATTTCCAGAGGAAGAAAGAGCCGTAGTCACTGTGGCGACCATCTCCCACGGGGGCTCTGATCCATGATTTAGAAAGTTGAAGAGGGTAAATACGGTACCTCGTAGACTAGATCAAGATGCGGCGGCGGTGTTCAAAGAGATCGATGGTTTGCCAGCTGGTTTGGTGGTTGAGGGAAATGACAAAAGGGGCAAGAAGGGGTTGCAGCCTGACGGTCATTACATCTCTTTGATCTCTTCGCCTCTGTCACTTACAGCCTCGCTGCCAAGGCCCAAGGGCCCTTGGGCTAGAGTCGCTCCACCGAAGTTCAACCGAAAATTTCAACTTTTCTGCCAATTATTCCTCCAGAACGGACTCCTAAACCGCCAGGCCTCGCCCGCGTTTTGCTTTTGTTCTCCCTTCGCCAGAGGCGCTTTGGACGAAGATGGGTGCTCGAAAGAAAGAAGCCGCCCGCCGTGAGCGGCAGGGGCAATCGACTGACGGAATGGCAAACGTCAAAGTCAAGGGAGAGAACTTCTATCGGTGCGTCCAGAGCGGGTGGGCACAACTTGGATGGTCAATACTAACGGACCATTCTCAGCAATGCCAAAAAACTCAAGACCTTGAACATGCTGAAAGACGGCAAAGCTCAGCGGAATGCCGAGGGGAAGATCACGAAAGCAGCCTCGTACCAGTCCCGCGAAGTCCCCAAGGCCCGAGTGGAGCCACATCGAAAGTGGTTTGGAAATACGAGAGTCATATCTCAAGATGCGCTGGACTCTTTCAGACAGGCTGTGGCAGAGCGCGCAGCCGATCCCTACCAGGTCCTTCTTAAGACGAACAAACTACCCATGAGCTTGATTCGGGACGCAGAGAATACTAAGAATGGGATAAAACAACATCAAGCGAAGATTGCGGTGGAGTCTGCTCCATTCGCCGACACCTTTGGACCAAAGTCACAGCGAAAGCGTGTGAAGCTGAGCGCAAGCTCTGTTGCAGATTTGGCTGACGAGTCGGTGAAAATGCACGACGACTACCTCGAGCGCCTCGAAGAGAACAAGCTCTTGAGCGGGCAAACGGCCGAACAAATGCAAGGACAACAAGACGGCGAACTCACCAGTGCCCGCGAACCGATATTTTCGAAAGGCCAAAGCAAAAGGATATGGAACGAACTGTACAAGGTCATTGACTCCTCCGATGTCGTTATTCATGTGCTGGACGCTCGAGATCCCGAAGGCACAAGGTGTCGGAGCGTGGAAAAATACATCCGAGAGGAGGCACCACATAAGCATTTGGTGTTCGTGCTGAACAAATGCGATTTGGTGCCGACGAGCATAGCGGTGAGTTCTTGTCCTTCTTCTGTTCAAAGTTCTGGGAGTTACACATCGACACGCGAAGAAATATTCCCCGCTCCATCGCTAAGTCAAGGCTCCTTTCTGCGTTCTCTCGCAACTATTCTTCAATGAAAGGAGCCTGTTACAGCTTTGGTACATCGAGCCGCGCTCGCCACTCTCACGGGTGGTTTCCGACAAATGCATCCGTCTTGGAAGCATATCCGTCACAGAGCGCACGGCGTGTTTCGTTTGAGTTGAGGTTTGCTTTCTTTATCTATAGCACGTCTCTTAGTAATGTCTCACACAACGGTGCTAATCCCACAATTTCAGGCTCAATGGACCAGGTTGCTCTCAAAAGAATATCCTACGCTGGCATTTCATGCATCGATGACGAACTCCTTTGGGAAAGGTTCGCTGATCACGTTGCTGCGACAATTCTCAACGCTCCATTCATCGAGAAAACAAATCTCGGTGGGTTTTATTGGATACCCGAATACCGGCAAATCCTCGATCATCAATACACTGCGAAAGAAACGAGTTTGTACCGTTGCTCCAATTCCAGGCGAGACCAAAGTCTGGCAATACATCACGTTGATGAAGAGAATCTATTTGATCGATTGTCCTGGGGTGGTTCCACCCAGCCAAGGCGACACCGAAGAAGACATCCTCCTACGTGGGGTGGTCCGTGTGGAGAATGTCGAACATCCCGCACAGTATGTTGAGGCTGTTCTACGGCGGACGAAGACCCGACATATTGAGCGGACCTACGATATCAAAGCCGCAGATTATAACGACGACCCAGTTGAGTTGCTCAGCATTTTGGCGAGAAAAGGTGGGAGGCTACTGAAAGGCGGCGAACCCGATGTGGATGGCGTTGCGAAGATGGTTCTAAATGATTTTCTGCGTGGGAAGATTCCTTGGTTCACACCGCCACCAAAGAAAGAGGGAGAGGGTGGAACCGACGGCGATGCCTCGACAGAAGTGATCGAAGGGAGGGAAGGCCGGCTGGGTGAGATGCCCGGCAAAAGGCAGGCCGAACAACTGGCAATGAGTGGTGAGAGTTCACTTGATGCAAGTTCAGAACAGGAGTCATTGCCCAGTGATGACGAGGACGAAGAAGATGAGAGCAGCGAAGAACAAGCTGATGATTTTGCGAACTTTGACGACGAAGATGATGAAGTCAGTGATTCCGAGAGTCTCGGTGATGAGGAGGGAGGGACTCAGCTCTGAGTCTTTGCCCTCGCCGCAATCAGAAACTATATACGATCAAGATCTTTGGGTCAAACCCCCCCGGTACCCTTCCTCTCCTCGACCGCTCGTTGCTTGTACAATTCTCTTGGTCCAGTAAGAAATCTTCCCCGTCGGAATGCGTGCTGTGAAGTCCCCGCATCGGGCCAGTATCTCCATACTTGTACAATTAGGATCGTAAGACCGAGATAGGTGTGTCAGATAGAATTGCCGGTAGCCTCGTGGAATCCCGGCAAGTGGATATGGAGGCGAGGATGGAGGATGGAACGGCAGCAGCCGCCAGGAACAAGGGGTCAGAAGGGCTGTGACGTCAGATGTCATGTGAGTACAACAATGACTTCGATTTTCTCCCTCGGTCCCCAAAGCCGCACCCGCCCGGACCTCATGCGACTGGCTTCTTTTCCCCTTTAGATATGGATGATGGATGTCGGGCTTCATCCTGCCCTCTCTTCCCTATGTACGGCGCGACCACTTCACTGTCTTTTCCTGCATGATCGCACTTTCCAATGCTCGGCCTGCGGATTGGTTTCTGGGTATGCGCACTAATAGCGGCAGCTGGAGCGTTTCCGGCGCATGTACTGGCAAGCGACCAAGAAATCTCCCAGCGGACCTTTGAGTCCCTAGAAGAGCTCGCTCGCATTGTCGACATATCCTACTGTGTCGGGACGACTGGCATACAGAAGCCATTCAAATGCCTGAGCCGATGTAGCGACTTCGAGGGTTTCGAACTCGTTACCACCTGGAACACCGGTCCTCTTCTGTCCGATTCCTCAGGCTACATCGCCCTGTCGCACCCTCCCTTCCCGAAACGAGTTATCGTCGCCTTTCGGGGGACATATTCCATCGCGAACACCATCGCAGACCTGTCCACAAACCCCTCCGAATATGCTCCTTTCCCCTCCGACAGAGATAATGATTCGTTCTGCACTACCGACGGGTCGCAGAATGATAAGGGCTCGATACTTCCACAATTGCTGAAACAACCGGAGAAAAGAAGTGTGGTTCAGGTCGAGTGTCCCAATTGCACTGTTCATTCGGGCTTCATGACGTCTTGGCGAAACACACGCTGCACAATTATCCCCCATGTGGAAGTGGCCCTGAAAAACTATCCAGACTATGAACTGGTGCTGGTAGGCCATTCGCTCGGAGGGGCTGTTGCAGCGTTGGCGTCTCTCGAGTTTCAAGCCAGAGGATGGCAGCCTCGTGTCACAACCTTTGGGGAGCCACGGGTTGGGAATCTAGCACTGAATCAGTTCATTGACAAACGTTTCAACCTGAACACCACCAAACCGGATGAGTGGACATACCGAAGAGTGACACATGTGGATGATCCAGTCCCGCTTCTGCCACTGGAAGAATGGGGTTACAGAATGCACGCTGGCGAGATCTACATCTCCAAACCCTCGCTGCCTCCCACTCGTGCTGATGTACAGCATTGCGCGGGCGACGAGGATCCCGCTTGCATTGCCGACAGCGTCTCGACCGAGAAGGTAAGAACTGCGACCCGGCAAGCTGACAATGCGGCCTCCGGCATCGAGGAAATGTGGGCGATAGGGCGGCGCTACAAATTTTGGCAACTCTTCTTTGCCCACCGTGACTATTTCTGGCGGTTGGGTCTCTGTGTTCCAGGAGGAGACCCTTGGGACTGGTCGAGAGGCAAATATAATTCCACCATCATGAATGACGAGTAACGATATTGGATATGATGCGTGGAGGTGGCTTGGTTCGGCGGGGGTTGACTTCCCGAAACACCGTTGCAATATGCAACAAAAGCGCGGCGTTGGGCAAGCCTATGGCGAACAAAAAATTCAGGATCCCGTTCATAATTATAATCGGTATACATAATACACTGAGATTATCATACTCATATTGAATTGCGCTATCAGTTCCCACGGAATCCACCTCCGATAAACCGTCTGCCTCAGTGCTCGTGGCTCGGCCGGCTCCATATTTTGCCGTTCCGGCCTTGGCGCAAGGCTCTTCTCACTCACAGCCTCGACATCGACTGCTGTCATTTTAGTGTTTGATTTCCACAACGTCCTCCTTCACAGACCTCATGATCCTCTTCGAGACCTTGTTAGCCCGGCTCATAGTCTGCTGAATACGTCCTAATACAAGGACCACAGATTTCCTCCTTCTCTACGAAGCCATGTTTACCGCTAAACAGCCGCCCATGGCGTCACAGTTACTCCCCTTAGGTATTATCCCATCTGTATCTCAAACATGTCTCATCTCGGCTCGGCGGAGGCTCGCGATAGCCAGAAGCTAACCACATTTCCGGGTGGCAGAATTGATCGACAAGTGCGTCGGCTCGAGGATTTGGATCGTCATGAAGGGCGACAAAGGTACGGGCTTCCCAACTCAGTCCATCGTACATGAGGATTCCCGGGCAAGCCATCGATGTCTTTGCCGACGGATATAATCTGGTCTTCTTACTGGGATCTGGTGAAGATTCAACCTCCCCCTCCATCCTTGGCCCGAGACACGTGCATTACATTTTCCAATCTCAATTCCATGCATTGACTAACTAACACTTCATCTCCCGGTCGGCAGAATTCGCTGGTACATTAATCGGATTCGACGACTATGTCAGTAAGTCATCCACCCCGCTGCCTACACTGGCATGATATCATACGCAAGAAATCGAATATGGCAAAGCGCGAAGCAAGGGGGTACAGCAGCTAACTGTGCATCTTTTGTTCTCGTGTGTGAAGATATGGTGCTTGAAGACGTGATTGAGTTGTAGGTCTTCTTCTTCTTCTTCCCCTTCACCTTCATCGGCATACCTTCGTCCACTCACCCACTTCATCTCTGGCCGCACCTTTTGAACGAACAAAGGCTGACATTGCTGAACCAGCGACTACACCGGCGCGCAAACGCGATTACCAAAGATCCTACTGAATGGGAATAACATCTGCATGGTACGTGGGAGCGGTGTGTTCGACTATCGGTACACACTTCTTCGCAGTCGACGGAGGGGATTCCCCCTCCACAAGCCTACATCAACCGAGTTCTTCCCTTCTCCCTCTCTTTTCTCCTTCCTCCAACCCAATCACATCCGCGCTGCTCCAAATCTGCGCGCTACTTACTCTTTGCATAGCCGATCGGCTGATTCTGGACATAGTTGATACCCGGCGGAGAAGGTCCGGTCCCCGCGACAGCGTCTTGAGCATACTACTAGGTGTTGCAAAAAGAAAACACCATGTTCTCGGGAAAAGAAAAAAACACCGCGCTCAAAAGTGGCGGCGACACAAACAGCGAAAGAAGCCGTCACTGCCGGAACAGGGTGCACACAGCCCGTCCACGTTGTTTTCTTGGAGATAAGAGTCGATTGAAGACACGTAGGCAATACTCTGTATACAATGCCCAAAAAAAAAACTCCGCGAGGAGCTTGAGGTTGGTGGCTCAAAGCAGTTACGCACAGACCTATCCTCGCCGATCAAACGAAAACAAAAGAAAACAAAGCAATTCGAGACCATCTGGGCATCGATCGATTGGTCGATTCAATAACTGAGAGAGAAAGACACAGAAAAATTCATTCATGTTTCATTCACCTCTTGTCGTATCTCGAAGCTGACTTCTGCAAAACCTGGATCGCCTCTTGCTGTACGCTTTTCACAATATCTCCGGCCGGGAGGACCTCTCTGGCCAATCCTATCCCCGTGCCTGCGTAAGCGGTCATCCTCCCTTCGGGACCCCAGCCGGCGTCGCCCATCTTGATCGCCTCATTGTAGAGCTCCACGTTCTCCGCGTCTCCCATGCCGCCGTAGACTGCGTCTAGATAAGTCCGGTTCGCCACGCCCCTGCCAATGTACGCCTGCGGCCATCCGTGGATCCCTCTAACGACGTCGTAAATGGTGGTTGCGACGGTACTGGTGCCGCCATCGGTGACCCGCAACACTTCGTCTTGGTAACCTTTCGCAATGACCGCTTCCTGACACGCGAGGAACCTGGTCCCCAAACATACACCATCTGCCCCTAGGGCCAACGCCGCGGCAGCCCCTCTTCCGTCCATTATTCCGCCGGCAGCAAGAACAGGGATATCAATGCCTTCCTGGTCAAACGCGTCTCTCACTTCGGGTAGAAGCGTGAGCAGACTCGCTCTCTGCGCGAGCCCGTGGCCACCCGAATCGGAACCCTGCACAATCAAGACATCTGGTTTCGTCGTCTTGGCGACTTCCATCGCCTCGGCCACCGTGCCGACCTGGACCCAGATTTTGGTGCGGTCGTGGGTGAGCTGCCGGATGGATTTCGCCCAGTCGAGGAAATCGCAGAGGTGTTTGGGCGCGAAGAACCATACTGCGGCGACGGGATGTGCCTCGAGGGCCTCGATCAGCAGTGGGAGGGAGCTACCCCAGTTTTGAACACCCACGCCGATGGGCAGTAACCCGTCGTGAAGGGGCACATTGGTGGATTTCGCGTATTCTGCCGCTTCTGAAAGATTCTGCAGGAGGGATGAGAGGTCGAATCCGCCCGCCAGGAAACCAATGCCGCCATTTGCGGAGACAGAGACTGCCAGACGCCCCATTGTGATTTTCATCATAGGTGCGGATACCACCAAGGGGAGATCGGGGGATGTCCATGGATAGTCGTCGTGAAGTGTGTTGGAGGGCATGGCTGAGACAGGTGTGTGCTGAGGCGAAGAGCGTCGTGACGATATTGCATCAAAAAGTAGCCCCTCCACAGAAGAGAAAAATCACTTACAAAAGTTCAATTGAAAGAGCTCTTTGCTTTAATCTCCTTTTTAATCACAGACGATACGCCGTCAAATTGCAAATCTCCGCGTACAGGATGAAGTGCAGCAGCTTGACCACCGTTTTCGTAATGCAAAAGGCGTGAGGGCGTTGCCCGAGCCAGCGGCCAACAAATAGAAGCTTCCACAGGGCCGAGTAGCTTGGAATGTGCCATCCCAATAGATTTTCGAGTACCGGGATCAGGTGCAAGACTAATGCTTCGTGCCGCTGGTGCCACTGGTGCCGCGGAGAAGTTGGTGGTTGGAGGGTTTGGAGGGTCAAGGAGGGTGTAGAGTGCGTCGAGCGATGAATTTGACAGTCACGTGAGGCTTGGCAAGTTTCTATCGTTGGTCGACCCGATCCATCGAGTCCGACTTTTCAAATGAATGAGGCTGGGCCCAGGGCGACAGATGAGGACCTCGTCTCGTTCCATCTCATCATCGTTATTTAAATTGCTGTCGCTTTACATCCTTGAGATCTCAGATCCATCTCCTCATCCAAGTGAGAAGACTTTCTCATAAGAGATCCTGGCCATCTTCCAACCTCGCCTTTTTCCCTGACACATTTAACTTGGAATCTCTTGCTTTTCCTATTCCCTTTTGGAACCTTTTGGATATCTTCTCACTTGGCTTGACGACATGAATGCCCCTGACCGGTATGTTCTGAGTTATTTCTCATATTTTCCCCCTGGTGCTCTCTTGTTGTCTGGTGGGATTTCGCCCTCTTGAGATCGAGGGGGAGGAGGATCCGGACGGGTTTGAGACGAGAACAAGGAAACAAACCAGAGAGCAAACATCTTCCGCCCGGTTCAACCCCTCCGTTTCAGCTCCAGCGATATGGAAGAATCATCTGGACGACATTTCCCGTAAATGTCCCGTTGGCTGCCGTGATGGTTTCCTGGAAAACCGCCTGCCTTGAAGAAGCTGGGTCTTGGCGCCATTCACTGCCTGCCTGAATTCAGACCTCACCTCTGCCGTCCACTGCCTCCCTAGCAACTTATCCTTCGTGCGCTCCTCGATCCTTTCTGCGGACCGCATTGCAAGCTCTTCCTGTCAGAGGAGACTGTCATCGTTCATGTCGGATACCTTCCCCACCCAGGCTGCGGCCACGGGAGACAAGACCCCTCCCAGGCCTACTCTCTCACCAAAACGAATGTCCTCTGGCCACCTCGTCCCGGTTGAAAGTCAAGTTTGGCCTAATCATCCAAAGAATAAACACTTGGGAGTCAATTCTGGTGTTGACACCAATAGTGTCAACATCCCAGGCGCGTAAGTTTCAACCCCCCACGGTCGTGCCTGCTCTGGCCTCTGGACTCTGGATCATTTCTGGTACCTGGACCTGGACCTGGACCTGGACCGACCAAGGAAACCTCGACTTTTTTGACACAATATCATAGTAATGGGATCACGGTCACGGAATCAAAGGCCAGCTGCAAGGACGTTGTCGAAATGACCGACACGGAAGATCCTGGCCCGCCGTCTGTACCTGATCCGGCTTCTCTGTCGCCAGCCAAACCACGCCCCTCACAAAGCCCATACCCTGGAGCCGGTCCGGGCGGCTACCCAATAGATGGCCATGCTTGGAGACGCCACCCCGCGAACCTTCGATACCAGTTTTTCGAAATGGAGCAAATGCACCACGACGAGATCAACAGACAAGAATGGTGCGCAACCAGAAAAATAGACGAGATCTGGATTGCGTCCTCTGCAGATTTCTTCCCTGAATACCCACGAGTGCCTGCTGCGCGACCTGTTTACTGCTTTCCGCGTTCGAGTTGCAGGCTGACAATGGCTAATTCTTGTTCTACAGCACTGAGGCTTTCCTCCTTGGAGACGACGAGAAGAAAATTGAAGAGAAGATCGACACCCGTGGGTTCATACGTCGGGTGTGCATATCTTACCCTGCTGACGGCAATCATTCAGGTACTCCAAACACTACTATCTTCACCTTCAACAAGGAAGACCACACCCTCGCCAACCTTCTCCGCGACAAGCTTCTAAAAAACAGCCACGTCACCTTTGCTGCCTATCGGGTAAGTCATGAAGGGGAGAAAAAAGAACCGCGAGGAAATCTGACGCGACTTTCGCAGATCCCGCATCCTCTCTTTGCCAAATTTGAACTTCGAGTCCAGACCGACGGTGAGATTACCCCCAAGGAAGCCGTGCTGGCCAGTTCCCGCGACCTGGTCCACGACCTCGACGTCCTCAAGACCAACTTTACGCGAGAATACGAGTTGAGAAAGATGGTTGGTGGTGCTGCACAGAATGGACAGTGATCAATCCAGCAGGTGGGCCTGGCCTGGCTTGTTGTCCCTTCTTCGGAGGCAGGCAGCATGGTTCTTACACGGGAAATAAACACGAGATGACGAGGCATTGGTAATAGATACCCTGTACCATTAGCGGCGGCCTGGATGGAGTGCTGGATGGACATAGGCGTTTCGACGAAGGAGGGAACGAAATCTCGACGGTGGAAGGACTCGGCACATGAACAAAAGCTGCATCTCATAGCATATGGCATAGCATCGCAATGGAGCAGAGATTACTGGTATGGTGATGTTGGAATTGCCGAACTAGCTTTCATACGGGAAGACTGTGCCTGCCTGTCTCTGCATTCTTTCTATCCTATGCGCGCACAAATCCTTTGTAACCTTGCTGCGCGCAGTCGTTGATGGTCTTGTAGTAATTTGGCACACCGCCAAGGTAGATGAGCGGCTCCCTCGGCTTGCCGGGAATATTGTCACCCATATACCACTGCGACATCGTTAGCAAGGGATCCTAGTATATAGTCACCACCCTCCGAAGAAGAAGGCCGGATATGGTAAACCAGGGGAGTTAGAAAGGCAAGGGCGGCAAAAGGAACCACGGAGAAAGCGAAATATCACGACCGACATACCGATTTGGTCTTTGGCAGCAACGTCGCGTTGGCGAGCTTCCAGATATCCTGCGCCCACTGGTCCTCGACGTCGGATTTGGCCTCGATCTTGGTCAGGCCGGCGCTGTCCATATCCTTGACCATCTGCACGATCCATTCACCCTGCAGCTCGGCGCAGGTTGGGCCGTTGCAGAAGGCCGTCGGGGCCTGGGGCCCGTAGGTGAAGAACATGTTGGGGAAGCCCGCGACGCAGAGACCCAGATACGTCTTTGTACCATTTTCCCACTTCTGGGCGAGCTTCTGGCCAGCCACGCCGGTGATGTCGATCTGTTTCAGCCCGCCCGTGATGGCATCGAAGCCCGTTGCACAGATGATGTAGTCGAGCTCAAACTCCCTGTCGACGGTCTTGATGCCGCGTTCCGTGAACTCAACGATCGGCGTCCTCTTCATGTCGACCAGCGTGGCATTGGGCTGGTTGAAGATCTCGTAGAAGCCGTTCTCTAACGAGATGCGCTTACATCCGAACGCGTGTGGCTGGATCTCTGGGGCTAACGACTCTTGGAGATCAGGGTCCTGAATTCGCGCGCGCACCTTGGCCTTCCAGAAGTCGTACGCTTCTTTGTTGGCTTCTTCGGTGAAGAGCATATCGTAGTAGGTCGCAAGCCAGAAGTGGAAGTCACCCTTGGCCCACAGGTCTTCATACGTCTGTCTCCTTTGCTCCGGCGTGTCGTCGAAGGTGGCCCGCGGCAAAAAGTTGAACGAAAAACCACTAAAGCTAGTTGACCGTCCGGCAAAGAAGTCTGGATACTGCTTGTGTGGAATAGTCTGTTCGTCGCCAGTATACTCGATTTGTTTCATCGGGAGTGCCAGATTCGGGGTCCGCTGGAACAGCACAAAGTCTTTAGCCACCTTACTCAATTCCTGAGCAAGCTGGACACCAGTCGATCCAGTTCCAATCACGGCGATATTCTTGCCTTTAAGATCGGGCTCTTCTTTGGGCCAATAGGAAGGATGAACAAAAGTGCCGCGGAACTTCTCGATGCCCGGCCAGTTAGGGATATGTCTCTTTGCCGAGAACCCGGTATTCAATAGTAAGTACCTTGCAATAAACTGTTGGCCTGTCTGGGTGGTTATGTGCCATTTGGCGGTTTCGTCATCCCAGGAGGCCGCTGTAACCAAGGTGTTGAACTGGGCATCCCTATCTAGATCCCATCTCTCGGCAACAAATGCGAAGTAATCTCGAAGTTCTGCACTTCCGGGGAATCGCTGCTTCCAACGCCACTCTTTCCAGAGCAAAGGGTCCGAAAATTCGTAGTGAGGAATCGTGCTATCCACACGGGCGCCTGGGTATCGGTTCCAGTACCACACACCGCCCCAGTTTGAGGCATTGTCGACGAGCTTGACCTTGTAGCCTTCTTCACGTAGTCTTTTCAACTGGTAGACTCCACCAAAGCCAGCTCCGACAACGAGCGCATCCAGCTCAATAGGGGGAGGAAGAGAGCCCATTTTAGCTGCTTCCGAGACGAGGACACCGGTTCGGATCGGAAACCAACGTGTTCGAGAAAAATAGAAACAAAAGACTTTGAAGGCGTTCTGTTGCAACCGCGGGCTTCTGGAAGCACATGGTGAATTTCAATTCCAAGGACTCAATGCTTTATATACCGGATGCTGCTGGGAGGCAGTTTGGTGAGCTCAATTATCTGCCCAATCAATGGCATTCCCGAGGAAGGCATAGGAAGGCCCCGTGCGAAGACGATATCAGGACCCCCGGATCCCACACCCTGCTTTGTGCAAGTGGCTGCCAGGCCGAATTGAAGCAGGATCGGTCGATAAGTTCTGCTAGAGTTTCAGAATCTTCAACAAATATCAGCAATATATGATGGCTTTCCGACCAGTAGACTTGTCCCGAAGCCATCCGAGGAACCATTTCATTTAGGAGACGGGCGCTATCATGAGACATGTTCGAGTGTGGTGTTTCTCCCACTGGAAATGGAGCCAGTCAGCATGCGTGTTTGTAGTAGAAATGGAGCGACGTCTCGTGATAGTGCGTTATCAAGGTCCATGTAGCGACCGCGCGAATCATGCAAAGTAGATGAAAATCTCTAAGCCCAGTATCGAAGGTGAGATCGGCCGCCCGGTCTGGATCAACTCGATACGCCATCGTAAGGCTATGTGTCCACGTAAAGGATGAGCGAGTTAGACCGACTCAGCTACCCCGGAATCCTCCGCATTGCCGAGACCTTCTCCATGTTGAAAGATGGTCATTGCCTTGAACGAATGGTGTATCCCTCTTCGCCCCTGCATGACTTGATAATATCGGATGGAGAGATGGAGTCGGCAAGGTGTTGTGGGGTCGGAAATCTGGGGAGCCCCATCGGAAGCACCATGGCTTTCGGCAACTTCTCCCATTGGTTTGATCCACAAATGCAACTCTGACTGAATGGTGCTATCCAAGGTCTTGAGGTCTTTCGGGAAGCGACTGCCAGCCCTGAAAAGACAAGCATGTCCGTTTTTCTGTGTGTATAAATAGAGATATACCCTGCGAGCCTTCCATAGGTCTCGATTGTGAAGTATAAGTTCACTTTCTATCGAGGTTTGCAAGTCAACAAGGACCGTTAAGTGAGAAGAATTATTCTTGCCTGCTTCATTTCATCCGGCACGTCTGAAGGATGAGCCTCAGAGAAACCGTCCATTATTCGCGTGAAGGGCTGTGGTAGATACAGCAGCTGGTCGAAGGCCATGAGAGGATCCTCATTGTTGGAAGCAGGGCGTATGGAGCTCAGCACGTCTTATGGCTGGCAAGGAGTGACTTAGAGGCTAGGAGGGCTCGCAAAAGAAGCACATCGCTCAATATTCTAGCGTCCTTGGCTTCGGGTATACGCCGTCTCTTCCTTGATATAAACACTTTTTCTCGAGTGTTCAATATCGCAAGCAGCTTTTCGGGAAAGCTTCCCGGGAGTCGCTGCTATTCCAGAAAATTTCGGGCGTCGATCGTCGAGAACAGCGGCACATTTTCTTCGTAGGAGCCGAACCATAACGTCCTCGGAGACATGGCTGGTAGCATGGAGCCTGGTAGCATGGAGAAGTCGTCCTGGAATGCCGGAAGACCAACTATCGAATCTAGATTGAGCATGTTGGTTTCTGCACGATCTAGCGTATTTAATCCAATGGTTTCGCTGTTGCCACTGGTGGATACACCAGTCGGTCCCTGATCCATGGCGCTGTGTGACCCAATATAGTTGAACTCATCTGGTCGCCTGAGGAGGTCTGCGACACTGTCGAGATGCGATGGACCTTCCTGCGGAGTATTTGTCGTAACCGAATCTTCCATGTCATCCTCCCCGTGAATTTGCCCAAACATACCACTCACCAGTTGAGAATGTATTGCCATGTTCTCCTTTGCTTCCCGCCTGACATAAGTATTGCAGGCATCTAGTAGCGATTGAAGAATCGCCAAATTCCTCTTTGCGACGGCATCATGGGGAAAGAGCGCAAGGAGTTTCAGTGCGGTACCAAGACTGTCATCTAGAGAATATGTCTTGTATAAGTCACCGAAGTAAGATAGCCCTAGTATGAGACCCGAGACAAAGAGGGAATTGACGACAAAAGGAAGTCTCTTCGGTATCCCCTCAAATCCAAGCAATTTTCTAAGCAGGTTCACTGTGCTCATTGCAGAGTTGACGCATGCATGAACCAAGACTCGGTGAGAAGATTTGAGAGGATCAGGACTTCTCGCTCCATCACCCCGGTTCTGTGCCTTTAGTGCAATGTGACTGGAAATATAATCCACGAAGAATGGCCGTGTAAGGAGTATGATCGTCCAGTAGTACGCCTCCTTGACGTGTATTAGGCCAACATTAGGCAGACGGCCCTCGAGAAATTCCTCGTCTTTTACCCGGTCTGTATCAAGACCACCGTGAAAGCGAACTGTCCATCGACGATGGTGTTGGCTGATTTTCTGGAGAGTCTCGGTGGAGATCATTCGCTTTGCGTAAATATCGGTCAAGATCTTTTCGAAGATGGCGCATAGGTCTACTGAGGCGGAGTAATTTTCGTCTAGCTCGGTATTTCGTGTTTCTTCGGTTGACGGAGGCCTTCCCAACGAGGCACTCATAAAGAGGTCTAGGATGCGCATGACCTTCCAGAGCCTCTCCCGAGTTTGGATCTCTGCGGGAGTGAAAAGCCCAGCGATGTCAGATCGGTGTAACCCGAGAGCATAAGCAGCACGAACAGCTGTCCCGAGATACATGAAAGCAGCATTTCTTCGAGATGCTCCAAGCAAGTACATGGTAATCATGGCGTATGCTTGCACAGTTGGAATACTGGGGTCCTCCATAAAGTATGATGCCGTAAGATACCGACCATAATCAAAGTAGGCGCTGGCCAGTGCGTCTTTATCCTCTGGACATGTCTGCGCCCCAATAGCGAACACCAGGTAGTATATTGCACTCAGAATAGATGTGGGGGCTGACTCGCTGTCAAGCCAACTTGCAAGATTGTCCAGGAGGTCGCTCTCGTCAAAGAGATCAAGCACACAATTGGTTGCCATTATATAACGACGAATCAAATAGGCAGCCTCATCAAAACTTGGTTTGGCGGGAAGCTGGTGGTCTGTAGCATGAAGCCAAGTAGCGGGTCCTTCCGGCGCCGACTCGACCATCTGGTATCGAAACGGATCTTCAACAAACGCACACGGTCCTATGGATGCGCCGACTAGACTGCAAATGTTTTGAAGCAGTGACAAGTTTGCTGAATCGCCAATGAACATATATTTGCCTCTTGTGTCTTGTATTAGCCGTGACGTTTCGGGAACAGAAGTCGCAGATGTATTGCTCGTCACCAGGGCCAGAGGATAAAGTGACCCTTGTGACGATCCGTCTTGCACATTTCGATCTTTGCTCGCCGATTCGAAGGCAACAGACCCTTCGCAATTGATGTTGTGGTTGTCTGTAGAGCCCGTAGAGGGTTGGCGAGGCTGAGGTTGGCAAGTCACATGGACGCCACGTTCGATGCAGCGAGCGCAAGGTCTGTTACCGTCACATTTTTCTTTTCTGCGTTTGCAGGTGCTGCATGCCTCGACGCACCGATAACGCCGCCGCTTTACAGGAGTGTTCTTGTTCATAGAGACGGAAAAAGACAAGATTGATAGAAAGTGAAAGATATGAGCGTGGAACGTGGTATGGAGCTGCTTAGGTAAAATTCAAGGTCGCGCTGCGTGTTGTTTTTCGATGCTTTTCCGAACCTCGGTCGGGTGTGTAGTAATGACTCGTGGCTCTCTAGATGTTGTGGACCTCAGAGAATGCCCCAACAAACCGTAGCGGAGCTGCTTTGCTCTCTGTTCCCCGCTCATTTGGTCAGTATGCACAAAGCAAGATGATTGCCATGTACCTTGCCCTTGCTCTCTTTCTCACAGGTATTCAACATCGGTCATCACGTACCTGCTCCAATTTGTCCCTATGGCCAAGTGGGTATTGCACCTTGGATGACAAGTCAAAACGATCCTTACCGGTGCCGCAGCCGGGGGAAGGATAATCTGGGGTTTCCAGTTGGGGAGCATAAGTAGGTACGGGAGCCCTCCCTCGTGTTACTCCGCCTGGGTGACCCACCTTTTCCCCAGCCTCCATTCAGCCGAAAGACAGCGACCATCGTAGACTTCTCGCTAAGTACGATGCTGGGCGCTGTGGTCCTGGCAAGCTTGCATTGTTCCACGGGACGAGTCGTACAGACAACCGACGGCTAAAGCTCTTCCCTTCCAGCTTTTAACGTATGAAGTTCAGACATTGCGGTCCACTTGTTGGCTAGATGCTTGGCACATGACAGTGGCTTTTTCATTCCGATCTTTTAGACACATAGGGAGGTAGTTCTTCTATGGTTCCCAGTGTTGATAACCATCAAGGTAGGATGGTGAGAAGGAAACAAACAGAGAGGCCCGTCAGAGGTAACTGTTTGAAAGGAAGACGCTCGATGGGAACTGAAACAAACTTGTCGTCCGTGAGTGAGTACGGAGTACCCAGTTCCGGGTGAGAAATTGAATCAGTGACAATGCTCGGTTGATGCTCGCTTTCCTTTGCCCACAGTGGCTGAAAATGCGCGGGCTCAACCACACTCTTCTGCATTTCCACGACTGTTCGTGTCAGCAATGACTTCCACGATAATGTTGTCCTCAACACCATAAGTCGAAGCTCTGAACAAGCTAGCGGATAACGCCAGCAACTCAGGTAGGAATTTGGATGTGAAGTGTGCTTTCACCATGCATGAGTATTCTTGCTTCAGGGCGCAGTTGGCAGCAATGGAGCTCAGCCTGCTCAGCCTTAAAGCAGCGACACCGTCACGTGCCAGGCTCAGCCTCACCAGTCGCAAGCTGAGCGGCAAACACCGCAAACACCGCGTCAGTGGCCAGCAAGCCGCCGAAGCCTGCGAAGCCTCCCAGCGGCGAGGTCGGTTAGTGCTCCTGATTTCTGAAACTCTGGCTGTTGCTCATCTTACTCAATTCCCATCCCCATTTTCATTTTCCCGTGTCTTCTGTCCTCCATCCGCTTTTCGCATTTTGCATTTTCACGTCCTTTGTTGCAAGCATGTACTCGTCTTCCAATTCGTTTCTGGGCGGCGGAAACACCGCCCGTCCTGGTCCTGCGCCTGGAGGCTTTGGACCGCAGCAATCTTTCGGCTCTTTCAATCAAGCTCCTCCGCAACAGCAATCGCCCTTTGCTCCGCAGCCCACCGGCTTCCCCGGTCAGTTACAAGCTCAACAGACGGGCTTTCCAGGCTATCAGCAGCAGCAGGGTTTCCAGGCTCCTGCGCAGCAACCTCAGTTTACGGGCTATCCTCCTCAGAATCAACCTCAGCAGCCCCAATTCCAGCAGCCTCCTCCGCAGGTGCCAGCTTTCCAGCAACAGCCATCCTTTCAAGCAGCTCCTCCTCCTCCGGCACAGCAACCGCCTGCCGCTGCCCCTCTTCGCCCTCAGCAGACTTCCGCGCAGATTGCAGCCTCCTTTGCCCAAGGCTCCACCAGCGCACCTGCGGCAAAGAGGAGGCAGAGCAAGAGCTCCAGCAGGATCCCGAACATTCGATTGTCTTTCATCACTGCTACAGATCAAGCGAAATTCGAGCAGCTGTTCAAGTCTGCCGCGGGAGATGGCCAAGCATTGAGTGGAGAGAAGGCCAAAGATCTGCTTCTTAGGTCTAAATTGCCGGGCAGCGCCTTATCGCAAATATGGATCCTTTCAGACACTACAAAGTCGGGGCAGCTCCTTTTCCCGGAGTTTGCTCTGGCGATGTATCTGTGCAACCTGAGGTTGACCGGAAAGGATCTGCCGAGCGTCCTTCCCGAGAAGATCAAGAACGAGGTGTCGAGTATGGTCGATATCATCTCCTTTGGTGTCCCAGACGCGAAGCCTCTACCGCCAACGCGGTCAAACGTACCGGACTTCGACGCTCCGCTCCGGCAGAATGCTGTTTCTCCGCCCGCTCCTCAGCAGCCGACCCCACAGCAGCCCTCAAACCAGCAGCTTTTGTCGCAGCTGACTTCTCAACCGACGGGGTTCTACAACCAGGCAACAGGGTTTCAGCCCGGGCCCCAGTCGCAGCCCACAGGCTTTCCTGGGCTATCACAGGGACTGGGGACGCAGCCCACTGGTTTTGTAAATCCCGCCCAGCCAACTGCTTTTGGCGGCGCTCGGCCTTCAATGCCTCTCATGCCCACGGGTGGCTTTGGTTCTAATGTCTCGCCGCAACAAACTGGTCTTCTACAAACCCAGCCGACTGGACTTCCAGGTCAATGGGGTTTTGTCAATACGCCTGCCGGAGGTCTACCCAACATTGAAGCTCTACAACAGCGTCTAATGCCCCAAGCTGGCCGCGAGGCCGGTGGGTACACTACGCAAGGGCTGTCCGGGAGCGCAAAGATTCCTTGGGCGGTCACCAAGGACGAGAAAAGAATTTATGATCAACTGTTTCGAGCTTGGGACGGCTTAGGCAGAGGTTTCATTGCCGGAGAAACGGCAATTGAGATCATGGGTCAGAGTGGTCTGGAGAGATCTGATTTGGAAGCCATTTGGACACTGTCTGATCCTAATAATAAGGGTCGGTTGAATATGGACGAGTTCGCCGTGGCAATGCACCTTATCTATCGGAAGTTGAACGGGTACCCAATCCCCGCCCGACTCCCCCCGGAACTCATTCCTCCCTCAACGAAGAATTTCAATAGCTCGATTGATACCGTCAAGTCTCTCCTGTCCCAAGATGCAGAGGCTAGAAAGTCATCAGGCGCATTCCTGCAGCCACAAAAGACCGGTGTGAGCTATCTTAAGGATCACTCGTTCCGCAGCAGCTCTTCATCACCCAACTTTGGTCGCAAAGATGCAACTGTCTTTCGGAATAATGACGATGACATTGGATATCGTTCGAGCGCAAGGCGCCGTATTGGACATGGGGGGAGGACCCCTTCTCCCGCACCATCATCCGATATGGGTGATAGCGTGTACGATGACCTGACTCCCGATCAAATTAGGAAGAAGATTCGGGAGAAGAAGATCTTGCTCGACGCTACTGATTTCCAGGACGAGCGACAAGCGGATGATGATGATGTCTTGGATCGAAGAGACAGACGAGAGGCTGAAGATCTTTTCCGGCAGATTCGGCGAATTCAGGACGATATCGACACACATCCCAATTCCGGATTCGCTGGCGGCGACACAGGCGCAGAGAAGAGAGCAATGAGAAGGGAGCTACAGCGATACCAAGATCGTCTGCCAGCGTTAGCGTCAGACGTAAGGAAGGTCGAGAAGAGCATCGCTGAAGCCAAGCTGCAATTTTTCCGCTTAAAGGACGCCAAAGCTCACCCAAACAGCGCTTCTAACATTGTTGGAACTGGTCCTGGTGGCACTGTGACCGAAGCCGACCGCATTAAGGCGCGAGCACGGGCCAGGATGCAAGCTCGAGCTGCTGAGCTTGCTGGTCGCCCTGCCCCCGCTGCCGATGACGAAGCAGGTGCGCAGAGGCGCTTAGAACAAGAGACTTCCAAGGTCAAGTCGGAACAAGAACGGCACGAGGCCATGACTAGAGACGTTGAAGAGAGCGTAAAGGACTTTGTTTCGAGTCTCGAAGATGGTTTACGAGACCAAGGGGAAAACGCAACACAAGAGCATGAACGCAGAAGGTGGGAGGAAGCTCTTGGCGTCGAGGATGAGATAAAGGAACTTATCTACGATCTGCAGCGGAGCAGCAGGACCGCGAAGATCCGCAAAGAAGAGTAAGACCCGTATAACTGTTGACAGAAAACATAAGACTGACGAACTTAGGCAATCACGGCCAGTCAGACAATCGTCGCACGACTACTCTCACGACGAAGCAAAGCCCACCAATGGCAACTTGCCTCCGCGACCAGCTCCAACTTCGACCCCTTCAACCTCTTCCGTGACGACAGCCCACACGCAGCAGGACCGCATTGCCACTGCCAAGGAGAAGGCCTTGAAACGTATCCAAGAGAGAATGGCGGCAGCTGGTATCAAGTCAGCTGGGGAGCCTAGTGAAACTTCCCAGCAGCGCCAGGAACGTGAGAAACAAGAGAGAGCCGAGCGACTTCGCAAAGCTGAAGCCGAAGATGCCAGACGTGAGCAAGAACGACAGCAGAGACTAGCCAATGAGGGCGTACCCCCTCCAAGCCCGAAAGCTGAAAAGAAGCCACCTCCACCACCAACTCGGAAACAAAGACAAGACAGCACAGATTTCTCCGCGAAGAAAGCAGCCGAGGCAGCAGCGCGTGCGAAGGCGGAAGAAGAAGCGGCGGCGCAGATTAGAGCGGAGCAGAAAGCAGAGGCGCGAGAACGCGAACGGCTGGAGTGAGCAATTGTTCTCCTTTTGGAATGACTTCCACTGACACCTGAGTAGGACCCAAGCCAAGGCGCAAGAAGACGAGCTGGAGAAGGAACGCGAGGCGGCCCAGGCTCGCTTGCGAGCGCTTGAAGAGCAAGTCAAAGCAGGTAAGGTGAAGAAACAGGAAGAAAAGGCTCGAAAGAAAGCAGCAGAGAAAGAGGCCAAGGAGAAAGAGGCCAAGCTTGCTGCACAAAGAGCCGAGCTTGAGGCTGCTCGAGAAAGAGAGCGGCAACTCCAGCTTCAACTTGAACATCTTGGAGATGAGTCGTCGTCAGACGACGAGGACGAGGGCCCGCAACAGATTACGCCCCAAGAGAGCACACCGGCAACCAGTCAAATGCTGACTGGCTCTATCGCCTCACCACCACCAAGTACTGCCCCTCCGGAACCCTCTGCAAGCAGTGGCCATGAGCCGACCCCCGTTTCCAGCCCACCCGCTGCCGAAGAGTCAAGGAATCCATATTTCCGAAAGCTTTCCCAAACACAACCGTCAGAGAATGGAAAGCCAGTCTTCTCTCCACCACCCATCCCCCAAGCTCAGACATTCTCACCTCCGCCAGCGCCTCATCCACCTGCGCCGCCTGCCGAGAGTCTGCCGTCAACTAATCCTTTCCACCGCATTGCTCAGCAAGAGGCTGCTAAACCATTAACGCCCAGCTTTGCTGGGGCTCAATCACGGCGCCGTCCCGAAGAGGACGAATGGTCTGCTGCGGGCTCAGACAGGGATGAAGACAGTGACGATGAAGTCGATCACCCGGGTGGAGGGTCTGCCAAGCATTTGGCTTCCATCTTGTTCGGTACCATGGCACCACCCAGGCCATTGTCCGCCATGGACAGTAAGCCCCAGACGCCCGTCCAAGAGCCGCCACCTCTTCCAGGTACATTTGACTCGAGTTCCGCTCCACCGCCTCCTCCGATTCCTGGGAGTGGTGCACCAACGGCACCGCCGCCTCCACCTCCGATGCCAGATGGTAGTGGTTTCAATCCACCACCACCACCACCGCCACCTCCTCCGTTTCCTAGCTCCGGTGCACCTGGAGGTCCGCCGCCGCCTCCGCCGATGCCTGCTCCAGCTCGCTCTGGAACTGGCGATATTGGTGCTTTGCTGGGTGAGATCCAGAAAGGTAAAGGGCTGCGAAAGACTGAAACAAAGGATAGGAGTGCCAGCGCCGTCGCTGGAAGGGTGCTGGATTAGATAACGGTAGAAAGAGGACAAGCGATTGAGGGAGAATTAGACGAGACTGGATGAGAGCATCAGACACATAACCTGCGCGCAATTGAATACTTCCGTCATTATGCTATCTATGTCCTAGGACACTGATTGAGCTGTCCTCGTACCGAGTAATTACAGGTCGTCAGACCTACATGGCACGAGGATGGCAGTGATGGCAGTCACGAGTGAGGTTTCGAGCCCGTCACATCACGTGATATAGAGGAAGTGGCTGCACTAGCCTGTTTTTGTACATGTCAACAAACGACTCCAATTGTTAGAACTCTCACAACAATCTTCGACAGACACCAGAACTACAGACCAAGCCATGGCGAGACGATCGCAAAATCCTTGAAACAATACAAAAAGAAACGACAAAACGTCTTGCTGTATGGAATGAGAGCAGCAAGCCTCCAGAGGCAGGATAAGAGCACAACAGCAGAATCGGAATATCAGGAAACGATGCCTCGGGTTACAAGAGGCGCCAGTGAGCGCCCTAGCCGGCAGGCTGTTGTTATGAACATGGCGCGCGAAAATAGCAAGTCATCGCCTGTGAAGTATGGCCACTCCGACTGCAGATTCACTCACAGCGCTGCAAAGTGATACGCAGGATTTTCCCGGTTCACGCAGATTTGGGTTCGCGTCGAATGCTAACCTACCGTGTTGTTTCAACAGAATACCGCTCAACGATGACAAAGGCGAAAAAGTTGCTCGACTGCACTCTCGACATGCCCTCCAAGAAATCCATATGAACGAAATCCGCGCTGCGGCAAGTCCTGTGCGGAAACTCCATCAGAGACGAAGGGAATCCAATTATAGCAACATGTCGGACTCCCCACGCACGCCTAGAAGTCAAGATCATGGAGCACAGGTACGAAGAAGAGGAGGCCCGAGCAACCAGCAGCGCAATAACAATGACCACCCTCGAAACAGCTTTGGCCGTGTCGCCGAAGACAGCGGGGTCACACCCATGAAACGTGTCCCTATCCTTGCCAATTTCGAAGAATGGATGAAGATGGCAACGGACAATAAAATCAACGCGGCCAATTCATGGAACTTTGCACTGATAGACTACTTTCACGACATGAGCCTATTAAAAGAAGGGGACGGTGTTAATTTTCAAAAGGCAAGTTGCACGCTAGATGGATGTGTCAAGATATATACGAGCAGAGTGGATAGCGTGGCAACGGAGACTGGCCGGCTGTTAAGTGGTCTTGCTGACGGCGGTGCGTCTGAGGGCAGCAAGAAGAGAAGCAAAGGCGATGGCAATGAAGAGGAGGATGAGGATGAAGAAGGCGAAGACGGCGAAGATGGTGAGGATGGAGAAGGCGGGGGAAAGAAGAAATCCAAGAAGAAAGCTATGCGAAGTCATGAAGCTACGCTCGCACCCGGCTTTGCCTCCTTCCAGGGCAAGAAACTGGAACTCGAGTTTGCGGTCGACCCGCTCTTTAAGAAGGCATCTGCAGATTTTGACGAGGGAGGAGCTAAGGGCTTGCTGCTGAATCATTTATCCATCGATTCTGACGGACGCATCGTGTTTGACAGCAGTGATGATGCGGGAGACGCTGCTTTGGGCGGTGAGAACGATACCAGCCAACAAGAAAAAGAAGATGATGTTGAATCTATAGGGAAGGGGCAGCACGCGCCAGATTCCGCCGCTCAAGACGAAGAGCCTGTTGCCGACGATCAAGACGGAGAAATCGATCTCGCTTCTCTAGCATCCAAGTTCTTCCCGGATATGAGCATACTGGACTCACAGGACATTTGCCCTTCTATGAAATCCTTCACATTGGGCGACCCATCTGGAGACCTGAACTTGCCCTTCCTTAAAGTCCCTGAAGACTGGAAAGAGCACAAAAGGTCCCAGACACCAGCGCCCCCTCCAGCAACAAATTTTGCCCTTAGCCTGGCCGACCAAACAGGGATATTCCTCGATGGAACCAATGCCATGGGTTTCGACGATGATGACGACGGCGATGGGCTGCTCGGTGGCTTCGACGTCGCAGATAACGTTGGTTTTGGTGAAGGAGGCGAGGCCTGGGCAAAAGATGCGGCCCTCGAAGCTCAGGCTAGAGTTGCGCGAGCAGAAGATGTGGACGATAATCTTTTGGGGGATGGAGCTGATGGATATGCGTTGCCTCTGCAGCACAAGTACCAAGAAGATGCGGAGCATGAGTCTATCATGGCCTATTTCGACAAAGCATTCAATTCACGCGCAAAAGGCAAGACAGCCTTTCTCACCCTGGAAAACTGGCGGATGCAGAAAATTCAAAAAGCACAACAACAAGAATCCAGCGGCACTAATGTGCCACCCACGAGACAGAAAAAAGAAAAGGAGCCGTACGAGATTGATTTTCTGGGCCCCATGTCGGACTCCTTGAAGGAGTTACTGGAACAACCACCCGTTTTAAATTCACAGATATCTCTCCCAAAAGCGCAGTGGCGGACCAAGGGCCGAAATCTGCTGGATAAAGATGACGAGGTCGTTGACCCAAGAAAATTAATGCGACTATGGACCAAACCCAAGTGTCGAGTGGGCAGGATCCGGAAGAGAGAAGGAGGAGTAGGTATGGGGATTATTGATGAGGGCTTTGGGGCCAGAAACCGCGTCGGAACTGCAAACTCCTCTGGCGAAGTGGCCAGTGATGAGCTGGACGATGAGGGCAGAAAGGGCGACTATGATGCCAACTTCTTTGCGGATGACGATCAAATGCTTCCCTTTGATGGGCCGTTACCCATCGACGATGACGACGACGACGATGGGATCGTTGATGGAGGCGGCGATGACGGCGGACAAGCGTTCATGGACGCGAGGGAGATGTTGTCGCCTCAACCAGAGTCACAGCATGACCAGCATCAAAATCTTCTGAACGGCGAAGCTAGAGCGGACATTGACCAAGCTGAATCTCAGCAGTCACAGCAAAACTTGGAAGCACAGCAAAGTCAATCGGACCTTCTTCCTGGCAGTTTCGGAAGCCAACTTGTAACACAAGCTGGAAGAAGAATCAGGCCCGAGTACGTGAATTACGCACGCACGGCGAAGAAGGTTGACGTGAGAAGGTTAAAGGAGAATTTGTGGAAAGGGATGGAGGGGCGGTTGCAGTTGATAAACGTGTTTGATCGACCCTCGACCGCAACGACTGCCGAGCAACAACTCCGTGAGGATGGAGATGGCGACGTCGATATGATGGACATCGATGATGACCATCCGCAGCAAGAAGAGGCTCAACCCAAAGTTGAAGAGCCTCCTACTCCCGCGCAGAACGATCCAAACTCACCACACGACACTGACGACGCCGGAACGTTGAATTTCACCGACCTCATCCAAGACCTTCGCTCCTTCTATCCTGAACCCCAGATGAAAGACATCAGCACATCATACTGTTTTATCTGCTTGTTACATCTGGCGAATGAAAAGGGGTTGGTGTTACAGGGTGAAAGGGACGGGGAGAACGCGATGCAGGAAATAAAGGTCACCAGGGACCCGACGGTTGGAGAGGGATACGAAGGAGAATAAAATACTTCGCCTGAGAACCTGGGACGGACGGATGGGTGTGATTTGTATATCATATCAAACTTTATGCTTATGCCTTGCTTGCTTTCGCTGGGGGATCTTTACTTTAGTCCTTTGCTCGAAGGCGCTGATGCTGCTGCTGCTGCTGCTGCTATTGCTGCTATTGCTGGCTGGGCTTTTGGATATCGGAATCGGAACCGAGATCGAATCACCATGCCATTGGACATGTGGACATACTGCAGGCATGCATGCATCGAGAATCAATCGTGGATATGAATGAGAAACATGATTCTTTCTTTTGACAGCTACACAACAGCCACAGTGACATCCCCCCTTCCCTTCCTCCCTCGCGGGCCTTACCTCATTCAAAGACAGCTTTTCAATTTTCAACAGCATGTGTTTGTTTCCATGGCTGGCTGGTACAGTTCACCTTTAATCCTGTATTTACTACCTAGATGTGTAGAACCGTACCGGTACGCGCCTTTTCTACCTTACTCTACTCTATTCTGCTCTCTGGGAAAGATGGCGTGTTGTGGAGTGGCATCCAGAGGATTCAGGCGTCCAACGTCCAGTGTAGGAAAAGTCGGACTATGCTCCTAGAAGCTGATACATACTCTGTCCTTGTAGGCTGATTAACACATACCGTATCAGTTGAACAAGGGAATTGAAACTGACGTGGCGCACAGAGTCTACAAATAGATGGATGGTTTTCTGGACCGATTTGGTTGTCTGTCTATCTGTCTGATCTCTCTCTATATGTATGTGTATATATATATATATTTATCCGGGTCTCATTTTCCGCTCCAGGATACGCTGCAGTTAATAGCGTACACATCTATGTACATGGAAAGCCTTCCCGAAACTAGGCAGCGGAAACTCCACAACTCCCACGTCCAGCCCAGGTAAGCCATCAAAATCCCTCTCTATGTCTCTCTCTCTATCCCATCGCTCTACGCAGAGGGGTCGGCGGAGGCTTCTTCTTGTTGGAGTGGGAGGAGAGTCCTCCGCTTTTCTTTCTCGACTTGTTTTTCTTTCTTCTGTTCCAGTTTCCGCCACCGAGTCTGCCGCCAACGCATGCCACATTGGGTTTCGATGTATAGAAACACCGTCGCTGCGGCCATCAGCAGGCCGACAAGGACGAAACACCAGCCGAGCCCCAAACCGGTCAGCATGTTGTCGACGACGGCGGCGCCAACGGCGCCGAGCATGCAGCGGACGAGGTTCGAGGCGGCGGACGCGGTCGAGACGCTGCCCGGGTAGATGTCCGAGAGGAGGGTGCTGATCGAGTTGGAGGCAACGACCAGACAGAAGCCCAGTACAAATTGCAGGACGAGCGGCACCGCGAGCGAGGCATGTCTCTCCAGCGCCCAGCCGTAGGGAACCAGGGCCGCGACCTGTAAGACCTGGAAGGGGAAGACGGCCTGCAGGCGAGCGCGCTCGATAGGGAAATTATGCAGATCGTCGCCGCGCTTCCGATCCACCGTGACGCCCAGCTTGCGGGCCATGCGCTGGTAGTTCCAGTCCAGAAGACGGCCGTTGCAGAACGCGCCGATTGCCGCGGCGATGCCCAGTGGTCTTTTCAACGTCTCATCAGTCAGGTTCAAACGCACATTTCAGTACGGATGGGGTTGGTGAGAAAAGAAAGGAAGAGGGAAGGAGGAAAGGCCCCCGACTTACAAGAAACACAATCCCACCTGGAGCTCGTTGAGGCCGTACAGCCTGGGAAACACGGTCGGCGTGCTCGTCATCAGAACTAGGTTACTGAACATCATTATCCCGGTGTACAGGATGAGACAGAATGCGTCCGGGTTGGTGAGAATGACAAAGGACTCGAGCGGATTGGGGAAACGGATTCTCGTGTTGCGTTGCTGTTCCACAAGAGCCTGGCGCGCGCGTTCATAGTCGTCCCTCTCTTGGGCACTCATTCTCTTCAGCCGGCGGCGACCGGCTAAATACTGCACGACCGACTGGCGCCACCATTGATGTGGCACGATGCTCCCGTCATCCACGATCTTGCGATGCGTTTCGGGCATGAAGATGATGTACGTCACTAGGAACCCGCCGCTGATGATTGTAAGGAACCAGAAGACCGCTCTCCATCCGAGAAACTGCGTCAGGAGACCACCAATGGTCGGTCCGAGGGCTGGCGCCGTCAAGACGCCCGCCGCCATAGGGCCGAAGTACTTCCCTCGCTCTCCAGTAGTGGCGATATCAGCAATCACTCCGTATCCGAAGGAAATTGTGCCACTGCTCCCTGCGCTCTGCAGACACCGCAGGACGAGTAGGGCGGCATAACTGTCCTGCAGCGCCAGACCAATGTTTGCAGCCGTGTAGATGGTGAAGGCGAGAATATAGCCCAGTCGTCGACCGCTGGCGTCGGAGAAGGTGCCCATGAAGCTCGGCGCCAGGCCCTGGAAAATCATGTACGTGGTGATGGAGACGTTGATCAGTCCTGAGGAGAGATGATACGTCTTTGTCAGGATGGGGAGAACTGGATAGTAGATCTGGCCGGACAAAGGCGAGAAGAAGGATGCCATGGCGGTCATGGTGACAATGAACCATTTTCCATTGTTGGAAAAGGCCGTGTACGGCTTCTTGCTTGTGGTGCTCGACGTTGTCGTCAGAGCCGAGTTTTGGGCCTCGATGTCTCTTTTCGTCGACTCTGAGGATGGAAGACTAGCCATGTCTTGCCCGGAGATGTTTATGCTGTCGTCAGCATCATCGGTATTGGAAGGGACACTTGTTTCCGTCTCGTTGTGTGTATCTTGAAGGGAGACGCCATCTTTCTTGGAAGCCATACTGTCTTTATCAAAGCGTATCGGGCAGTCTTTACAAAGTGTTGATATCTGGTGTGCTTGCCATATGACAGTCGAACCCAGGCGAATGTGTCGCTAGTTGGATATCGAAGAGCCTCCTCTGGGTTCCTTCAACATGGTCTTTAGGGCTGAGGGGGCACGGAGAAACGAACCATGATCACCCTGAGTACAATCGAAGACATATAAGTATCAGTATCTCCCCTGAGCAGATGTCGGGATTAGCTGGAATTAAAAGTGGGCGGTAATTAGAGACGTCGAACAGTTGCTGGATGAAGTGTGGTAGTGTTTGCGTGGCTTGTTGCGTGACCCAATGTCCAGCTCTCCCATGACGCCGGTCCCGGGAACGGCCGTGCGAGACCGGGCCGGAACAGGGCATCTCATTCCGTTTGCGGACGGATAAACACCGCAATAACAAGAGCGCCAAATTGGCATTCACTCGATGCGAATATGATGCTCGCAATTCCGACATCCGGATGATGCTTTCGTGATCTGCGCGTCCTCTTCTTCGTCACGAGATTTGAGTCCGTTGTGGCAAACAGCTCAGCTTTACGATCCTCAGCCATGGCCGGCCATCCGATCATGAAATCGGTCCTGTCGCTGATCGAGAACGACAACTCGAACATCCTTCATTTGGCGTTTGGATCCCAGAAGATGAAGCCGGGCGACAAGATACCCAAGGGAGGTAAGTTGGCGAGAAATCCGGTGCCATTTGTGGTGTCTTTCGCTGACCAGGTTGACTCTTTCTTAGAAGCTCAAGGGCTCCCGACACTGGGTTGGAATGCGCCCTCGAAACAGAAGTTCCTTGTCATCAGCCTCGACCTCGACGCGCCCTTTCCTTCGTTTGCACCCTTGAGTCCCGCCCTGCACTGGCTACAGGCCGGCCTTGCAGCCCAAGGAGCAGGCGATGACCTGACCTCCCCGGATCCCGCCATCGCCTTTTGGGCTGGCCCCGGTCCTCCGCCGATCAGCAGCCCACATCGATATATCTTCTTGCTCTATGAGCAGCCGGCCGACTTTGACCCAAGAATGTTTACCAAAACGCGTGGATTTGGCATCAGGGACCGCATGAGATGGGATCTTTCACGATTCGAGAAGCAGGCGAAGCTACGCCCAGCAGTCGCAGCCACGTATTTCTTTAGCAATTAGACACCCTCAGCTTCTTGCGGTCGGCACTTGGAAACGGGATTTCCCGAGAACGCATACAACAATACGAGAGTGTTTGGGTCTGGCTCGAAAGAAGGTTGCCGAGGGGAATTCAAGGTTATTGTTAGCCTCAGCTTGAACAACAACAGTTGACGGCCAACTCAGCAAGTCGGGTCATTCGCCGATCGTTAAGGCAGAGAAAAATAGTGGCCACAATCCCTCCGACCGTCCTGAGGCTTACAACCCGAATGCCCTGCCTACGAAGATACGTGCCGAGAGGCGAGAGCATGCGACGAGCCACTACATAATCCTTCTTCGGCCTTCCTGATCGTGTTCCTGAAGAAATGCAGGCTGCAAGGCAAATTCTCATCGACGCGAAACGCCAGTGTGACACAGACGTATGTTTCTAATCAATAAAGGTATATGAATCGAACACATTCCCCTTCCTCTCTCTTTAGAATCTCTTCTTGCAAATCCCCTTGTTGCTGCGTTGTTCAGCTCTCACCGGAGACGCTAGCCCCTCCTCTGGTCACTACAGACGCTGCCATGAATGCGCTTCGGAAAACTGCATTAACAGACGTCTTCCAGGCGCAGTGCTTGGGCAAACGTCCCTCGCAATACAATGTTATCAATATTACGGGGCAGCACAGGATCAGAGCCATAAGTCGTCCATTGCTCTGCCTCACTAGCGTCTATTGAGCGACGGACTCAGGGAGCTCTTCCTGCCAGGCTCGGCTTCAGACCCTCCGCTGACTCTAGTCGAGATTAGTTACCTCCTCCCGGCTTCAGCTAGACATTCTGCGCCGGTTAAGCAGGCTTCCTCAAATTGCTCGAAATCTTCCAATTGAGCTCTCCAGTCTCAATCTGATTTCCAACGACACGACGGCTTTCAATTGCCTGGGAGGGGGGGATCCCAACGTCACCTCGCCTGGTCTGAGCCACATCTGGGCGGCCTGATGAGGCAGCATTGATTGGAAAAACGTGATTAGAGCTATGCTTGATGAAATGAAATGGAAAAACAATGCGACATCCTAGGGCCAACGCAACTCGGAACCCATGGCGCCATTGCGGTGTCCACCACTGAAATCTTTCTATTCTATATGTGTCGAGATCTATCACTGGTGTCTATATATCTCTCGCCTTTCGACCCCATCCTTGAGTGTATCTACCCTTGGCGCGCACCAGCCTTCTTGCTTCGGCAGACCCCTTCTATATCATCTGCGAGAAAGTGTTGTGCGCCTCTATCTGGTGGCGTGGATCCACACTGCCTCTCCATAATTTCCCGAGCCGACCTTCCCAATTTCGCCAGCGATAACAGATGGCTGATAGCGGGGTGTGGCGGATGATCAGACCGGACGTGAAGGAATGAGCGCGATGAGGAGCTAGCCGAGCTCGATAAGGGGAGTTATGATTGCACCAGCCATGGGTATGTTATAACTTTTCCTGTCTCTTTGCCAGAACCCACATCCCTTCGGCCTCAGTCATGACCTTGCCGTCCTTGTCTACTATTTGACCCCGCGACAGCCATTTGCGACCTTCTCTTCCCACGAGCCAACACCTGACGAGCACATCGCCCGGGGTCGGTACGGGAGCGCGGTAAGTGACATTCAGACTGACGGTAAAAAGAGAATCCCGAGGGCCCGAGATGTGCTGGTGGTGCAGCATCACACAAAGCCCCATCATTTCATCGAGAATGGCGCAGGCCATGCCGCCGTGGATAACTGAGGGATGACCATCTAGCCCGGGGCGACCGAGCTGCAAGAGCATGATGCAGTCAGGGTTCGCGGGCACCTGAGTGACTTCATTGTGGGTTGTTCTCAGTTTTAATTGTCCTTTGGGTGTTTCTGGACACTTGGGGAAGTCCTTCAACTGCAGCGTGACGAGATGAGGGATGGTTGAGGGCGAGCTGACGGTGCGAGAGAAAAAGTAGTCTTCGCCGGAGTCCTTGAGGACGCGCGAAAAGGTAGGAATGGCTTTGTAGAGAGGATTGGACAGGTGTTTGTTGGTCCATTCAACGGATGCGAAGTGTCGCCGGGCATCTTCGGGGACGCGGTGGGTGGTGATGAACTTGGACATGAAGTCCATCTCTTCGGTTTGGGGAGCCATGACGACCGCGGGGTGTGCTACCTGTACCTGTCACACATTATCCCAATCGACAGAGCAGAGGCAGGAAGGCGGCAGAGTGCAGGATGCAGTTGTAGCAGTATACCTTTTTTGGGTCTCTTTTTGTCTTCTCCAAGTCCATGGATACGGAACATGGGGTCCGAGCTCGTGCCTCGGTTTGGTCGGTTACAGTAGCCATTGCGCTGGGCCAGTGAGGCTTCGATGACCAGAGAGATACGGGCAACTGCGTCTTGAGTCGTGAATGGTGGGATGTTGGGCGGGCGGATCTCCCTACTCGAGGTGTCCGACGCCTAGAACTGTTTGGGTGTGGGCGCCACTAAGGGGCTGCTTGGGGGTTTCCGTGGGTTCCCAAGCCTGCTGCAAGATTGTCCGCAGTGGAGGCGGGTGCCAGGGTTGGGTGAGGGCAGGTAAGGGTAGGTGAGGGTCGCCGGGCATGCGCTGCCCTGGTGATTGGCGCGGGCCTTAATGTGTTTTAGAATTGCAGCAGAGTGACGAATGGGCTGGCCCGAGCATGCGAGCCCCCAGTCACCCACCAGTCGCTTTGGGGTTAATAGGTTCCTGATGGTGCCGTGCAGGCAGCCCCAAGTGCCCCTAGCTGCCAGCTAGGCCTCAATCCAGCCAAGTGGGTGACAAGATAGCGGCATGGTCATGGACATGATACCGGCCCTTTTTGGAGCTAAGCAACAGGACTGGGTACCCAGTAGCAGGTCAATGTCCATGACCGCGCAATGGAATAAAAAAAGCCACCGCACCCTCTCCCAGCCTCTATCTCAGTCGCCCTTCAGTCCCATAGCAACGGGAAAGCATCCTCAAGCTCAAGAGATTCCTCGTTGTTGTTACCAGCCTCGCAAACTCATAAAGGTGAGCTCTTACCCCAGGAATCCAGGTACCGGATCCTTCTTTCCGCCGTCTGCTATGCACAGCAGTGTGTGAATCCTGCCGTCCGCCTCCTCCTTCCCTCGCGAGTCACAGCCCACAGCTTCTCACTCTACTCTCACAGCTCTCTCTCCCCGTCTCTTTTCCCGCATACTCTACTCCATCCATCCTTCAGTCCACCTCTACCAACGTAGTACTTTGAGCATCGATTGACTCTGCATTTGACAGAAGAGTCCAACCTTCACCATGCAGTACCAAATCCTCCTTGTAGCGTCTCTGGCTGCTCTCGGCCATGCGCAGACCATTGTCACCTCGAGTGCGTCCTCGGTCGCAGCCTCAACCACCGAGTCGCAGGTCATGCCTCCCGTCGCCACTGCGGCCTTCAACCCTGCTGGCATTGATTCTACGACTGCCTGTAAGAGGGGAAAAGCCCCAGTCTGAGTGTCCTGGGCCCACATACTGATTGAGAGTACAGTTAACTGGTGCCATGCCCAGCTGAACACTTGCCCCCAGATTTGTGGTGGTGCTGCTTCGCAAAACCAGTGTGATCAGGTATGGCAAAATCTGGTCTTCTCACGACGATGGACAGCTAATATCTCCTTCAGAACAGCTTCACTTACACCTGCGTTTGCGCCAACGGCACCGTACCTGATTGCACTGCCTTCATCGAGACTCTTCCGTTCTACATCTGTCAAGAAACCTACATCCAGTGCGTCGACAACCACCCCAATGATGCCCAAGGACAGGCAACGTGCAGCGCGAATGAGCAATGTGGGACCCGTAATGCGACTGCCGAAGCCATTGCCCAGACGTCTGCTGCCTCTGCTCCTTCGGCATCCTCCACCTCTGCTCCTGCGTCGTCGCAATCCGCTTCCGCTGCCGGGTCTGGCACCAGCTCTGCTTCCGCCACCGGATCCAGTGCCTCTGCTACCGGTGGTGCTGCGATTGCCCTCCCTCAGCAGGTGGCCACTGGTGCCTTTGCCGCTGTTCTAATCGCCGTCTTCAAGCTATTGGTCTAGGCCTAGACTGGCGTCTACTTGCAATTTCGAGCTACGAACATCAGGTGCCTTCGATTCGTCCCAATGCTTTAATACTTGGACAGAGAAGTTTTTGTCTCAGGGCACTGGAAAACGGGAAAAGCGTTATGGTTAAGACGAAAAGAAATATCGGCGACAGTTTCAGGTTCATGGATGATGGAGGCATGACTTGGTTTGGAATCATAGTCAGAACGGTCAACGGAGTGGAATGACGATATCCTGAGTGAGCAATGACGATTTATGTTTTTGAGCGTGTCGGCTTGTGGCCAACAGCACTTTCAATCCTTTATTTAGCGAGCGCGTTTGTCGGCTTCAGCTTTTGGGGCTTGGGGCGGAGATAATATACTATCGTACAGAAATCAAAAAGCAGATAAGGGTGCTTTTAATTAATGCCGACGACGGGTGAGACGTTAAAGAGAGCTGTTCCTGTTTCCCCTTCCCAGATCTTCATTAACGATCCTCGTATTGCTCGTCATTGTTCCCACTTTTCTCAGATGCGAGCCTTGCGGAGCCTTGCGGAGACAATTCCAGCAGCCGCCGAGATAAACATGTGGCTTGTACATGTATGTAGCTGTGGCGGAAGCTCGAACTTCGGTATGCTTTCCGTATGCTTCGCCCAGCTTTTCCCCTCACAGTGTCTCATGTTTGCGAGGCTGTGGTCGCTGATCCGTTAGACCGTGCTTGCTGATGCTTGATTCCGCCCGCACAGGATGGAGATGGCACCACTACTTGTGTATGATTTCCCATATGGCTTCCTTCCCCGCAAATATCAATGAAGCGGGAGTATATACATTCCGCCTACCTCTGCTTATGTACTGACCATCTCGTTTTCCCTTTTCATCATTGCCAGGTTGAGTATAAACCCACCGAGCAGCGCTTCAAACTTCGTTCTCGTAGCCCCGGCGCAGCTTCAAACTGAAACCAAAACGATCAACAGATCAAGCACGATGCGCGCCCTCCGCTACCACGGCGTCAAAGACCTCCGCGTCGACAACGACATCCCCGAACCAGAATGCGGAGAGAACCAGATCAAGGTCAAGCGTGAGTTGAGTCTGAAGCCCGGGGGGCAGGTCATCGGCTGTCATGAATGAGGCATCCTTTTGTCGTTGTGAGTGAGCTTTGGACGGCCGAGCTGACAAGTTGAGATGGAACGCATTAGCTGCCTTTTGTGGGATTTGCGGGACAGATTGTAGGTTTCGTGACCTTTCTTCTATGCGTCCCATGTTCGTGATCTCGAGAACACTTCTACTCAGGCGTCGCAAACAACCATGTCTCGGAGAACCATGAACTACTTAGGCTGACCTTTTCTACAGTACACGAATATTCGTCGCCGACATTCATCCCACAACCCGGCTCCCCTCACCCAATCACAAAGGAGTCGATGCCAATCCCCATCGGCCACGAATTCTCGGGGCAAATCGTGGAGATTGGGCGCCTCGCCGCCTCCCATCCCAATTTCCAAGGTCAAACCCTCAAGGTGGGGGACAAGGTCGCTGTGCAACCCACCCTCGCCTGCTTCCACTGCGGGCCGTGCAACGACGGCTACATCAACTGCTGCGACTCCGCGGGATTTGTGGGGTTGAG
Organism: Cladophialophora psammophila CBS 110553; assembly: GCF_000585535.1. Taxonomy (NCBI): domain Eukaryota; kingdom Fungi; phylum Ascomycota; class Eurotiomycetes; order Chaetothyriales; family Herpotrichiellaceae; genus Cladophialophora; species Cladophialophora psammophila. The sequence goes on from NW_006912922.1 coordinate 672,096, forward strand.
CGGCGGTGGCGGTGGAATGAGTGATTATGTCTGTGTCGACGCACAGTTTGTGTTCAAGCTGCCGGACCATGTAGGCTTGGACGTGGGTGCATTGGTGGAGCCGTTGGCCGTGGCCTGGCATGCAGTGGACCAGGTAGGTTCTTGAGGACACCATTGAACGGGAAAGAGTTACGAGGGGGTTTGTGACGTTGTGGATATTTCTACGCTGATGCAAGACTTTTAGTACCCGCTGAAGAAAGGTGACAGTGCCCTCGTAATGGGTGCCGGTCCCATCGGACTTGGGGTGATCCAATGCCTGAAGGCTCGCGGTGCCGGTACCATCATTGTCGCCGAGGTCGCAAAGGAGCGCCAGAACTTCGCCAAGGCGTTTGGTGCTACACATCTGATCGACCCTAGGACCGAGGACGTGGTGAAGAGAAGTAAAGAGATCACTGGGGGCCAGGGACCGCATGTTGCACTGGACGCGGCGGGAGTTCCGGCCAGTTTGAGAGACGCGGCGTTGGCGGTGAGGGCACGGGGGACGATTGTGAACTTGGCCATCTGGGAGAAAGAGGTATGTTATCGCCCTCCTTTTGGCATTGGAAACAATAGTTAGTGGCAGATTGAGAGTGGTGGAGAGGGAGAGGAACGAGGCACGAGTTGGCACCGCTGACGGCTCATTAACAGGTACCATTCCAACCGAACACTCTTGTATTCGGGGAGAAGAAATACTTTGCAAGTAAGTCCTGTCAACTCTCTTTCCGTGCTGCTGCTTCTCCCGCCATGAAGAAGAATGAGCGCCTTTTCACGCCCTCTCAACGAGACATCCACGTCAGGTATGTGCTGACATTCTCGCTCTCCCGAAGTCCTTGGCTACCTCCAATCCGACTTCGCGGGCGTCATCAAGGCCCTCGACGACCACTCCCTGGAACCCGAGAGGATGATCACGGGCAAGATCAAGATCGACCGGGTGGCGCAGGACGGGTTCAGGCCGTTGATCGAGGAGAAGGACAAGCACGTCAAGATCTTGGTCGATTGTAGAGCGTAGAATGCCACCAGAGGCACAGAAGAATGTCGTGAAACAGAAGGACACACGTGGGTATAGCAATGTGCCTTGCTGTAGGTGCTGGATCTCTGTGGTGCAAAGAGGCGTCATATACTAGTAAATTGCGATGAAAGCCCTGTCCATTATCCGGATCAAGAAGCTTTTTGGGGGGATATAAAAAAAAAAAGAATTACGCATTCTGGCCAACTTCCCTGGTTCTGCCTCTTGATCTCTTTTGGTACCTAGTGGTGGTCGAGACCATCATCCCCTGGACTGCTCCAGCCTCGCCCAGTATGCACCATAATCCATAATCGGACCCCAAGTTCTACAAGCCACCCCGCCAAGGAACACGGCTGGTCAAGCAAGAACATTTGAACAAGCTACGCCGTATTCCGTATGTACCCCGGGATGTTCAAGCTCGACAGAAAGCAAGTCGGAGTGGTGTCCTCCACGTGGTGTTCTCCTACTATGTACTACGTCGTAACTTCATGCAGCACGCCTTACCTCAAGGGCGACTCGTTTGTCGTTCACGGACCCCGAAATAAGTGACTATTTAGTCAGCTTGAATTAGCCTGGTTTTGTCGTCTTTGACATCCAAGACACTTACCGCTTCTCAAGTGCCTTTTATAACTGTATAATCGGAAAGAAGCGTTCTTGTTGATGATACAAACCCAGAATCCCAGTGTCTGTGTCTAGCGGTTTCTCGTATTTCTGGCTGTGTGCGGGCCTCGACTAGGACGAGGAATACCAGAAGCGGAGCGCAGGACCCAAGTCTTCGAAACCAGCCATGGCAGAAGTAGTCGGCCTGATTAGCAGCATCGTCGACAGCGCCGGTGCGGGCATCAAGCTGTCAATAACCTTGGACATGTTCTCCGAGACAGTGGCCACCGCCCCCGACCAGGTCAAAAACATCGCCCGGGACGTGTCGCTAACGGCCTCTGTCCTCGAGGAACTCGGAACCTATCTCAAACAAGATGATCAGGCCAGGTTGTACTCTGTCTCGGCCGTCAAGATGGCCACAGGCGTCGTGGCGGAATGCGAGGGCGTGTTCAAGGATATTGACGCCGTTGTCGCGGGAGCCGTGGAGAGTACATCGAAGAAAGGGCTGAAGAAGGAAGGAGGCAAGCTGGCTTTGTCTGCCACGGATAGCCTCAAGTGGCCGTTCCTCCAGCCCAAGATGGAGGTTCTGCAAGGGAATCTGGAGAGGCTCAAGAGCACGCTCGTGCTGATGTTGAATGTCTTGACGTATGCGAGAGATTTGAGAGTTGAGTAGGTCTGCGGACTTCGAAAATTTGCGTGAATCTTAGGTCTCACTTGCATCTAGAAAGAAGACGTCGTCCGAAGACGACAATGGCTATCAGAGGACACTGCTCGAAAACCTGCTCCGAGCAAACGAAGAAGCTACAAGGAAGTATCAGCATCTTCTCAAGACCATCGGGCCCCAGGATGAGACTGTCATCCTCGAGCAAACGCAATCCCCGGATTCAGGAGCAAGTGCGCCGGAGGCACCCTCTGCCGACAGCCCGTTCACTGGGCTGTCCAAGAGCACGGTTTCAAACCAAGATGTCACCGTTGCAAGCCCTCAACACATATCCCTTCCGCACCCCGAATTTGAGTCGAACATCAGAGGGTGCCTCGAGCACATCGAAAGGGCATTGCTTCAATTCGAGCAGTCAAGTTCTGTGGCTAGTCACAGCCGGCGGGTGGGAATGCATATCGAATTGGAGAAAGAATTCGGCGATTCTCGATACGCTCCAGGGAGGCCAAATCCGTGGGCAGTCCTGTCCATTGTTCGCAAAGAACAGCAGGGTTGGCCTGAGCAGAACTATACTCCATTTCACCTCGAGTCAAACGCCAGTGATGATCTAGACATGTACGCCAGTGTTGCAGCCGGCGCGCTCGAGAGCATTAATATCGAGGACGAGGGCTCGACTGCCGTCCACAGAGTCCAGAATCAACGTAGAGCTCAGGCTCAAGTAATCGACCCCGTCGCAGTGGCAGTGATGCGCGAGAGAGCCTCCCAGCGCGCGGTGACATTTGGCGCTTCGGAGAGCAAGACAGAGCCTTTGGACGCTTCGGCACCGGGATCTAGGAACAGGTCTACTAGAAAGCCGTGGTATTCATCTGTCTGGGAATCTCTGCCCTCTCCAACAGCAGCGATAGATTCCATTCAACAGTGAGTCTTCACCATGTTCCACCGGTGTGAGTGTTAAGCTGACGCAGTCTCCCAGGACGGTAAAGAACTCCGGTCTATTCTTCGGTGTGGAGGAGGAGTCTGAAAATCCAGATACCGTGCTTGAATTCAACAAGGAGAGAGCCGGTGATGCTGGTGTGTTACAACGATTCGACTCAACTGGCCCTACACTTACAAGATCCCCGACCTTCGATGACATCTTGAATCCTCTTTCCTTTGTCAAAGGTCGACTCGCACCTTCATTGCCAGCCACGAGCACGGCTCAAGTCCCGGACCTGGAAGGCGCAGGAAGATCGTGTACAACAGCTCCTCTACCCGAGGCGGCCGTGGAAGTGGAATCAACGCAACAGGAGGCCACGAACCTTCTTTCAACGGAAGATGCTGACAAAGACACACAAGCCCCTGCTACAATGGGGGAGGGTTCAGCAGCGGCTCCTGTGTCGACGAACAGAACAGAAAGTCCACCCACCGAGGCGGGACCAGACGGATCTTTAAAAGACGAAGTAGAGTCTTCTGTCGAGGATAGAACGGGCAAGGAGGAGGGGGCTGCAGAAGGGGAACCCGATGCAATCGATCGGTTGCTGAAAGAATGGACAACGCTGTATACCGAGAAATGACCGATATCTCTTCTGTAGCACATATGGGATCTGGATTTGTGGAATCTATCTTGTTCAGGGACTGACGAAGGGCGGACTGAAGAATGAAAGTGGTGGATGGAAGTGGTGGCGGTGGAGCGGAGCGGACTTGGCGTGTAAAAGCGGCATCTGACTTGTGATTGGCGGGCTCGGCGTCGACCTGTAAACAATCCAACAAGCCCGCGATGCAAGTGGTTCCAGCGCTGGACACCAGCTTCAACCACAGCTCGACGCCAATTCCCACGCCTCCCCCCTCTGCGAATGCGCCGCGATCTGACCACTCTTTAGCAGAGATATCGTTATAATGAAGTTTCACACCTTTTAACACACAGGCCAACTCCGTGCGTGCGCATGCGACCGATTCCACTCACAAACGCGGGATCCTGCTCTCCTCGCTCACCACCAACGCTCAAATGACAATGCTAATTGCGCGTCCTCTGCTGCACCCTCTTCCAATGTCATCCATCCAAAGGCCGACTCGAAGGCTAAGCGCGCGAATTCAAGAGAAGGCTGACGCGACATTGTATGCAACCTATGAACAAAGCAACGGAAGTGTGAAGAGAAGAGTCGGCGCTTCGGATTCTGCGGCTGCGCCAGCAGCCAGACCCTCCAATGAGAAGAAAAGAAAGATGGGTAGGTCTTTGTCAAGAGGCCTAGAGGCCAAATGCAAACAAGAGGACTTACATTCGCTCTTAGATTATGACGAGGAGGACGATGGGTTCCAATTCAAACGCGTCAAAAAGAAGGAACTTCAGATCAAATCAGCGGAGAAAGAGAATGCTACCTTACCAGCTCGAAATGACGCGCCAAAAACTCAGGCGACGACCGACAGGACCGAAATGCTGAAGAATGAAGAGACAGGACGGAAGCCCAAACAGCGGAGGAATAGAATCTCATTTCCCACGCCCAATCCAAACGAAGATCCTCCGCCGCGTCGCTCAAAACGCCTATCAAAGGATAACGAAGAACACAATGGAAGTCCTGTCAAGAAAAGCGTGCGCAGGGAGGAACTGAAGAAGTGCGAATACCATGCTGAAGCGGCTCCCAAAGCGTCACCTAAAAAGAAATTGGATAAGCCACCTGCTGAGAAAGCCGAGGACAATCAACAGGAAGAAATTGTTCCTACTCTGCAAGAAAACCACGCTTCAACGAAGATCGCGCTGCCTTTTGCGGATACACCGGTCATCAAACGGAACAAGGCCATGCGCGAAGGAAAGGCCGGCAAGGGTGAAAGGAGGAGCAGTTTGGGTATGCGTGGGCGAAGGGCCAGTTCGCTCATTGAATCAGGAAATTCCAGTGGTGAGAATCCGGTAGATAAGTTCGGTTACAGTTCACTAATTCTCCGTCAAGCCTCGCCCCATCCAGAACTGGACGTATCGGACTATTACAAGCACATTGAAAGCGAGGGTCTACCAGAGCCAAGACGGATGAAACAGCTTCTCATTTGGTGTGCCGAGCGTGCTCTTGATGAAAAACCAGTAGGTACTGGGTTTGGAGAGGCCAGCGCACGACAAGCAGGTTTGTGAAACGCAGAGTCTCTAGGCCCCAATGGTATGCTAAGTCTTCCGTTAGCTCGAGTGATCGAAGAAGAGTTGTTGAAAGAGCTGGCAAACAGATCTGATCTATCGGACTGGTTTGGCCGCGAAGAAGTTCCCGTGCCAAAGGAACCACTTCCAGAGCGGCCGAACCCGAAGAACACGCAGAACATTGAAAAGATTGCCGAGTTGGAGGAGCAAATTAAATGGTAAGACTTTGAAAAGCTAAAAAAAAACCGTTGTAGGAACATGGCTGACGGTGATGAATGACAGTCTGCGACTCGAAAAAGAGGCATTGGAGAATTTGCTGCGCCCACCAAACGTCCCCAGCTTGCATGACCTCGATGTCCCGACAAATCCATCGAAAGCAAACGAACTGGACAGATCCCTTCTCTCCGATACGGACATAGCGGCACTTGACTCAGTAATAGCTTCCAACAACAACTCCGTAACGACCTCGGACCAAATATCACGGCGCCTAGGCGGCGTTTTGGAATCAATAGGTCCGACAGTCGACATGTTTGCGGACGGAATCCACACGATAGGGCAATACCGCACCGCGGCAGACGAAGTGGCCGGCAGGGTATTAGCCATCTGCGCGGAGAAATTGACACAGCGCGAGAAAGATGGGAAACGAAGGGCCCGAGGAATAGGAACAGCGTCAGGGTCGGGCAGAGGTAGTGGTAGCAGTAGTACTGGTCCTCCGAAAGATCTGGGCGCCGTTCTGAGGAGTTTGAGCCGAGCAGACAGACAGGACAGATAGGTGACCACCGTATGACTGCAAGATTGTTTTCTGTGCAAGAATACCTAGCCATCAGGTGTGGCTCGTGTGGTGTGGTGACCAACGACAAATGGAGCACTGGAGCATTGTGTATATGCTGTATGAAAAATGAAATAATGCTTGATGAAATGAGCTATTTGGATCTGATCTGATTGGTATCGCTGTCACCATCGCCTTGAAGAAGGGGGGTTGAGGCTGCAGCGTAACAGCAACGGTGGGATATGGGTATGCTTGAGGTTCGAGGTTATTGTAGACAGACAGAAAGGGAGGAATGACCGAGGCTGAAATGAGATGAATCCGAATTCCTCGAGTCCTCAAGACGCCTTTGCTATTTCTACAGCCCTTTCTCCTCCATCTTATCCACTCAAAGCGTTTAAAAATTCTCCTTCCCCCAAACAAAACTATATCCTTTATCCCCAGGGTCTGTATACATGTTGCATTTGATGTGCAGCTCGGCTCCCAGACCCTTTGGCCCACAAAAGAATACACCACACTCGCCCGGCCAATGGATCTTCCGGATAGCCCGAAAGACCATGTCCCAGTTTGGACGGCCGTAATTCGTTGGTGTCCGAAGACCCGTGATAGCATCCGTGTCCCCGGAATTCAGGACGATGTTGGACGCCTGAGCAGCTGTGATTTTAGCCGTCAAGTACTATTTGCGAACGTGTTAGCTAAAAGACTCAAGGGAGGAAAAAGAAAACGGAGGAAATCGGCAGGGGGAAAAACATACCGCATGAATTTCGATAGCATGGCTCTTGTCCTCACTCTCGATGGCTGTGAGCAAAGATTTGAACCACTCAAGCGACCCGAAATCTCGGCATACCCAGAAGAAATACACCTTCCGCAATCGCGTCTTTGGAGCATCGGATCTCATGTCTCTCATGCGGTACCAGATAGACTTCAGGATCGAGGCAAATGGTGTCACGCCGATGCCCGCGCCGATCAAAAGCACCGTCTCAAACTTGAAGACATCTTCCGAGGCAGAGCCAAAGGGCCCGTCAATGTACAACCGCGGAAGGATTTTGGTGAGCTTTGTATCGCTTTCGTAGATTGTAGACATAACTTCAGAGCGATTGGCTTTCTTGTCATCGATACTTTTCAGACCCTGGCACCCGAGGACTTTTCCGAGGGTCTTAGTGAAGTCACCAACCATGCGGATATGCACTGAGAGGTAGTCTTCTTCAGGCGCAGAGGTAAGGGTAAACGGGTGGTATTGCCAGAGTGAGATCTCTGGGCAACAAAGGAAAATGTACTGGCCTGCGCGGGTTTTGGTGTGCTCCTTCTTGATTCGGATCTCAACCACGTTCGAGGGATGCTCAATCACCTTGGTTATATAAGTCTTTTGATAGCCACGGATTTCGCGCAGGATACGCTCCACCAGATAGGTGAAGCCACCTATCATCCAATATAGATAGAATGAACCATTGCCAAAACAGAAGGGCTTGTTATCCGCTGGGATCATGCAGAAAGCTCCATGGATAGACCACATGATGAAGAAGATGACAAAGAGATGGTGGGTATTCCAGAAACGTTCGTAGTTGGCCCGCCGAGGCTTCTCCAGCGCGGTAAAAAACATGGCCATGACTGAGATTGTCAAAACGTAGCCGGTCCAGCCGGGACCCGTGAGGAAGTTGAGCTTGACGAAACCGATGAAGCCTCCATGGCCTTTCGCGGAGAGCTGAGCGACGTTGTGTAAATGAGCGATGGTGTGAACCCATGTGAAGAAAACAATTGAATAGCCCACGAGTTTGTGAAACGTAATGTTTTTGTCAAAGGGAATGATTCCGTTCAGGGGGGTTTGTCGAACGAGGGAGATGAGAGTTCGGCAGACAGGCAGGAGGATGCAGGCGACATCGAAGTGGAGGACGAGGGCCGCCGATCGAGCAATGGGATAGCCGTAACCATAGGTGGCGCGGGCTTTGGTGAGGTTGTCCTTCAGTGTATAGTTCATGAAGCCAAAGCCGTACAACATGCAGTGCACGAGGATAAAGACGCCGACGAATAGACGTCTAGATCCTTCGTTGACCATCCATCTGTTGAACCTCTCTTTGGGGGACAAATCTCTAGGCTCCTCTCCACTGACCTCTCCTGAGAGTAGCATCCTCATCAATGGGGTTGACCTCGTTCGCTCCGACATGATTGAGAACGACGAGAAAAATGGGGTTTTACGTCGCTGGATATTGTTTGAGCTTCTCAGTGAGCCCCTGGGGAGACTTGACGGATTCTGGCGTGGCAAGTTGGCGACGCGTTGAGGACAGTTATGAACCGAGCCAGCGGTGGTCTTGGCTGTTTGTTGGATTCTGCGTAACAAATTGGAGCGTTAAAAGAACGATACAGAATAGGAAGGGCCGAACCAGCGGCGTATTAGATTCTGCGCAGTAGCGGACGAAGTTGATGGCGCGGAGAGGGAGAGTACAGACCGAGCCTGCGGCTTGATCAGTGTCCATATTGGCAGATAGGGCAAGAAGTCTATAAGGATATTTGCTGGTTGCTGGGTCTGCGAACAAGCAGCAAGAGTGGTGTGATAAGGGGTCATGGCGACATATGAAGTTCTTGCCTCTGGCCAAGCGACGACGATCTGATACACGTTCAGGGATGGGTCTGAGACGGGGGTTGGGGACGGGGGTGGAGGTGGACTGAGCAGCTGGAATGGTGGTGAGAGCTTTGGCAGAAACAAGCAATAGAGCGGAGCGCGTGTAGCAGCGGGAAAGAAGCCATTTGACACAGAGCCGCCGTACAGGAGGCGGGGAGTGGCCTGATATCTTGTATCTTGTAGCGGAGCCTCAGCGCGATCCAGGAGAAGCGCGTTTCGAGTACCCAGTAGCTGGGTCCCTGGCCAAAGTGTTAGCTATTCAAGGCTCTCCATTTCTGAGTCTCACCATGTTAGGCGAGCCACGCTTAAAGAATTGAATGCTTAAGGGACCCATGTCGGCGGTTTGGTTCTGTGTGAAGATGAAGGTCGTTGACATTGCAGTAGTCGGCGGTGAGCAGTGAGCAGGCTCAGTCACGTGAATTACAAGGCTGAGGGACTGCGAGGCTGAGACATTGGATGCCGCTTTACGTCATTGCATCTTCAGGTTTTGGTGGCTTGGTGACTGGCAGATTCTTGTTCAACTTCATTTCAATCCACGCCGAGATCTCGAGGCCAAAAGCCTGATTTTCCTCCGTACAAGAACCCTTGATGTCCTTGGCAAACCAAACCTTTGCCAGTCGCTTGGCTGTTGAAGAGCGTCATCCCAAGAGCTCTCTCAACCCTTATAGTGGCCTCAATCTCCTCCATTCTGCAACAGTTGAAGTTTCCAACCTCTACTCTTTCACTATCAGACCAGCTTCTTCTATCCTTGACTTGACACTCTCTGTGCATCTGTCTCGTGTTGACATTACTACTTGCTCTTCGTGACTAGCTCGTACCGCCGGCCATCTGCAAGGACGCAAGTCCACGAAACAGCAGACCTCGCCGCTTCAATAACCTCACTCTTCTCCCACCGTCAAAGCCTGCTCGCAAAAGATCAATCAACATGCCCTTCCTCTACACCAAGTAAGTCGGACCCTTCAAACCAGCATCAAGTGAAATCAACTTCATCCAGCGTTGCTAACGAGAAACCAGAAATTGGGGCGGTCGCCACGCCGGCGGAGGTGTTACTGTTGACCGTCACGGGGTCAGGAGAAATCCCTTCCGCTTCAGCTGTGGGAGGTTTAGCTGTTTCCGCTAGGCCAAATCACGTGAGATCCAAGCACTAAATGAACAATTGGCATGGGGAAGGGGGGGGATGGTTGTGAAATCCCGGGGAGGAGGATCATCGGTGTCAACAGAGACCTGAACACCTGAGGCGGAACGAGAACGAGAACGAGAAGGCGCCCGGAAGGGAGTATTACGATTATGACCAGAAATGAATACAGCAAAGAGGGCTATTGCAGGGCCCTTGAAAGCCATATCTCGCAAGACAGTGTTGGCAGAGGCAACGAAGGAGATAGAACCGAAGCAAAGCAGCACGCCTGACGCCAGGAAATGATTTGTTCCGCCCCTAATACAAATCGGTGAGAAACGATGCAATACATACACTGTGAAATCGTTGGGCGCTTTTGGTTCGATTCTCATCATTATTATATCTGACCTGGCCTAACTCATTGCTATCCCTCAAGGCAAAGCATGGGAGGGGAATAGTCGTACATTCCGTGGATGTCTCAATCCGGATCGATTCAATTCGCAGCATGTTCATGCGGCCCCAAACATCTCATTCCGCCGTGACCAAATACCTAACCCCGTCCTGAGTCTTTCATCGTCAGTCTACCGCGACTTTCTTGGGCGGTTCCTCACTTCCAACCGAGCTCGTCGACGGCGTCACTTTCGTATTTGGTCCACTAGTGGCAGTTGTATCGTCGTCTTCGTCCCAGGCGTCGTCCGGAGCGTTTTCGTCCCAGTTGTCTAGCTCTTCCTCCACGCTTCGTGCCGGTGCGACACCTGTCTCCTGACCGTCCTCACCATCAGAATCGGATGAGCGTAGAATACCATTTGCGCCCTCGCCGAGCTCGAGGTCTTCACCCTCTAATCCGTCACCCGTCAGGGCCGAGTACTTTGCTCGTCTCCTCCGCTCGGCGGCCCGGCGATGATATGCGCTCGCCAACCCCAATGCTGCCAGGCTTCCCACGACATTTGCAAGGACGTCCCAAGGGTCAAACTCGCGGTCGTTAGGTAAGAGTCCCTGTGCGATTTCGCTTCCCACTCCTAAGAGCAATGTGCATACGATCAAGGTCAGGTGAATTACCCGTCGCCGAGAAGTGTCAAGGATGAAGTAAAATGTCGCAGTGAGGAGGAAGAAGCATATGAAGTGTAGCGCTTTGTCGGATTGCGAAGGAATGTAGGGTTGCGCTGCCGCCGGTGTCGACGGGAGGGAGGAGTGTGGGAGCAGGCCTAGACTGGAGGAGAAGATCAGGAGGATGACAAAGGATACTAGAGAACTCGTCAGTATCAAGCAAAGGCAAGGGGAGGTCGGGGTCGCCGTACTTGCAAAAGGGAAGCGGATTCGCATTGTGTTGGTACGGTGTTGATGTCGCAGTTTGCTACTCAGAAGACGGAGAGAAGACCAAGCGAGCCCAGGTAGTCGTATGGGTTGTCTCGAGGGCTGCGATGACGGGCCACTGCGGGTTGTCGGACTCGACTGGCAGAATGCCAGCTTTAAGCAGACTCAGGCATGGCAGACTGCGAGAGACAAGTACAGAGAGTGGTAGAGGCAATGAAGGTTGCGCGCTCCAGTTGGAGACGAGAGCAGTATGGAGTGAATTGAGTGAGTGCCTAAAGGTGGCCGGCAATATACCAGGTAGGAATACAGCAGCAGGCGGTGATGCCGCCTGGGAGTTGGAGAAGCAGCATCACTGGGGAGCTTAGGCGGTTGGCGGCTAGGCGGGTAAGGCCTGGTGGTCACTAGGCTCGGCAGGCGGCAATCACTAAGGGCTCACTCCCCTACTCCTCACTAGGTACCTAACTCACTAGGCCTCTGCTGCCTCACTCAATCCCAACCACAGTTTGTAACGTTTCTTTCAACCTCAAGCCTCGCCTCTGCGTAATCGCATCAACAGTCGACCAAGTTTTTTATCACCAGCACCACGCATTCGGCAGATATCCTTCTCATTCGATGTTCGCGAACACCTACACCCGGCCATATCCCGTCTGTTCGATTTTTGGCATCTTCCCACGATTCCCTCGTCGGCGCTGAGGCTTCCCTTTCAAACTGGAGGAGTTACGCCCCTCGCCTCGCCGCAGTCGGGGTTGGCACGGTCATGTCCCTATCATGGCCGCCCCCAAACAGTCAGAAACCACCAGACGATGAACCTCTTCTACATTCTTTACACAGAGATACTTTAAATGGCCTGCTCCGCGCCCCCTCCCGCCCTCACACGCCCAGTTCTTTCAGATTGCGCAGTCTGGGGAGCGGTTCCCAGTCCGGCCAAGCTGCGGAACCAGAGCCCAGCATCGAGGAAGATCCCCAGATTGTCCGGTTCCGCGCACTCTTCCAAGACGCCGAGAGCAGACTTGCAACATTGTTCAATGATGTCGGACAAGTTGTAATTCCTCAAAGGCGCGTTCTCGCCGCTGCTCCCCTCCATCAACCCGCCCCCGACGCTGCTGCCCCGTCCGCTCCGCCCCCTGCTCCTATATCAAAAAAGCGCAAGTTGGAAGACGACGACTACGACGATTATGACGACGACGATGACGACGAGCAACCCGACGCCGATGCGGCAAACGCATCCTCCGTCAAGGAGAACCCAAATAAGGTTCACATCGTCGCCGATGCCACCTCGTCGCCGACCCCGAGGCCCGCCCCGCCCCCGAGTATACCCTCCGATTCGGTGAAGACCGCTCTCAAGGCGGGCCACGCCAAACAGAAGGAGGCTGCAGAGGACGCTCGCAAGAAGCTGGAAGAGGCTAAGCGCAAGGAAATCGAGACTGTCAAAACCCTGTCGCGAACAATGTTTTTCACACTGGAAAATGACCGAGACGCCATGCTGGATCAACAACGTCTTGACGAGGCAGAGCGCCGGGCCGAAGCTGAAGCAGAAGGTCATGCTAACCGACAGAATGCTGCCATGCAACAAGGCAGTCTTAGCAAGGCCAACCTCGGTGCATCCAGTCTGACGCTTAAGAATCTCATTGCCCGTTTGGATGAACATCGTAATCTAGTTCATGCAACCGAATCGGAGCTTCGCGCTTTGATGAGCGAGGTGCGCAAGAACCGAAGCAAATGGGCGAGCGAGGACAAGGTCGGTCAGGAGGAACTCTACGAGGCGGCGGAGAAAGTCTTGACCGAGTTGAAAGCTCACACAGAGCACTCGACTCCGTTCCTCAACCCCGTCAAAAAGAAGGACGCACCTGATTATTATGTCGTCATCAAGCATCCCATGGATCTCGGTACCATGACCAAGAAACTCAAGCAATTCGCTTACAAGTCCAAGAAGGAATTTGTGGATGATCTCAACCAGATCTGGAAGAACTGCCTCAAGTTCAACACCAGTCCTGACCATCTCTTTCGAAAGCACGCTCTGTTCATGCAGAAGGAGACGGACAAACTTGTGCCTCTGATTCCGGATATCGTCATCAGAGACCGTGCCGAAGTCGAGGCTGAAGAGAGACGGCAACAAGGTGAACTCGACGATGGTGCTGAAGAAAGTGACGACGAACCAATAATGTCCTCACGAGGCCGCAAGGCTCCCAAGAAAAGTGCAAAGAAAGGCGGAGCAGCAGCCCGAAAGGCTCCGCCCGAAACGACTCCTATTCCAGAGACCAAGCCTGTGTTGCAATCATTGAATTCCGTCCAAAATGGCATCCGAGCAGAGTCTGAGGTGGACGGAAGTCAAGGTCACTCGACGCCACCCCCAGGAGTTTTGACACCGGTTGGCGCTCCTGGCGCGGGCAGCGTTGTGGGAGGCGGAAGTGAAGCAATGGATTTAGATCTCCCCGCACTGCCTTCACAGGCACCGATACCTGAATATGAAGATGAGGAATATAAGCTCTGGAAACAGAAGACCAAAAAGGATCGGGCAATGCTCGCTGCTGCGCGGCACAAGCTCTTCCGTGGAGACAAATTGAACGCTGAGGAAACAGCATTACTGCGGAGCAAGGCCGGTATGCGTAGATGGCTGCGCATCCAACAAGAAACTGCGGGCAAAGACGTTGCAGAGCTTGGGACGGAGACATATGAAAGGGAGAATAGGGTTGAAATCCATGGTCAAACCCTCGCTGAAGGAATGGAGGTCGAGGAGGAGACCATGCTTCCTGATTATTACGATTCGCTCGCTGCCATACCGGACATCAACCCCCGACTGAGATGGGAACAAGACTCTGAAGGACATGTCATTGAACATGCTGAGGAGTTTCTCCGACTCTACCCTCCAGGTCAGTTTGTCGCTCCACGCGGCAAGCTAGCAAAAGCGATCGAGGCCAACATGCGCCAAATGCAAGACACACGGAAGGTGGTCTCGAAAATCAGCGTTGTCAAGCAGATGCAACTACAGTCGCAGACCTACCAAAACCAGTTTCAGAAATACCAACCAGAACCATTCGTTGAAGCAGACATCCCCAACCACGTCATGTCAGACGATGGTCCTGTCATGGCTCCGTGGGTCTGCAAGGCGGCCTTTCAAAGGTCGATAGGGGAGATTTTCTTTCACGCAGGGTTTGAGGAGTTTCAACCTTCGGCGATAGATGCGATGACGGATCTGGCAGCAGATTTCTTTCAGCGATTGTGCACGACACTGGTGAACTACCGAGAAGACTACAAGATTCCCGTGCTGACCACGGTCCCCGTTGCTCAGGGTGAGAAAACCGAAACGGTGTACAAGTCTCCGCATACGACGGAAGAGGCGATCCTGCACACTCTGCACACCGGTGGCATGTCGCTCAATGACCTCGACGTGTACGCGCGAGAAGATATCGATCGTACGGCCAGTAAGCTCACTATGATGCACGAGCGGATGAAGGGACATCTCGCCGATCTTCTTAGACCAGCTTTGACAGACGAAACGGCCCATGGACAAGGATCTTTTGCAGACGGCGGAGAGCAGTACGTGGGCGGAGACTTCGCAGGCGACCTCGATGAAGACTTCTTCGGCTTCCGCGAGCTTGGTCTTGATAAGGAGTTCGGAATGGCCAGTCTGACAGTACCATTCCACATTCTTCAGAACCGTCTTGGCCTCAGCAATCAACAGGATGTCTCGGCAGATTTGGCAGAGAAGATGTTCAGTGAACCATCCCGATGGCCCAAGATCACCGTCGAAAATGTCGAGGACCAAATTGGTCTCATCAGAGATTGGTTCAAGAAACGCCTGCGTGATAATGGTGAACGTCCGCTCATCGAGGATCTGGAATTGCCACCGAAGCAGAGGCCTGGCCATGGAAGAGCGAGAATTCCTGCTTCAGGGAAGATTGGGGAGGGCACGCTAAAGAGTAACGCCAGCCCCCAGAAGAAGACCGCGGCTAACAAGAGTGCCGCAAACGCCGCGAAGGCTGCCGCGGCCGCAGCCGGAAGCACCACGCCAGGGGACAAAGGGAAGAGGAAGTCGGTGGTCGTCAACGGCGTGGCTGACGAGAGTCCGATGGTCAATGGCGTGGGCAATGCATCTCCATCAACGCCGGGTCCTGGTGGAGATGGAAGCCCCGAGAAGAAACAGAAAACTGTACTGAAAGCAAAGACTTCGACGACCGAAGTTCATAAGGTTTCGGAGAAGGATAAGAACCAAGACCACAACGGACCACCGCCAGCCGTGGAGACTTTGGATATGGTGGACGGCGTCAATGGAGAGCTGCCCCAAGTGAATGGCATTGAAAAGGTCAACGGGGTTATTGGAGATGGCGACGCGAGCATGATGAGCCCTGAAAGCTTATGATTTGCATGACCGGGCGGGTTTGAATTGGTCATGAACCCAAGATGTTGGTTGCCGTGCACGGTAGCATGGCGCATTGCGTGATATTTGGGTATAGAATGACTGGTGGGAGGCGAGGGGCCGATTACGCATCCTCCTGGTTTGATCGTTATGTTGACGCCTTTTTACTATACCCGGGCAGGCTTGGGCGGGAAACGGGACGAGAGGAGAGAGGTGTGTGGTTTTTTCCGTGACCATGACTTGGACTTGGAGAGGGCATTTCGATCGTCTGTTTAGTACTAGTAGGCATGGGGGACGAAAATCGAAGCCGAGGAAAAGAAAGGAGTTTTCCCCGACGGACGATGACAGTGCGGACCGAAGAAAGAAAGTTCAAAAGAGGTGAATGGAGTTTCTTGTACATACCAACCATACCAACCATACCAACCATACCTATTTTTAACCTATCCATCTTTTCCATCCATCCCTCCATCCCATCCATCTATATTTTTGATTTTCTGACTTCCTCGGGCTCTATCCCTCCCTCCCCTATAACAACGTCAAGCTTGGCACTTTTCGTCCACCCCCTTTTTGTACGTACAACACAGGCCGTTAATGTCTTCTGCAATGTTTCTCGACCGCCAGCGCGCGAGCGCACGAGTGAGAGAGTGGGAGAGTGGGAGAGTGGGAGAGGAGGGAATGGGATGGGATGGAGTCTGGATACAATCCTGAATCTCTGATAGCGCTGGTGATACATAGTACAGAGATCAGTTATATGGCTATACTATCAATGATCCAGCCTCGCAATGCAACCCCATTAATAATATTTCGCGTCGCTGATCCAGATTTAGCTTAGCTTGATCGAACTTGACTTGAACTGAACTGTTGGTCTATTGGTTGTATCGAGCTTGATTCAAATATCCACGGGGTGGCTTGACCTGGCCAAGCTTGTTCGTGTTGGAGAGGCTCTTCTAGCTCTTCTGGAGTAGTATCATCATGAAGAGGAACAAAGGGGAAAAAAAGGACAAGAGGACCCCAACCAATTCGATCTGATCATCCACTTCTGATAACATCCTAAGCCAGAAAGAAGAGAGATTACGTTTCATTCTTCGTCCTGTCTTTTCTGTTCCCGTCCGCCTCCTCCTCTTTTCTCACCTATCTTGCCTCGGGATCTCCTCCTTGCCTCTCTGCAGCGCTCTGTCCAAACCCTTCTCCCCTCTCTCCCAGGCCAGGCTGTGGCATTAGGCAAAATAACTCCTCACGGTCCTCTGTCCATCTTCGCTCAGGCCCTGCAGAACCTGCTCAGCATTGATACCCGTCTTGCCAACCAGCACCTTGGCACTCTCAACGATCTTCTTCGCCGTGGCACCTTGGATCATTTCCGCTTCCAGAGCCAGCGCAATGTGGTGGAAGACCTGTGCCGCCTTCGCAAACACTGCTGGGTTTTGCCTGCAAAGTGACCGTTAGTGATACGAAGAGGGGAAATTCGGTCGAGGCCATGGCAGGGATATTCGACTTACTGATCAATCAATTGCGCAACAAAGCTGTACGCATACGGTGCCGCTTCTTCGTCATTAACCACGGGCAGCGTGTCGAGCCACTGTTCCACCACCGACTGTGGATTGACCACCTTGCCAGCGTTGAAATGCAAAATCTTCGCGATTGCAGCACAAGCATTCTCCGTGGCAAAGACATCGTCATCACTTCGCGCGTTCGGAACACGCGTGATTTGCAAAAGAGTGTCAATGCTCGCAGCCACGAAGTCACTCCATTGTTCTCCGCCCTTTTGTCCTGCAATACCCACGCCATATGCGGCTGCTTGCCGATTATTCGCATTTTCGTCCCTCATACCGTTGATGAGCGGTTGGATTATGTGGTCGGAATACTGCCAGGACTGTGGCCCGCAGAATTCCAAGACGTCGTCAAAGATGCAGATCGCCCACTGTCGCTGCATAGGGTCCGCGCTGGTGACAAACGCGTCATAAAAGGGCATGAGTTGCTGCCACGTTGGGAGGAATGCAACCCCCATGTTCTTGAATATGGTGTGGAATGCTTTGTTCATGTCTGATAGGAGAGTCTGGTCGTCTTCAATGGCGTATTGTACAGACAAGGAATCCTCCTCGTCGGCATCCGGGCCTTGGTTGGCAGCGGCAGATTCGGCCTTCTCTTCGGCGCGCTCTTGAACACGTTTCTGGAACTCTTCCAGCGTCGACTTGACCGATTGCACGAAGAGCTCCATGTGCTGTTGGGTCAGGCAGCCCTTGCCTACCACTTCGACACTCTCGTAGAAGCACTGGAACATTTCCGCTAGTGTGTCAATTGAAGGCTCAGCACTGAGGATTTCGATCTCCTTTTCAGAACATTTCGTCCAGATTTCGTTCAATTGCGGCGATTGCTCGCCGTATCGCTTCTTGATCGAGTTGAGTAATTGAGGGATTAGTTTGGCGGAAGCTACCCGTACGGGATCGTGGAAGAAGAACGACAATCCAGGCAGAGCGATTCGTTCTGTGATGTCGGCCACGTAAGGCTCGAAGTCTGCTTCCAAAATTTGAGCGTAGATGGTGATAAGTTCAATCGCCGTGTGTTTATCCTCAAGCGTTGATGTCTTGATCCCGATGACTTTTCCCTTCAAAGGGACCAACTCCCAGCCCTCCTCTTCCAGCACGTCGTCTTCGTTGTCTATCAGCTGGATGTCTGCTTTGGCTGCCGCGAGCTCCAATAAGGGGGGCATGACTCCAGGGAGATAAGGGACGAAATCAGAGCCTAAAACTCTACACATTCGTCCCCAGCAATGCAGCAGATATTGTGATTGTGGGTCATCGTCATCTGTGATGTTTTGCTGGATGTTACCAAGGATCTGAACGAGCGTAATGCCGTCTTGGCCCATTTTTTCCTTGCCCACAGCCAAGGCAATGAGCGTCGCGCACTCCATGGCCTTAGCACGCAGTAATCGATACTCTTTTGATTGTTCGGCCCGCAGAACGTTGAAGAGAAGAGGCATCAAGGTGTCATAGTAGCGAATGAAGGCGCCCTCGGCAGAGTCGGCGATAGTGGCAATCGTTGATAGTGCTTGTTCCTGCACGTACCGTTTGGGAGACTGCAGGAGTTGCAGGAGGTGGCCAAGTAATTGATCCAAGTACGGTTCCAGGATTGACTTCTCTGCCTCTTCGCAGAAGTTGACTAGTGCTGCGGCGGCATGCGCTTGTACTCGTGGCTCGGGCGCTTCCAGGACGGGGATGATGTTTGTCAGCACCACTTGATGGTACTTCTCTTGCATGGGCCCGGCAAAGTCGGTGCTCATCTGGCCAAGAGCATTGCACCCGGCAAATCTGACCCGTGGATGAGGATCTCTCAAGGATGGCACCACCAGTTCGAGGACCTTGTCTAGTTCGCCGATCATGAGGTCTCGACATCCCTCGGAAATTGCAGAGATAGCCATCAGAGCCGCGTGCCGATCTCTCCAGGATGCAGAATGCATCATTCTCGGTAGCCACGTGAACGTTGCAGGTAGCATCACTTGTCCTCCCAGCTTGTTGGCCAAGCGGTCCATGCACTGCTCGCCCGCGACATGGTTCATGTCGTTTTCTTCATTGTCAAGATCCTCGGTCGCGTTCCACTCTGAGGCGTCATCATCATCAATTCCAATGTCAGTCATCAAGCTAAGACATTGCGTTACCATATCATTCACAAAGGATTCGTCTTTCTTGCACATGGCAGGCGCCCATTCGGCGAAGGTAGCCATAAGCTCCAAAGCGTTTTGTCGAGTCTGATCCCCCAGCTCTTTCTCTTGGATGACTGAAATGCTGAACTTGACAAGATTGTTGAAGAGGCCTTTGAACATTTTCGGGCATATTTCGGCGAGTTCAATCAGCGAGACAAATGCCTTTGATAGATTATCGGTATCTCCAGCTTCTTTGAGAGGCGGCAGAATGTTGAGGATTTCGGGTATTAAAGGATAGTACTTCGGCTGTGTCTTTTTGCTGACCGAATGAAAGAACGAGGCAAATGCTTCGATTGCTGAGAGTCGGACCTGGACCCGGTCAGCATGCGTTGTCCACTTTCGACCGTAACGCATTCTTACCTCGACACTGCTGTCCTTGAACCCCTTGAGGAACACCTCCTGAACCGCACCTTCGTGTTCTCTCTCAATAATGCCGGGGGTGGTGGAGAATATCCTGAACGAGCATTCGCGCATGCCCGCGTCGGTCGACTGGCTCGCTTGAAAGAGCGCATGAAGCAGGTCCACCCAGGTCTCGTTCGTCCCTCCAAAGAATGTCAGCCAGATTAGAGTCGGGGAGGAAGAGTCACTCGATCCTTACCGGCATCCACATATTGCCGTGCGATCTCAGCAATTGCGTCTCCGATTTTATTCCTGACTTGGTTGACCTGCTCTCTTGCGAGACCTTCCAGCAACTTTGATCGAATGGCGGTTTTGGCTTCCGGGCTGAGAGACCAAAAGAGTTCCTTGGAGTCAGTGCTAGGAGGGATCTTGCGTTGTTTGGAGGCTTGTTTGCGGAACAAGACTGCGGCGAACGATCGTGTCTGGTGAGATCTTTAGCCACCCCTCCACCTGATCGGAGCCTTCTCAAGTCTCGACATACCGATGAGTCTGGCGCAGCTTGTAACTGTTCGGCCAAGCCCATCAACAGCACCTCGGGGCGATTGGGAGTCCAGTCATTGTTGAGTTGCTCTTCGGCTTGACTGCGGAGAGTGTTGTCCGGGGAAGAGAGGGCTTGCAGAAGCTGGGTCAAGGCTCCCTGCACCTCGGCAGGGAGAACAGACATGTTGGAAGGTGTGGTCTAGCACATGCAACAGGAGTACGTTGGCCGCAAGAGACAACAATCTGTGTGTTGACTAAGGACTGGAATGCTCGCCAGCGCGTGTTGGGTGATCTTCTGTGGATCGACTTCCGATTGAAATTGCGAGCCGGCAGATGGTCGAGGGTCGCTCGTGCGAAACAGTAATAGGGAAGCAAAGGCACAGCGGCAGTCAGACAGCAGTCGATCGCTTATGGATGTCGACCGAAGGAATATTATTCAGAGCAGGTTGGGTGGTTGATGAGCAGGAACAACAATAATAATTTTGGCCTGCGGTTCTCGCTCTCCACCGACCGACTCCAAATGTTTCCTGTACACAGTGGGATGTCCTCACGTGATGGCCTCTTTTGGGTTTGTGGCCGCTGGTGCCACCGCATTTTATTTGACCACGTATGGCTGCCCCTTGCGCCCGCCTGTTTCATCTCTTATCGTCTGTGTCTGTCTGCGTGGCCGAGGATGACTGCCGGCAATTGCCAGCACCGTCTGTGACTCGTGTCATTGTCTACACCTACAGGCTACAGTCAATATCTTGCCCGGGAGATGCAGAGCAATCTTCAATATTGCTTGCTCAACACATCCATCAGCTTTGATGACAAGGTCGGACTCGAAAATAGTCACATCCGCGTTCAATCAGATATCTATTCCTGAAACCTTGCTACTGTACATTGACTCTCGCCTTTTCTGAGCCTTGACCCAAGAAAACCTCCCTAGCCAAACACACCCTGATTTGAACCTTCTCGATTGCTCGTGCTCACCCAACCTCTAACGTCGGGTTTCATGTGACTCTGGGATAATCCTTTGGGGACTGATTGAGATGTAGGGACGGCTCAATCTGTCGACCTTGACGAGGTTGACAGTACTGGATGGACCCAGTCCTCAGTGTTTCCTTCAGAACGCTCCTGGTCAGATGACTCCTCTTGTATAGGCTGTTCAGGCATATCGGTCCGGCCTAGATCGGTACCATCTGCCCATCGACCCTGCCGTCCAGTCTCCCCCTTGCCTGACATTGGCGGTCGAACCACTGCTTTGTCTGTGTCATCGTGCCCAAAATCTCGATCGATGTATCCACTAATAATTGCTCGCATGGTGTTCATGGTCGACGACTTTGGGAGGCTCGGGATCATGAGGCCTTCATCTGGCTTCAACCCTTCCGTTCTATCGGTCTTCAGGCTGCTGGCCCGAGATGCAGTCTCAAAGACAGTATTAGAACGCGAAACGAATTCCCCAGTGGTTGAATTCGTCTCTACACTGGACGCAGTGTGATTGCGCAACCAAGATGTAGTCGGGCTGGGAGGAAGGCTCCTTGGCTGGCTGCCTGGCCATGGCTGCACCATCCTTTTTGTCCATGTGAAGTCTTCCATGAGAAACAGGGCGAAATCCTTCAGACTCGACTTCCGAGGCAGGATGGCCGGTGTATCTTGCACCTCAGGGATCGGAGTGCTCTCGTGGTGGACGTTGTCAGAACGTTGTTCCGATCCCCCCAACAGGGATGTACTCGTTTCTCCTCCCAGAGGTAAACCTTCGCGACTGCAAATATTGCGAAATGGATTCTTTGGGCTAGATCCTACAGAGCTCGACGGGGACGGCAAATCCGTGCCGTGGCTCGAAGCGACGATCAACGATCTCGGCGCCATGCGGAAAGACGTCGAGAGACTCCTGAGACTTTGGAACTTGGGCAGGCTCTTAATCCCGATTCTTGCTCTGGGTGTCACTGGATGGATATCTGCATCAGGCTCGCATCCCTGGGCGTTGCGTAGATTCGAACGCATCAGAGACATTCCACAAAATATTGGTTGGAGGTTGCGATGAGATCGCTCAAGGCCAGCGCCAATATCATTTTCCGGATCAAACCCGATAACATTGATGTTGTGAAAAGCGCGCCCATATCTCTTGCTGCTGGGAGCGCTCGAACTTGATTTACAAGAGCCAACACGGCGGCTGTTTGGTGGAGAGGGTTCTATCACGGGCTGTTGTGAGCGGCCACTCTGCTGACGTGCAATGATCCTTGGAGAAGCCGCGTTCTCAGCGGAGAGACTGTGGCTTTCGTCCTCGATTATGATCTCAACGTGGCTTTCCAGGATCCTCCTGTCCTCGTTTAGTATTCCCCGGTTGCGCCCCGATGCCTCTGGCGCCGTTGGACTGGCTGAGAACCCAGAATTTTGGTCCTCGATTTCGATCTTTACCTCACTATCCCAAATCAGTCCTTCTCCATTGCCCCAGACGGCAGCAGAGACATCCTGAGCACTAGCACCCTTCTCGAGAGCAGACGAGATGCCACTGAGTTCTGCCAGCAAACAGTCTTCGCAGATTTGATTGAGGAAAGACTTCTCGACAATGTCGTGATCCGGGCAATCCTGGGGTTCAATAGACGTTGCTCGTGGTCTGAACTGCTTGCACGAGGCTTCTGCAGCGATTGCTGTCTCTTTGAGCCATCTGTCTAAGGGATATTGTATGTTAGGTGCAAAGCACGGCGTCTGCTCTCTTCGTTGAGATTGGCACAGGAGTTTGTGATGGTAGAAACATCCGCACTCGCGATAGCTCCAGATCTCGGTAACGCACATGTTCGCGGTTGGATGTGTACTTGACAATTACGAAGATGATAGAGAAGACATTTGAGTGATGTGCGAACAGGCGTTCTCCGCAAGGGAGTAAAATATTCTTCGAGAGCGTATTGGAGATTAAGTCATCAAACGCCTTGATCACAGAAGGATGTGGGCGCGAAAATCTTGTGACGCCTGTCTGCCACACCCCCCAATCTGCCATGTATGAGCCGAAGATACCTAAGTCGTTCTCAGCAGATTTTCGCGCTTGTGTGACCTGGGTTCAGGGACACACTGAATTGGCGGGCGCTGGCCTAATGGATTTGCCCCCGTACGGCTTCATGCATGCGTATTGGGGTTTGGCCTGGTAGGCGTCTCAGCATTCATTATTTTGAGGTCGAGTGGCTATCGAGGACAGTATTCGCTCTTGAACTTTACTTACACTTGAAAGCCTGCTCTGCCTTCAATGATCGATGGGCCTTCGGTTCTCTGCCATCGGTCATCGATCAATCATCTGGCCCCCAGCTCCGCAAAGTCAATCAGACACTCATGTTCCACCATCTTGGGCATCGTCTCGTCATGGAAAATTTCAAACCTGCTGGTGATACCAGGCGACGTGTCGGGAAGTTTTGCAGATGTCTTGTACTTCCGATACAAGGCAGCCAGTAGCGTGAGCATTTCTGCGTTGGCTAGATGCATTCCGATACACATCCGTGCACCACTAGAGAAGGCCCAGAAATATCGATTCCTGAGATCCGACTCAGGGATCAGGGTGCCGGAATCTGTGAGCCACCTTTCCGGCCTGAAGGCCAACGGGTCAGGATAAACACTCTCGTCCCTATGCAGGCAGTACGGTGACATGCCCACGATTGTGCCCGCAGGAATTTCATAGCCGTCAATTAGTGTGTCGACTGGGGAAGACCGCGGTTCAAACGCAGGCAGAGGTGCGTACAGTCGCAGAGACTCTCGCACTACCGCGTTCAGGTAGGGAAGTTGTGTCAAGTCCTTAGGCTCTGGAGAGCCCTGGTTGTCAACGGAGATGTGCGACAGCTCCTCCCTGAGCTTGTCCTGGGATTTCTCGTGGTGAGGTAGCGAAAGTGCCCAGATCATGAACATGAGTGAGTCTGAAGTCGTATCAATTCCGGCCAGGAGATGGTCGGCACATTCGGATGCAATGTCCATGTCAGACAAATCGGCATCATTTCGCACCTTAAATAGGCGGCCAATGACTGTGCTCTCGGCAGATTTTGCTTGAACGGCACCTGGTGCGTTTCTGAAGCTGTAGAACGCTTTCAGCGCATGCTGGCGGATTCCGGAATATGTGAAAGGCTTGCGCATGGGCATCAGCCCCATAGAGGTCAGCACTCTCTCCAGAAGACCTGTGCGGGTCGTGATCCACTTTGTGTAAGCAGGAAAGTAAACGGCGAACCATGCCAATCTCCTCCTCGCTGGGTTGAGGATGTCTTGGATCAGTTCTCGGGACTGCTTAGATCCTGATAAGGCAGAAGTTCCTCCATGATCCGGGCCATACACAAATTCGGATATGGCATCGAAGGAGAAATAGTGTAAACTTGCAAAGATCTCTCTCCCGAGAGCGGGCTCTCGTTCGAGAAGCGTCAGATACTCTGCCACTTTTCTCTTGACCAGCTGCGAGGCATTGGCTCCGAGCACGGTCTGATTTGCATAAATGTGGCTGATCAGTTTCTTTCGTTCACGATGGAGTTTACCAGAGGCGAAAGTAAAAAGATTTGGTCGGCCGTAAACATCAAACATTTGGTAGAAAGAAGTCCGCTCGAAGCCACTTCCAGCCCCATATATCGTCCGCAGCGCAGACAGACTGTTGAATGAGATCTCATTTGGTCCAATTCGCACAGCAGGCCCGTACTTTCTGTGGAGCTTGTTCACAGAATGAATGGATTTCGCCCGCCAGGCATCTAGTGCCAGTCTGAATCTTGTTGCTGCATACAACCATGGGCCAGGGACTTTCCTCAGCTTCACAGTGTGTGAGAATGAACTGGAGACAGCGTATAATATTATAAAAAACAAGACCCAGATCCCCATGGGGATTCCGAGTAATGTGAGGCCTGTACTCCAGCTTTAATACTTTGCCCTGGTAGCCATCAACTTCGGTTGATCACTCACCTTCCGTCAACATCGCTATGATTTTGTGTTGGTGCCTTCAAAAAAAAAAAAAGAAACGTTACTCACCATACAGCAGAAATGAATGAAACCCACATTCATCCAAGAAGCAACAGACGAACATTTGGTCGAGATTGAGCTGTCTAGGGACGCCAGCAAGGTCCTGAGCTAGCGGTCATGTCCGGGGGGGGGGGGGAGGATTCTTGTCAACGGGTGACGACAGGTCAACAGCTTTTATTGGTCTAAATGGCCATCTCAGGAGTTTGAGGTTTGTTGTCTTCTTTTGCATTGCAGCTATCTGACCTCGGTCCTTCTTGATGGCTGATACCTGTCACGTATTCGGCATTGAGACCTTGCATCTAGCAGATGAACAGGCGCGGAACTAGCGTAAACGAACGAAGCAAAGCAGCAAGGAGTCTGGAGAAATGGATTTGTGCGCTCGATGCAAGCCACAATCTGTTATCTCGAATGCATCGAATGTTCAAAAGGTCGAGAACAGTGACGCACATGTCCATATCCGCCCCCAAGTACCCAGTAGGTGGACCGTGGCTTGATCTGCAAGGCTGTTGATCTCAAGATGGCCTGTTTCAGCACATGGCTTGATGGGAAGATGCCGACAAATGAGGACAATTTCTGGACTGAGAATGGCAGGAATTTTGAGTTCGGAAACCGTGGGGCGACATAGATACGAGCCAACTCCTCTGTGGCCACCGGAACTGTGCCTGAGATAGGGATTCCAGGATCGGTCCTTCGCCTATCAGACCAGCTTCCCTAGGCTGCTCACACGCATCTGCCGGCTCTTTTCCAAGGGTGAACGAGTCCCTACTGGTCTCAATAAGCCTGCCGAATTCATCTCAGCATATCTTTTGCAGCGGAAATGTGCTACCAGCAGCATGGTCAGGGGCACGTGGCGTGTCGAGGCTGCAGGGGAGGAGAAAAATCATCCATTGCCATGCAGCACCAGCAGTCTCGTGCTCGACCCAGATCTCGCTTCGAAGGAAACGGTTTTGGCGTTTCTGGAATATGCAACGGCTTCGAGCGGTGGATTCTCAGGTCCCCCATGCACTCGACCAACACTCAGCAGGTGGCCTCGATGGCGAACACGGCGGTACATCCGTGCGATGCGGTGGTATCTTTGAGTCGCAGGTCGCAGGTACTGTAGGTCGGGATGGTCGGACAAGAGCTCTATCCGGAGGATCGCCCTGGGCATTTCTCGATCGGATCTGTGGGAGGAGGCGGGTAGTCAAGAATGCTCAGAATGCTTCACCCATGCTTATCGTCGTCCGGGACAGGATATTATATCCCGTCCAGCAATGAGACACGGCTTGGCCAATGGTGAGGGCTGCGCAGAGAGAGGCTTGAGAGATATGCAGCGGGAGCGGCGAGGACGGCGGGTGGCCATGGTAACTTGGGAAACTGCCGCCAAGCCGCCAGAGAACCGGCTTACAGCTCGCCTTCGACTTCCCCTTCAACCACTTCCCTGTCCTTCCCACCCGCTGTTATCAACAACCACTGACAGCCCACGCTTTGCTCTCGAATCCTAAACCACCTTGTCCACCCCAGACCGTCAGCTTGAGCCTTATCCCTGGCACGCTACTATAATGCTACTGCTGCCACTACCACCTCAGATGATTCTGTCGACTTATAAAGAGGTCGTCCAGACCCCGTTCCCCCCTAGCCATGTGTCTGCCTTCGTCTCCTCTCTCCCATCCCTTGTGGCTTGTTCCTAAAAGAAGCGGCTGTTGGCTTGTTCCAAGGCCATCTTGAGGAGGACACCTCCCTCCACTTACATCCTCACCAACCAACCGAGAAATAAAGTCGAGGGGCGGGAACGATCCTCTGACATCGACATGGCACACATTGACGAGTACGACGCTGAAAAGGGGATTGACCCCATCAAGAGCCGAACCGAAGTCGATGAGAAAGGCCGCAAGTCGTCTGTCACCGAGTCCATTATCGCAGCCGACCTGCTGGATGAGCGCTATGCCATCACTCACCGTGGGCTCAAGAGCAGACATGCTCAAATGATTGCCCTGGGCGGAACTATTGGGACTGGGTATGTCGAAAATTTCGTCTCTTCTAGCTCTCAACCCCCCCTTTCTTCCCACGGAGAAGTGGGTGTTTTTCAATGAGAGGTGACCTTCTTTCACTGCCAAACCAACCATTCTTAGAAAGCACAGAGGCTGACAGATCCTTCTCCATATAGTCTCTTCGTCGGTTCCGGTCAAACGCTCGCTCTGGGTGGTCCTGCATTCATATTGGCGGCCTACGTGATCATGACTTTCCTGGTATATTGCGTCGTGACCGCCGTCACCGAAGTAGCCGCCTATCTACCCGTCCACGGAGGGACCATGTCTTACTATGGCTATCGATATGTTTCTCGCTCCATGGGCTTTGCATTGGGTTATCTCTATTGGTACGCCCTGGGAATTCTTGTCCCGTACGAAATCACCGCGGCCGGTTTGGTCATCAACTACTGGCCCAACAGCGTCAACATTGCCGTCTGGATGACGATTATGCTGGTTGTCATCATCGCCCTGAATTTCCTCCCCGTCAGATTCTACGGCGAGACGGAATTCTGGTTCGCAGGAACAAAGGTCATCTTGATGGTTGGTCTCCTCATCCTCAGCTTCATCCTCTTTTGGGGCGGCGGCCCTAGTCACGACCGTTTGGGTTTCAGGTACTGGCACGATCCAGGCGCAGCACATCCTTACATCGTCGGAGGCGACACAGGTCGCTTTGTCTCCTTCTGGGAAACCCTCGTTCTCTCCGTGTTCCCTTTCACCTTCGCCCCAGAACTTCTGGTCGTGACGGGTGGAGAAATGGAATCACCACGACGCAATCTTCCGCTTGCCTCCAAGCGTTACTTCTACCGTCTGGTCATCTTTTATGTCCTCAGCGTCCTGGCGATGGGCGTGACCTGCCCCAGCAACGATGCACGCCTGACCAACGGCGGGGCCGGTGCTAAGTCTTCGCCATTCGTCGTCGCCGTCGCCAACGCCGGGATCCACACTCTTCCATCCATCGTTAACGCCGTGATCTTGATTTCGGCCTGGTCGTCCGGCAACTCCTTCCTCTACATCTCCTCCCGAGCGCTCTATTCGCTTGCTGTTCAAGGCTCCGCCCCCCGAATTTTCAAAGCCTGCAACCGCTGGGGTGTTCCGTACATGGCAGTGGGCTGTTCCTCCCTATTCTGCGGTCTCGCGTACCTCAACGTCGCCTCCTCTGGCTCTACGGTTTTCAACTGGTTTGTTAACCTTACCAATACTTGGGGCATGACCAGTTGGGTTTGCTGTATGATCATCTATTTCCGCTTCCGGAAGGCCTGCCGAGCGCAAGGAATCGAGCCTATATACCGCAACTGGATCCAACCCTACGGCGCCTGGATCGCCCTGGTCGCATTCACGATCCTCTGCCTTATCAATGGCTTCACCGTTTTCTTCCCCAGCCAATGGTCTGCCTCTTCGTTCTTGACCGCCTACATCGGGATCCCTATATTCCTCGTCATGTACGTTGGGCACAGGATCGTGTTTTGGCGTGATAAGTGGGCGTGGGACCCCATGGAGGTGGACATGAAGACGGGCTTGCAAGAAGTTATTGACGCAGAGAGGCCACTGAAGAAGAGAAAAGGGTTCGCAAGGATTTGCATGATCATCGAATAAAGTCCCGTTCGTAAATAGGGGTTTGCCCAAAAATGGGCCATGTTGAAGGCATGGAAGATATGCAACGTCACGACGTGACTGACGGGGCTGAGAAACCTGTCTTCCATGAAGAAAATATTCACCATTCTCCCTGCTCTTTTGCAGCTAAATCATAAACTGTGAAGTACAAATTGCGAGCGGTGAATCGCAAGTAGTGAATCGTGAAATTCTATATCGTCAATCGCACTACGACCAAGACCTATATCCAGGTCGTTCGAGGGGACAATCTTCCACGGAAGAATACTAAATCCACACGAGCCTCGCAAGCTAGGTCTGTCTGAGTACCGAGCACTCCTTTCTCAATATTGAAATCACCCTTGGGCCTTTGATATGGGACTGAGAGGATATGCAGCCTGGCGGCCCCTGGGCCAGGGCATGTCGCCCTATGTGTCCCTGTGTCCTATGCCCTCTCTACGGACCACTGCCGGCTGGGCGCTGGGCACTGGGCGCTACATAAGTACTGCTTGCGGAACATCCATCCCTCGGTCCATAGCAAGAAAGCGGCGGAGTGCTCGAAGGTCTCTACAGAGAGGACACATCTTAGGTTAGAACAGTATATATAGATTTTGCCAAGTCCGTTATACCATCAACGTTATCCATTCCTTGGGGTATATAAAAGAGGTCGTGATCCCGCTCGAATGAACGCAAAGAAACCAGAATAGCCAGCACCGACATCTCAGAGCACCAAGCCCAAAATATAGCTTTGAATCTGCCAATCCCAGACAATTCCCGTGACTTCGTCGAAGGAGGTCAAGTTCCAGAGTGTTGAAGCAGACATAGACCTCTTTTCGAGACAGCTGGCGCCATGCACATCGTTGCAGATGGGGGCCTATGCATCGGTGCCCAGCCCGACCTCTTTGCCTACCACGGCCGCCAGCCCACCGAATCCTTCTCTCTTCAACCTCTCGATAAGAATGAGACTCTTCTCCCGCTTCTTTGCCTTGATCTGGCTCTCCAACTCGGCCACCTGGCTTGCCAGCATCTTTCGGCTGTCGTCCAGGTTCAGAGCAATGAACTCTTCCTCGTACCTTTTGAGTTTGACCAGTTGCGTTTCGAGATCGGTGATTGAAGCGTCCAGTGCGGCGGTGGGAACTTTAGACTCCGTTGCACACGCGGTAAGTTTCGTAGGAGATGACGTCGCGGCACTAGATGATGGAGTGCTGAAACTGCCGTTGGAGTTGTGCGGCGGGAGGTACAAGCCGTTGGTAGCTGACGGGGTATGCCCAAGCATGGGTGGAAGGGTATTATTCTGGATGTTGGATGGTATGCGACTCGAGCCGATTGCCGCCGAGGCCAGGGACACAATTCCGGGCGAGCTACTCACTCGCGAATGTCTCTCATCGGTAGGACTGACCATGAAGTCGGGGCCATCAGGGAATGTCTTCATACTCGGCAACGGTGTGGGCAGCGTCCCGTTGACGCCTGCAAAAGGCACATCCATCAAG
Organism: Cladophialophora psammophila CBS 110553; assembly: GCF_000585535.1. Lineage (NCBI taxonomy): Eukaryota > Fungi > Ascomycota > Eurotiomycetes > Chaetothyriales > Herpotrichiellaceae > Cladophialophora > Cladophialophora psammophila. The sequence continues at coordinate 702,261 of NW_006912922.1, forward strand.
AACTCTGAGCCTTCCCTTGACAGCGCCAGCCTGGTCCCTGAAAAATCGGGTTCGGGTGTTGGCAACTCCATCTTCCTCAGCGGGGTTGCAGGGCCAGGATCTGCCGAGGAAGAGATGGCCCGCTTCTTGCCCGTAATCTGTGCCACACCGGGCAACGGTCCACTGCCAGAGCTGTTGTGGCTGGAATCTCGTCGACCACCACGCTTTTGATCAAATACATTGTCTGCAAACCCCATCACCTTGCCACGAGGATCAGAAGCTTTCACTCTTCTTTTGCTGGCAGGTTTCTCGCTTTTAATGTATGCCGTTGCGAAATGACAACACCGACAGTTGCAAGTCTCGGTACACTTGGGACAAGTCCACAGTCCCTTGTGCCGCAACACTTCCGAGGGATACTCATCAAAGTGCCGGAACAAGCCTCGATAACAGAAGAAGGCGGTGCACTTGTCACAACGCCGCCCTTTCCATTCTTGGTGGTCGATGCGGCAGAGGTGGCATAGTCTGCTCGTTGTCGATGTTTTGGCACGCATCAAATCATTGACCGCGGTTCCCAGAGTCTTGCGCTTGTCTAGTGTCCGCGGTTCCTCTGGCTGGAACCCTAGAATCTCTCGAGCTCGATTGAGAACTCTGGTGCATTGCTCCGCCGGCACTAGTTCTGCCCATGCATAGGATTGGGAGTGCTCGCAGGAACGACCATTGAGATAACAAAGCAGGCAGAGATCGAAATCGGCGCATTGGGTGCATCGCACGTGGCGGTTCCAGATGGCTGTACTGCAAAAGTTGCATGTCGCAATTGTCCCTTGCTGTATAGGCACTAAAGCGATCGGAGTGATAGGGTGGGATTCAATGGATTCGTCATGGACCATTTGACGAAACAAGCGTGACAGGAGAGGTAGATCTGGAGGCAACGGGAGTGGGGAGCTCCTCATTGTCTGGTTGTCTTGGAGCAGCGATAGCATGGCACACGCCAATGAGAGGCTGGTTCGAGCGACGTCAGGATGACAGAGGCGGTTGAAAGGGGCCTGCACATAGTCAAATCCCACTTCGAGGGACAGGGGATGAAGGATGTTCCAGACAAGCTTGGCCGAAAGTGTGGCCGGATTCCAGACCTGGTGGGCTGTGGCAGGAGGGAAGACAACGAGATCACCAACCCGTTGATCGTAGGCATAGAGGGGGAAGTCAGCTTTCAGGAGCTCCTCTGATCCCAGGTTCAGCCAGTCTAAATGAGGTGAAGCCCCACGGGCCGACATGAAGGCGTCATATTTCTTCTGCGAGTCGAAGTCCGTACCAATGCATACCACAGGGCGATCATCCGACTCGACGAGCAGGTTCAATGCGACCGTGCTCGAAAAGCATCGATGGAAGCCTGAACTGCTCCCTTCGCTGCCGACGTAGGCCATCATGACTTCACTCCTCGCACACTGTGGTAGCCACTGGAAAAGATCCAATCGCCCACCCCACTGCACTTCGGTGGGCAAGATCCTGCGACATTGTTCCAGCCACTCTTGCGGACATTGCAAGTCTCTGGCATAAAGGTTCTGGAACTCGGGAAAGGACTGCCTGGCACTGTCGGCAAATTTCTTGAGGGTGAAAGACAGATCCCGACCGGTGCTGCAATTTCGGATGGGAATGTTCTTCTTGGTGCTCAGTTCGATCAGCCTCTCGATGCCGAAACCGGGCTGATGTCCATTGTGAGGACCGGAGGCCGGCCAGGTGTCGAGTTTGTCAAATTCAGCTATAACGAAAGGCTGCCCCAGCTGGAGACGTTTGGTAAGCCACTCGGAGAAAGGAAGAGGGTTGCCGTCCTGGTCTTTCTCTTCCTGGAGCGCGAGGATGCTGAAGCGAGGAAACTCGACAAAGGGTTTCCCTAGCCGCAGCAGTTGTTGGGCAGAGCTATCTGGAGGGACGATCAAAGAAGGAGTTTGTGGAATCATGGCGGCGCCAGGGAAAAGGTGACAGTCATGGCGAGAGGTTCTGGGAGACGGCGCGACGGTGTGCCGAGTAGGATCCTGTGGAATTAGAGAGACGTCGAGGACAATAATGGGCGACCAAGGATCAGTTCATGTCCGAATTTCTTCTGGGAACGATGATGGCGGCGGAGAGCTGTACGTAAAAATGTGGAGGATCAGAATGCCAGAGATGAGATGAATGCGGCTTGGAAGAAAGACAAAGGAGTGATGAAAGTGCGGAGGGGCAGTGGCACCAGTGGCGCTTAACCAGATCTCCGCTAGTCCCGCCTGTGTTATAACGGATGGTCACTTCCGCAGGGGGCGTCGCCTAATGGGCGTAAAGGACCTAGGCACCCTAGCACCTAGGTTACTAAGACAGGCGCTGCCCCCAAAGTAGGAGCTAGGCACCTATAAGGGAGCAGGTTCGGGTGGTCGATTTTAGGCTCTTTAGGCTGTTTCCTCCGCACTTGTCGCCAACCTACCACCAAACTGGTCTATCTCCACTTCACCCTGATGAGCACTATAGTGCACTACTGTACCTCCTTGCTCCCTACCAACTGATTACTCTTCCCAGAAGAAACCGAATAGGCAGGTCAAAGACACCGTGCAGAGTATTCGCAACGATCTAGATTCTCAGCCACTCTCCCCAACAGAATCCTCATCCAGCCATCCTTATCTCATTTGACTCCCTCCAGATCGAAGCCTGGTAAGCCTCCGCTCCTATTTTGGGTTGGTGAGCGACACGAGCCAACAGCCACCTTCGTAAGGGCCGTCTAGACTCTCCGATCCTCTGCATCGCACCAATAGTTCAATTTGCGTTTGTGGCGTCCTACTTGCTCAGAGACCAATCCGTCACTGTCCCCTTCATACACACCGTGCCATCGTTGCTCACCACCCTTGTCTCTGCCTCCTTCTTGTCCACCGCCTCCTTATTCATCATCACCCGGTAGGGTTCCCTGCCGTATACAGGGCTCGTAGCCCGATACTCAATCATCTGCGGATAATACACAACCGCGTCGTCCTGTGCTGACCCTTCACCGATCCCTCTAAAGACACTGGCCTCGTCCCGCCAAAGATCCAACATGGCAATCAGATTCATCGGACCATGGACGACCACATTCCTGTGACCCTCCACTTCCGTTGCCCATGGCTTATCGTAGTGAATCCGGTGCGCATTGAACGTCAGCGCTGAGAACCGAAAAAGTGTCGCCTCGTCGCGGCTGTATTCCCTCCACAGTTTCCCCTTGACGCTCTCGTCAAGCTCCGCCTGCGATAATTCCTTCGGCTTGGGAACCAGTGGAGCAGGCTTCGATGGGTCGAGGGCTACTCGAAAGACCCAATTCCTCCGGTCCAGGACACACAGCTCGTCTTTGCCGTTCCGAAACTCCTTCTCCACGCCCACGACCAGCATGCTCTCCCCGGTCTTGCCAATTACCTTTGGCTCGCAACTCAACACCCTGGTCACCTCGGTGACGGTATCGCCAACCACCAAAAGCGCCTGGTGGATTGAGTTGGGATCGGCACCGGGCCAATGACATGATCCGCCAGCCCACATGCGTCTCGTGAAGGGTGCATCGGGGTTGAAACTCGCGTCCGTGCCGTCCAGCCCTAATATACCGGGTAGCTGTGCTGGGGTAAAGTAGCATAGATGATAAGCAGGAGGGATGGGAGTGCCCTGGACGGGCTCTGCCTCTTCAAGCGTCTTGCTGGACGACACGGAGCTAGTAGGCCACAGATGCGGTCGATTTAGAGTGAGTGAGAACAGCCGGATTTGGTTTGCGTCCAACAGCTGACGGCGCACGAACATCTGGCCCTTTGAGAATTTGGATAGAAAAGCCTCTGCTATCGCCTTCGGGTCGGGCGCTGGCGCTGGCACTGAGCTTGAGCTCCATCTTGTGCAAGAAGAAGAGAAGCTGCGCGACGACGTAGCCGTAGAAGTTCCGAGTCGAGCTGCACTGCTTGGACCTGAACCTGTTGCCTGCGATTTTATGCAGCGTGAACACGCCCGAAATAGCAAAGTCATCGTGGTCCGGCCCCTTGAGAGCTCGATGGGACTCAGTGAGATGAGATGAGACGTAGCTCGAGCTTCAGCGTCGGACGTGGTTCATGTCGTGGCTCTTAAAGAGAACCTTGGAAATGTTCAAGGAGTCGGAAGTCAACTTAGGTACAAATAGAGGAAGGGGTTTCGGTCATCGTCCCCGCATAATGACCGTCTCCGAGATCGGGCGGCTGGCTGTCGGTCTCATACCCTGGTTTTCGAGACGCGTGATTCCGAGATTGGCCGGTCGGTCCTCGTAATGTCAAAGGGAAACCATTCATTCTAATACTAGGGCTCAGTAACCAAGGGACCGCGAACGCACAGCTCTGATCATGAGAGGTCTTCAGGTTCAGGTCATATTAATGTATATGTATAGGTTGTTTACAGCCCAGCCACCCTTTGCCAATTCATCTATGTACGTACCGAGTAGGGCGCCGGTAGATGCAAGACTCCATACCCACCATACAAGGAGACATTCGTCACATAACCCTCATTACGGCCGCTACCTCTTTTCAACGAGCAGGAAGTGCATAGCACCATATGCGATGATGATAAAGGCTCCTGCAAAGACGCCGAGGCCAATGACGTCGTTCCACAACGCCAAATTGTCAAAGCCAAAGGCACTCAGAATGCTGGCTCCCGGTACCTCGATGTCAAGGCCATATCGGTGGTCTTTGAGACGCAGTTTGGCTACCTCGTTCACGATGAGAGCCTCGTATCCGTAGTGGAAGATGGATAACTGCGTTGATGGTTAGGACAATTTCCACCAAGTGGGATCGGGATTGCTTACCATTTGCAACCATTGTGCGGCTTTTTGGACTGTATCATGGTTGAGATTGAGGAGCAAGCCGGCAAACAACAAGCTGAACAACATCACCAAGCTACCAATCAAATTGGCGACAGCAGGATCTTTGAAGACGATACCGATCGTCAAGCAGATAGCTGCCGCGGCCAAGTTGAACAGAACCAATATCAGCATGAAGGTGAAGAAAACACCCCATTTTGGGAGAAGCCCAGACATTGGATAGATGATGACGCCCATGATGATAGGTGGGATGAGTCGGAGCGGGACAATGTCGAACATGAGCTTCGCAGCATAGTAAGTGATTGGGGAGTAGTATCCATTGGCACGCTCTCGCACGAAGATCAGCCGCTCTGCGCTGAAGACGTTCAAGCTGGTCAAGGCGCTGAAACCGAAGAGCGCCAGCAAGAAGAAGAAGAGACCAAGCCGATTTTGAAATCCGCCAATGTCGTCTGTAACGCCGTAAAAGAGCCACCCCGACAACACTGCCAGCAAAATAGCAACAGCGTAGTGGGTCAACATCAGAATGGGGTTGCGATACAGATTCCGCCAGGTCCGCCTGGAGAGGATCAAAAACTGTCGTGGAAGGCTGACCCGCCGGAAACCTTTAATCGAGCCGGTGACGACTTCAGCTACAGTATCTCCCCCACCGTGGCCGTTTGCCGCCGACGCAGCTTGGATTGAAGCAGCAATTTCATCGTGAATCGTTTGGGCAACATCAGAGTTCTTGAAACTGGTGACCAGAATGTCTAGATCGGTGCTGGCGTCAGGCGGTAAGTCGTCAGGGTCCTCCAGAAGTGGTGGTGGGTTCGACCCATCTCTCCGTGACATTTGCAACCAGCTCCGCATACTGCCGGCTGCTCTTCCCACCACAGTGTCCTCGTCATCAGTCTTTGGAGTAGGTGGAGTCTCGGTCCCAGCAGTCTTCTTTCGAGTGAACAATTGACGGTCCTGCTTTTGCTTCAATGAAATCCGCCTCTTCGGTTTGACTCGTGTCGGGATTTCACGTGGGCTCTCAACGCTCACGTTGGAGACACTTGCAATGGACTTGACGGCCCTGGTACTGCTTGATTCCGTTGCCGGGCCATCTCGGTCGAGCAAGTCTTTCGGAACGTCCTCAAATATGGGCGAATGCGGAAGACTAGCATGCATCGTCAGATCCACTAGATAGTCCGCAATATTGAAACCCGGCGGACACGAGTACCCAATGTGATCAAAGTATGATTGACAGCTTGAGAAGGGACCAGAATAGACGGCTTGCCCCTTAGCAAGCAGGATGAGCTGATCGAACAGTGCGACGATGTTTGAGCGAGGTTGATGGATGGTGAAGATGACGGTCCTGTTATATGTCTTGGCCAGGGTTACCAGACATTCCACCACATTGAAAGCATTGAACGCGTCGAGCCCACTGGTTGGTTCATCGAGGAACAGTATGCTGGGGCTAGTCACAAGCTCACAGGCAATCCCAACCCGTCGCTTTTCACCGCCGGAGATGCCTCGACCATTTCCCTCCTCTGAGCCAATCACTTGATCCTTGATGTGGTAGATTCCGAGTTGCTGCATGACTTCGATGACTCGCTGCTCTTTGACCGATATCCCCATATCAGCAGGCAGTCTCAGGAGCGCGCTGGTCAGGATGGTCTCATGAACTGTCAGAGTTGGCAAAAGAGTATCCTCCTGGTCGACGTAGCCCATTACGTTTCGGTATTCCGCGTCGAGGATCTTCTCGCCATTGACGTACATATGGCCCAAGACGGTTCCGCGCTTGTTTTTGCGAGCGAGAATATCGAGAAATGTAGACTTGCCCGCCCCGGAAGCGCCCATGATGGCCGTGATCTGTCCCGGGTGGGCGATTCCAGAAATGCCAGAGAGGATTTCTTTTCCTTTCAGACCGTAAGAGACATTCTCAAATTGCAAAGCCATTGGGGTATGGTTCATCATTGATAGCGAAGCATCATCTTCACCGCCTTCACCCAGCCGAATGGCACCCCATCGCTTGAGCGCCGCCCTCCGCGAAAGATACCATGATATGAGTGTGACAGCAACAACAAAGAGGGCGCAACCAGCTATGATTCCAGCAATCAAGGGCGTGTTGATCTCTTTGATGGGTCTCTCATACCCAGGCACGTCCGTCTCATACAGACATTCACCTGCCCTGCATTGTAGCGAGATGTACTCGTCGCCGAATATCATGGATATTAAGTTATTCATGGCGGGCTCTTCGAACCTGCTGCCGTCCTTGGAGCTCCCGCCATAGGTGTGCTGAGAGTAAAAGGAAGCCGGGCCCTTGATCTCTTTCTCCAGAAACTCGTCAATATTGACAGAGCCATCTTCACCACACAGGAATCGGTCGGGTATGCAAGAACACTTTATGTTTTGGCATTGATACTTGGTGGTGTTGCGGACATTTGTATCCTGATACGAGGAGGTGCAATTGTCGAGGGCACAGTAGAAGGATTCCTTTTGGTCGACCCAGAATTGAAAGTTGCAAGTAGCTTCTTCCGCGGTGCAGGAGAAGGTAACCTCTGGTATCCGAGGATCAATCTGATCCAGGATGGCTTTGTTGGTGACATTGCAAACCTGGTAGTTTGCGTGGACTAGTGCACCCTTTTGATAGCAAACACCACCCTGACCCAGTGGCATCAATGCATTGCATGCTTCATTGGAAGTACACACGTTGCAGTTGATGCCCTCCCAGCCATCTTTGCAGTCACACTTATCGCCTCTTCTTGGTGATCTATTCTTGCCGTCGACCAAGGAACCACACAGTGGCTCTGCGCAGTCGTCACCGCCGAAGCCAGGAGGACAGACGCATTTCCCGTTGGCACTACTGCAGCTCGCAAACTGGAGGCACTTGAACTCGTCGTAGTGGCAGTCGAAACATCGAGGGCACGGCGGGCACCCGTCGACCAGATCGAGGAACGGATCTTGCATCAACGCCTGAGAGGTATCATTGAGGTAGGCAGTTGCTAGCAACGTCGGCGCGACAAGCAAAAGGGCAGTGGCAACGCCATGGAGGTTCATTGAGGGTAGACTTGGCGATATGGTCCGGCCTGCAAGTGCGGAGGTGACAGATCGTGTGGCTGGTGCCTGTGGACAGGAGCTTGCCGGTCGACGTGGAAGGAAACGTCAAGAGAGCGGAAGGCGGAGAGGAAGGCCAGAAAGCGTGGTCGTCGAGAGGAGAATGATAGGAGGAACATGCGACAAAGGATGGAACAGAAGCAGAACGATATCACACCATGGCACTTTTGCAGCGGGAAGAGATGGATCTTGAACTGGAAAGGTTCAACTGTCGCAGTCAACAAGGTGCAACAGCACAGGCACAGCCGGTGACTTAGTACTTACCGCACGGGCGGGGACGGGAGACCTGATACCTGGCTCGCTGGACTTGCTGGGATCGGCCTTCTGCCGCAGGCCACTGGGCCGAGCTGTATCAAGCTAAGGCGCCCGTCTGCTTGCACCAATCGCTACAGCTCCCGGCAGTTGCTCGTGGCATCCTCGCATCCTCCAGTCTGGGGGGGGCTGAGGGCAGGAATAATACGAGATACGAGGGGGGCTGGAGCCCAGGAGGTGCAAGAGGTGTCAAGGTGTCAGGGTGTCGAGGTGTCGAGGTGGGGTGGAGTTGGCTGCGTCTCCGCACGACTGCGGTTGGCAAAGAAAATTGATCCTGAACATTCTTCTACAGTGAACACCTTTCTATCAAAGTTTCAGTCCATTCATTGCACCGAGAGGCTCTCAAGAGGCATTCCAGCAGGGAAAATGACCAAGGTAGAACAGCTTGAAGTGATCGAGGTAGGCAGTCGCTAGACCTCAACTGTAGAGCGTCCCAGCTGACAATTTGAACAGTGGAACGAAAAGCATCTCTCATCAGCCAGACACGATCTTTCGTCTTCGGGCGCCTCCAACATCTCCCTCGCTGAACTCCTGGAACTCTCGGAGGACAGAACGCATTCTGAAAAGGCCCTGTCGCTGAGCGAACTAAGACTCCAGGGGAATGAGCTTGGCTTGGGCCATGTGGAATTGCGGAGGAATCTAGCAGCCCTCTACTCTGCGCGCTCTGCAGGAGTGACCGAGCATGACATTATAATCACCAATGGAAGCGCTGCTGCAGACTATACCATATTTTCCGCGCTGCTGCGTCCTGGGGACCATGTCATCTGCCAACATCCGGTTGAGGAGCTGCTTTACAAAATACCGGCGTCTCTGGGCGCGGAGGTAACTTGGTGGAATGCAGACCCAGCGAAGAAGTGGGGACTTGATATCGAGGAGCTAAAGACATTGATCAAGGACAATACCAAGCTGATTGCGATCCAAAGTCCCTGTGATCCAACGGGCGCAATAGTACCCAGACCTGTTCTCGAGGCTCTCGTGGAAGTGGCAGAAGAAGAGGGCATAATTATTCTGGCGGACGAGACATACAGGCCTCTTTTCCATTCGATATTGCCGTCGGATGATGACTTTCCACCGTCCACAATCAACCTGGGCTATAAGAAAGTCGTCGTGACAGGCGCAGTGACTAGAGCATACGGTTTGGCCGGGACGAGAGCTGGTTGGATTGCCACAAAGGACAGGAGCATTCTTGAGGCCTGCAAGAGATTTAGGCGTCTCCAATCCACCACTGCGTCGACACTTGATGAAGTGGTTGCCGCCGAGGCCGTGAGCGACAGGTGCATTCACGCATTGTTAGCCAGAAACATCAAGTTATGCCAAACCAACCTAGATCTGCTTCAAGGTTTTGTGGAAGAACACAGCTGGTCATGCTCTTGGGTCAAGCCGCGGGCCGGGACAACAGCAATGCTCAAGTTCCACAAGATGGGAAAGCCTATCGACAGTGAGGGGTATTGTTCACAGTTGCTCGAGCACTCCAGCATCCTCCTCTGTCCCGCAGGCAAATGCTTCGGGAACAGTCAGACTATGCGCGGGTATGTGAGGGTCGCGTTCGGAGGATCGACTGACGAGGTGAAAGCTGCCCTTGCAGCGTGGAGGTCGTTCATGGAAGACAGTTTTGAATCGGTGCCGACACTGTCGACCGCGTCAAAGAGCTGATCAAAGTGCAACCCCGAGGCCAAAGGATTTTTCAAAAACTCCACACACTTGTCGGCGCAAATGTCAATCATAAACAAGGAGATCCTTTCCAAGATTGGGAGTCAGAGATGCCGTCTTCACGTCCGTAAAATGTAACAAGAATGAGTGTGCCGGACGCAGATCTCATTGTCACCGACCACATCGAACAGCATGCCACTTGAGCTCCGAAGAGAGGGCTTGCTGCTCCCCGAGGCAAGGACAGATCATATAGGACACGCTAAGCTTTCATCATCTGAGACGCTGTTAGCATAAATGCTTATCAGGAAGCGCGCAGCCTGTTAACTTACTTGTTCAAAACTTGGAAGGATGAAGAAAAGAAAAAGAAAAAGGGAGGAAGATTGGCGACAGAAGAGCTAAATCGGCGCCGAGCTCACGTGTGCGCTCACCCAACTCGCGCTGCTTTTACTGGGTCAACACCATCAAGCACCACTCACCGCAGTCAGCCTTACTCACCATCACTCAACCTCCACTCACCATCCACTCACCATCCACTCACCCTCCACTCTGAAACGATTGCTTTTATCAAGTTCTTGGTACACCTTACACTAGACCGAGGATGCCCGCATCGAAGCGGAGCGATAAAAGAGTCACCAGACCATCGTGGTGGCGTGCCGCCCAAACCTACTGCCGGACAGGCATAGGGAACGCAGCCCCGAGCACAGGGCGGCATCCTCCTCCCAGATTGGGGGTCTCGGTGGGGTGAGCTGGCACCAGGCAACACCAGCCCATCAAATCACCTACCCAGCAAGCTATATACCTGGTGCGTAGGTACATAGCATGTACCTAGATTACTACTCGCCAACGAAAAACCTCTACTATTAATATACGGTTTGATCCTAGAGTTGAGCGAAAGGCTGTTTTATCCTGAGCTTTAACTAAGCCATTCGCTGAGACGTCGCTACTTTCTATCAAGGTAAACTGCGCCTTGGGAATGGTCTCGGACTGCTCGATTGCTCCTATGTAGCTCTTTTGATAGGGGGGCGCTCTGCAGGAGTCCGAGACGAAGTTTTCGGTAAGAATACGTACGACTGTGGTCATTCCAACTATAACCTGCGTGTCTGCAGAGAGATTGGACAGGATTGTGGCCAGTGACAATATACTCCTAAGACTCCCGGCAGTTTTGGAATATCAACAAGATCTCTCTCCAAGGAGACTTGTGTTCTTTGGGCCCGAACCCCTTTGTCAGACACTAAGCTCAGAGCCCATCGCACTGGTTGCCCAAAGGATGAGCTATGTAGGTTCATGGGAACCACTTGACATGACAAGGTTACTGTAAACCGTCCCATGTTCGAATTGGCACGCTTTTCCAAGTCGAAGCAGTCTACATATTGCTCAATAGAGTGTTTTTAAAAAGGATGGAACACCTCTTCTCCTTACTCTTGCTCAGAGGACAAATCATCACTCTCCGGAAGCGTTGTCGCCAGTCGCTTTGCCACTCTCTCTTCAATGTTTTTCCATGTCCCGACAAGTTTCATCTTCTCGATGATCTCGCTTACTACAGGATCATCCACGGGATACCGATGCATCTCTCCTTCATACAATCCTTCCTCCCAAGCCTGTCTTTCGGATTGATATTTTACTACCTGAAGCTCGCCTTTGGAGAAGATGAAGGATGGATCTTCATCATGGTACCACACTATATTAGCGATCTCCTTGGGGGATAAGCTATCCCAATGGTGTTTGATGATAGCTACCAGGCATTCTTCAGAAGCTTGGAAGGCGTCTTGAAGCGACTCCGCCCCGACGAATATTTGCTGCAGAGAGTCGATGTGGGTCTGTCCGAGCTCGAGGAATCGACCAAGTCCCCCTGGCGCGTATTGGGCAAAATATACCGAGTAAGCTGTCCCTTGTGTGCTTGCACGTATGCTCAAGTGAATTCGCAAGACATCTCCCCCTCCGATCATTTCTGTGAACGAGTCGGCTGCTTCATCCGGCATTGGGAGAATTTGCAGAATGCTCTCAAAGCCGTGACCGTGAATAATGCAACCCTCGACCCGAAGAGTCTCCTGTCTGACGCCGCTGGCGGAACCCAGGATGAGGCCGAGTAAATCTTGCTCAGGCATCGCCAGTCCTTCAAAATCTCGATTGGTGAAAGCCAGGGCGAGGTGTTGCCACACAGGACAAGTGGCGGAAAACCAGAAGTCTATATCGGTAAAGGGCTCCAAAATGTACCTGAGGGTGAGGTTTTGCGTCAACGACGTCAGTGACAGGTATGGCTCGAGCATGGCTAGGAAGCCACTACTCTCACGTCCGAGCCCATACGCTCTCAGGTATAGACAGGAGGAGAACCCTACCACCAACGGCCGTTTTTGTAAATCAAGAGCACGGAGCTTGGCCTGAGTGTAAGCCACCATGGCGAAACTGGTAGCAAACCCAAAGACGACATTCTCAAGCGGTGAAAGTTGGGGACACAATACGTCAAAGGGGGGGTCTTGCCATTGATCGATGTGTCTTCGGACGTGAATGGAGGCATCCGCAATGGCTTACGGGCTTGCAGTGTCGGGAAAATAATGTCCAGAGCACCCGTCCCGTTCTCCGCCCAGAATCCCGCCTCTATCAAGCTCCCCAATTTCAAAGATTTTCCCACTCTTGACGCGTAAGGGGTGGCCAGGAATCTGGTAACCGAGGCAATCGTTAGTCGTATGACCGCGTTCTGTTCGGTCATGTTGTAGGACCGAAGCAAAGCAGCCCCTTCTTCGCTGTCCATCAAAAAGTCTTGTACACTTCGATGTATGAACCGTACTTCCAAGCGGTCCGCATTAACCAATTCCTTATAAGCAAATTCTTCTGGATAAGATTGGAGATCTGACCGGTTTGGAACCAATTCAACCAGATTTGCACATCTCGCCACAACATTCGTTTTCAGAGCGGCCGCTTCCGAGTCCAGAGATGCCAAAAGGGAAGCATCCAGGCTTTTCGGAAAGCGTGAAATAAATTCTTCCTGTGCTGATGACGCCACAAGCAATTCGAAAAAGGTGAGAACCGCGTCGGCACCGTGATTATTGTTGTCCCCTCTCCTGGTCGCAACTTCGATTAGACGGAGATATGGTTTCGGATCCTTTGCATAGAACTTGTCTTGCCGCTCGACCAAGAACGTGAATAGCTTGTGCATTTCGCCTGGACACTCGTCTAGGCGTCGCTTGAGAACGCCTTCGTCATCTCCATTATTGGCAGCATTCCTGAGTTCTTCGGTCACTATATAAGCCCACAAGAAAATGCCATCTGCCCGACTGGTAATGGTGTTCACGTATCGTCTAGCTCTGGTTGTATGGAGTCGCCGATAGCAATACTTTTTGATATCCTCATAATTAAGGTCTTCCAACCGCAGGGATGGGTTATGTTGGAGTATCTGCTCAAAGGGGCTTTCCCTCCGACTCGAACAGCAGATTTTGACCTTGTTAAAGCCGTCAGCAATGAGTCGAATGGTGTCGAGCAAGTTGTCGCGATTGTTTGGAACCTCGTCAAGACCATCGATCAGTAGACAGAAGTTGAAGACAGAATGAGTGATCAGATAATAGAACCATGACTTCAGTTCCATGTCTGTCCAAGTCTGAGTGCGAGAACCCGGTGGGACAAGGCAAGATCGTAGGCTCTGAGGCGCTTCGCTATCCTTGTTCTCTCGAATCTTATCCACAAGAGTCTCGTCCATGTCGAGGATCTGAAAGCAAAGTGATCTCCAAAAACCTTGCAATGATTTCAGTAAATCGCTCGAGGCTGGTCTGTAGAACCAAAAGCTGAGCACTTGAACACAGTGGGGTCTTGCCCACTCCTCTAAATGGCCATGGCCAGCCCTTCCTGGTTGAAGGTTGTGATAGACAAAATCCATAAGTGCAGATTTTCCGGATCCGGGCTTTCCACTGACCCAAAATATCTTTGTGCCGGTCTGAAGCCAATCAATAAATTTGTGCTCTGTCATCTCCTCTGGGGGATTAAATATCCAGCGGTAAGTCTCGCCAAAATCGATGATGCGCTCCTCAATTCTGTTGCGACACTCGTTCATCTCTGGAAATGCTAAAGCATCAAGGAGGCGCGCTCTGAGGGCGTGGATGATTTCTTTCTGAACCTGAGAGAGCCTTTGACGCAAGTATCATCAGTCAGCTAAGACTCAAGGTTGGAATATGAAAAGTAATGGTCTCTGGGTTGAAGAAACTTGCTCGGGCCGAGGACGGAGAAAGGGGCATAATCTGACAAAGAAACCACCATTTTCGACATGGATTGTACGTTTGCCAGTAGGAAAATCTCGCGTCTCCAGACCAAAGACTTCTTGTGTGTTCTCAGAGATGATTGCCCGTACACAATCCGATACCTTGGCTTGCATGTAATAGCTGGAAAGGGAGGGACACAATCTAGATATAGTCATTAGGAGGAGTCATTTGACACGGTCAGGCTCTCCATACCTAGGTACTTAACTGAGGTCGGAATGCTTTATATTCCTGGCAAGGTTAAGCGTCAAGTAGTCAAGTAGTCAACGACGAGACTCGGCTTACATCGACTTTGCTGGCTAAGGAGCTGTCAGCCTTTCCTATCGTGAGGTTGTCAGCTACGGAACGGTTGCCAGCCAAGTGAGATCTTCGATGTACACACTCTGCTTCAGCTTCAAATTCTCCGCGCAGCCTTGCAAGCTAAAGGCCTGCTGCTGGTGGTTGAGGTAATCATCAGTCGCGATCTCGATTCGGCCCAGCTCCTTGTATTCCGCCAAGCCGACTTCTTGGAGTCCCTGTTCGACATTAAAACGGAAATATCGATTTGAGAGGTCCCTCCACCTCGCCGAAAAAGATCCGGCCGTCTGTTCTGTCTGAGTCGTCATATTGACTAGTGTCTTAGACAAGAAATTCGCGACATTGTTTGCAATCGGCTTCATGCCCTGGTTTCCCGTCCCAATGGAGACGAAGCACTTAATAAGGTCCTTCAGATTGCCAGATTTGGGACACCAAATGTCTGTTGCTTCTCTTTCGACTTCGTCCACCGGGTTGTTCGCCCCTAACGCCCCGTCCACAAGGGTTCTAGCCCCGATCGAGACGGGAGGGAAAAATGTGGTGGCGGCTGATGTGGCGAGGGCGGCTTCGCAAATTGTTACAGGCATATCCGGTTTTGGGGGAATTTCGTAACTTCGTAGATGTCTCATGCTGTACGGATTCGTCGTTGCCGCGCATACAAAGCTAGATCACCGTTCAGCTAGAATATAGTCGCAACCTTGATCTATACATACACTTTACACCCGTGAGATTTGCCGTCGTTAAACAGTTCCGTGGTGGAGTAACCTTTCCTAGTGATAATCTCTTCAATGGCCCCTTTCAGTTTTGCATTGTCAAATTGCGCTTGAATATTTCCCCTCCAGTTGAAGAGCGCCCAGTGTGCCTTCTTTTCAAACACAGTCTTGATCAGTCTGTTGTAAGCTTCAATGCACTCATCCACGTCCATCTCGAGCCGGCCAAGCATGATAGCGATCAGACTTTCAAATTTCATATTAGCGCGACAGCTATGATCCACAGAGTAGTGTTTTGCACGTACCCTCCCGTACTTGTCCCTCCTATGAGATCGAACAATTCACATGGCTTAAGCGGCAAGGCTCCGCTCTTCTGACGTTCGTGATTCAGCAGTCTCATAAGGCACTTGAGGATATGGAGCGTCGACAGGCCTCGGACTCCCCCTCCATCAAGAGACAATAAACAGAGTCCAGTGTGGTCGACAGGGTTCAGTTCACCGCCGACTGCTTGTTCCATGATGCCGGCCAATGCTTACAGGCATCGGAAGGTCATCTCATCAGTATATGAAGAAGTGCTCAGAGTCAACGCAGAAATCCCGCGATTACGGCGGGTGCCTGTGATGGGGGTACTCGGTACTCGGTACGGCCGTCGCGCTGGAGATGGAGGTCTAACTTGATTGATATTAGCTAAAATTGAGTTAATAGTCACCTAATGGTAGGTACAGTAGGAGGCGGTGAAAGTGTAGGGGATCTACTGGGTACCAGGTTCCTGATGATGGTCTGAAACAGGTGCCCACTGAAAGGCACGTTTAGGCGAGCACTGGGGAGCCGGTTTGGGTCCTCCTTGCAGCCCAGTGAGCTGCTCAGGTACCCAGTAGTGCTCCGGGAGGGCTCGGTGAGGCTCAGCTAACGTCTCAGTTAAAGCTCAGGTTAAAGCAGCCTTCGCTCACCCTCTAGGTTCAACCCGTATATTGCAGTTGTTTTTCGTTCGCGAGTAATCTCGCCAGGTACATTCTCTTGGCGGGTGCAAAACTCCGCACTTCTCCAACCTTGCTCCAACTCAATTCGGCGAGTCGGTTCTTTTGAAATTGTTCGCGTCAATGGTCCGTCAACGCCTGCTGTCACCGTAGCTGATGGAGCTTCAAAGATCACTTACGCGGTCAGCTCACCTCCGACGTACCTATCTCGAAATCTCCAGGTATATTCGTGGCCAGGTTCCGCAGGCAGGCTTTGCTTCCACGCGGCGCTCGGTCAGACCCTCCCTTTGTCGAAGATGCACATATTCTACCACGTCTCCCGTTCGAAGCGACCAGCGACAAGATCCAAGATTACAGACCAGTAATGGCGACATCAGGCGATACAGCTTTTCTAGTAAGGCAGAAGAAGGCTAGGGATTTGGACAGCGCCTGACTCTCCCAGGGATCTCTTCCTCAAGTGCAGCGAGCACTGCCTGGGAAAAACTGCGCCAGACCGACCTTGATTCCTTGCCAACCACGCCCAATCCTGGTCCCGATGAGCAGAACCAAGTGCAACTTTATGGCTACATTACTTCTCACAGACCTAGCAAGAGCTTCGACTTTATTCAGCTCGTCGATCCACGCTTAGAGCTTGCCGTACAAGTCATCCTCTCCCATACCGTTTCCGCTGCAAAGATTGGGGAAAGTGATGTGGTAGAGATGCGCTTAGGTGCCAAGGGCCCGAGTTTCGATAGAGGGTCGAGCGACGAAGATCTCCGTGAGGAGCACCCTAGTATTTTCAGAGCTCCTCGCCCCCATACACCTATTCGGATCTCTGGGACCATTGTGCGACGACAGACACGGCCGAAAAAAGACCAGCAGCGAGTCGCATCAGGAGGCCATGATTCTTCACAGCGACAAGTCCCGGCCAATACGATTCGCACGCTAGACCCCTACGTTGGAGACATTGACCTCATATCTCACGTCGAAATCAGAGCAGATTCTTACAAATTTCTCAATGGAATGCCATCCGATATTACTGCAAAATGCGATACAGTATTCCCGCCAGAGTTGCGCCATTTGCAGTTCAGGACGGACTCAGAACTTCGTCGCCGGATTCGGCTACGCTCACGAATTGCAGGAAAGATACGAGAACATATGCTGAGCAATGGTTTCGATGAGATTGAGACGCCCTTGTTGTTCAAATCCACACCGGAGGGGGCTCGGGAATTCATTGTCCCCACAAGAAAGAAAGGTCTGGCTTACGCACTGCCACAGAGTCCGCAGCAATATAAACAGGTTCTGATGGCCTCGGGAATATGGAGATACTTTCAATTCGCCAAATGCTTCCGCGACGAGGATCTGCGAGCCGACCGACAGCCCGAATTCACCCAGGTAATGGGTTTCACCTCATCACAGCCAGATGATGCTAATTCTTGCGATAGCTTGATCTCGAGATGGCGTTTGCCAGTAGTGCTGATGTCATGACCGCTGTAGAAGAGCTGCTCATCCATGCAATCTGGCCTAATGTACCTGATATTGCTCCTCTGGAGACATCCTCGTCAACGAGCTCTTCCAGGGCCAAATCGGCCGATGTAGAATATCGCGACCTGGTATTTCCACAATTGACATATGAAGCCGCAATGACCCGGTATGGCTCGGACAAGCCTGACACGCGTCTTGGCTCTGAGATTCGTCGGGTGGACCAGTGGCTCCCGCCCAATGTGAAGAATATGGTGACTTCGCTTGACGATCCCGTCATGGAGATGGTGAAAATCGGTATGCAGGGATGTGAGCCAGCGGAAAGCCAGAAATTTGTGGCTTCCTTCTTGGAAGCGTCTTCAACGGCAAGATATACGAATGACAACGCACGAATCCCCGGAGTGGCGGTTTTGGATCCTCTAAAGCCGCTGCATGGCTTAGCTAGCTTTGGCCACGAAGGAGCAGCCAAAGTGGAAGAAGAGTTTGATCCCGAGCCGGGCGACATCCTGGTTCTTTATAGCCGTGATGGTAAGCCATTTACTGGCGGCTCTACTGTCCTTGGAGACCTGCGTCGGGACATCTACCAGCACGCCATATCGGAGGGTCTACTCCCTGCCCCTTCGGGATTCTCTGCCTTGTGGATAATCGACTTCCCCTTATTCTCTCCGACAGAAGACTCCGAACCAGGACAAGGCGGATCTGCAGGGATCTGTTCAACACATCATCCATTCACAGCTCCCAAACAAGGTCAGGAATTGTCGGTGTCCACGTTCAAGAAGAACCCATTGTCCATTATTGGGGACCATTATGACCTTGTCATCAATGGGGTTGAAGTGGGTGGCGGTTCCTGTCGTATACACCGTGAGTTCATGCAGGAATTTATCCTCCGAGAGGTTCTGAAGATGGACCCGGAGCGCGTCAAAGATTTCGGACATCTACTGAGAGCATTGCGTACTGGCTGTCCACCGCATGCTGGATTTGCCCTAGGATTTGATCGCTTGATGGCCATGTTGACGAATACTGCGAGTGTACGAGATGTGATTGCCTTTCCAAAGTACGCGGATGGCGAAGACAAGTTTGCTGGCGCACCTTCACCGATCACCCGAGACCAGCTGGCAACTTATCACCTTGTCGTCCGCGACACGGCGGCTGCTGGGTCGACTCCCAGATTCTCGCGCAGGGCGTGAACCTGAGTGCCCATGAACGGTGGTAGATGTATGTGAAGAATAACATAGCCATGTAAAACAGTTGATCAGCCTTTTATCATATCAGTTTAGCCACGCAGTCTTCACTCGGTGCCTAGCAGTTCAGCTAGCCGAGGCTGCAGCCCCTGGATCGTCACGTGGCCCCAGCATCCACGCCCTTGGTGTCGGGGGCCACCCAGGCCACCCTGGCATCATAAACAAAACACATTGTTCCTCACTCGTCCGCAGCACATACCCACATCCATCGTTCGAATTTCGACCACTCCTCCTGTCGAGTCGCATCGAGCATTCGCCATGGAGCAAGTTCAGGATCTTGTGCTTGACTCATTAAAACCATACCTGATTCCTATAACTCGCAACCTACCTGACCCAATCAATGACCTAGCCATCAGCCTCCTCGGCGAACGCTGCCACAGCGCCCTCCTCCTCGACCTCGACTTCGCCTCCCATCCCGAATGCGTATCCCTGGCCATCTCAAAGGCCCTGGGCATTGTGATTATCACGGCCGCCTCGGTCGTGAAAGTGCCGCAAATCATCAAACTCGTCAAGTCCCAATCTTCCGAGGGATTGTCGTTCACAAGCTACTTGTTGGAAACAGCCAGCTTTGTCATTACCCTGGCGTATAACATGCGCAATGGTTTCCCTTTCAGCACATACGGCGAGACGGCTCTCATCGCTATCCAGGATGTGGTGATCAGCGTGTTGATCCTGGTGTATTCAAAGAAGAGTGCCCAGGCAGGCGCCTTTCTCGCCGCCTTCGGCAGTGCGGTCTATGCGCTGATGGTCTCGGACACACTTGTCTCGGACGCGCAAATGACCAGCTTGCAAGCGGGCGCTGGCGCATTGAGCATCGCCAGCAAACTGCCGCAGATCCTCACGATCTACAGCCAGGGTGGAACAGGTCAGTTGTCGGCGTTTGCCGTCTTCAACTACTTGTTTGGCAGCCTGAGTCGGATCTACACTACTATCCAAGAGGTGGACGACAAGCTGATCCTGTACGGATTTATCGCCGGGTTTGTGCTGAACGCGGTTTTGGCGGCGCAGGTGGTTTATTATTGGAACAGTTCGACCACCGCAGGGCATGCGAAGGAGTTGGCCAACAAGGGAAGAGGTGGCCCGCAGGGCGTTGGCCAAAAAGGGAGCGCGGCGTTGGCAACAGAGGAGGCGACCAGGCTGAGCCCGGGAACTGCCAGCGCATCGGCTAGACCGAGCAGCAGCAGTGGGAGAAGAAGAGGATGAATGACTCCATATTTTGGATGTTACACGACGCCCATTGCAGCCTGGGCGACGATTCACTTACAAGAGCTTTCCTTTGCAAATCTTTTAATATGGCCACCGATCCTCGATTTCATCGACGGCCCTCGAAAATTCGCCCAGAAGTTCTTTTTTTTTTTTTGTTTTGTTTTTTTCAACTCCATTATGCCTATTCATCCCGCGGTCGACCCAAGAATGGACGATTCCTTGTTTCGCCAAAGAGTAACTGTTGTCGGCCCTTCGAGAACCTGTACCTGTGCTCGTACCTCTACCCCGATATTCTCGAGGCTTAAAAATCCTCTACCTTTCCGCGAACCACGGTTGCTGAGCACGACGTATCATGCCCATCATCAAGACAGCAAAAGCGCATGTTAGGCCCGCCTCGTCTCACTCGCCAGCCCTTTAAGGAGTAATATTCGGCGTCGTGCCTCTTGCAGAGGGTACGCCGCTGTGAGATCCCAAAGTAAAAGCGACCTTCGCGCAAAAGTTCGTTGTTCCGCCAATCAGATTGTCCTATTCGCGGGGCGGAAGGAGTTCACAGAAATGCATTGTGCCAACAGAGCGCAAATTCAGTGTCCTGCTCTATATGATGCTGTATTCAGGGCTTGTTAGAAATGGGCGTTGGGTCAATGCGCAGTAATAGTGAGATCAGTCTGGCTCAAAGGAGTTGGCAGCAAGACTCTCATGGGAGTTGTGGAGGACGGACTCGACGGAGTAATTCGGCGGCAGGAGCCGAAATGCCGCTCAGGTCTCGGCATGTTTGTGGTGTTTATCTCCATCGAGCGAAACATGGTGACGGCACGAGACTCGAACTGAGCACCTCCTTCGCCTCTCTCTATCATCCAACGCGTCCAGAACTGGTTCAGGATCCACCGACCGAATCCCTTTGTTGTCGACAGGTTCGGACTATGTGACGATGGTCTTGAACTCCTACGATCATATGGAAGTTCTTCCACCATCC
The DNA here is from genome assembly GCF_000585535.1 of Cladophialophora psammophila CBS 110553. Lineage (NCBI taxonomy): Eukaryota > Fungi > Ascomycota > Eurotiomycetes > Chaetothyriales > Herpotrichiellaceae > Cladophialophora > Cladophialophora psammophila. Next base: position 723,199 of record NW_006912922.1, read on the forward strand.
AGACATGTTTCCTCTGCTCTTGATATCTTCTGCGTGCTTGGTGACCATCCACTCGTTCACAATATCGTGACCCTAGAGCCTTATGGTTTGAATTCGTGCAGTCTTAAGATCAAGTTGCTCCTGACCTTCTCGGGACGCGGCAATTCCGAAAATGTTTTGTAGACTGACCCTCAATTGCGAATTCGAGGCGGCTTGGAGAACAACACGCGCATTCTGTTGATCAACGGCATCAAGCGTGTATTTTTCAACGAGATCGGATTCTTCACTATTGTGCTTAGGAGCTCGAATGTCTAATGCGTTTCCGGCATCTAGCACAAACGTACCCAAAAGATCGGAAATCTCACTCCCCGGGAGCGGGTCATCGAGGACAAGAGATGGTCGCACTGAAGAGACTACCATGATTGAAATTTATCATGAGAGACTAGAATGTATGGATCATCACATTCGCGAAGGATGGGAAAAGCATTTATATCGCATGTTCAGGATCGCATACGCCAAAGGCTACTATCTCAAGAGGCGGTGTTGTGCTAGCCTTGGTAGAGACGGCTGGGTGCGACTGACGTGTGCATATAACTGGTACCATCAGAAGCGCCTGGAGCATTTGTTTCCTGTCAAGACAGAGGATTCTCGAAGCGCCGAAGAAAATTGCTTCGAACTATGAACAAGTATGAAGTTGACGCAGAGCGTGAATGGAGCGAATGGAATTTCCTCGCAGCAGCTGATTCTTGGAGATGGTTGAATACCCTGGCTTATTTTAATGATCTCGCCTACTCTCACTACTGCTACCGAAGCTGTCTCGCAACAGACACATTCGAAAGCTACCTACACGTCGATGACGAGCTTTACACCGAGATCGTGATCACCATCATCTAGTGTCTTGTGCCCATCCATGATCGCCGGCTCAAGGAAATGTACGCGTTCAAGAAAGCTACGGAGGAGCCAGAAGCTGCCAGTGAAGAAGCTGCTCTGGACTTACTAGCCGCACTTTTGGAAAAGCGAAAAGCCGACTTGCCTTTGGAGAAATACTAGGAAGCTCTCACACGAGTCTTACCTTCATCAGGCAGTCCTCGCACTCGAGCTAGATCTTGCTGCGCCACCGCTACTGAGAGCTTTATTTGAGGTTCAGATGATCAAAGGCGAGGAGCTGTTCCGGCTGTTTGAGACTTACCCTGGTTCCGGTATGTAGCACGGTCTTGGTGAAGAGCTAAACGTGAACAAGTATCCGGAAATCGCACCACTATCGTCGATCATGAAACCACTTTCTCAACTCGCCACAAGGGGCCGTGCTTGGGGATGTCTGACACCAGCGAACGTTGACAAGCGATGTGAACGGCTTTTGCACAAAATGGGTGTGGCCTGTGAGAAGATTGCCCAAGGACGACTAAAATTCCTTGAACGCCTCTCCGGACACGATTCATTGACCATGCGGCTTGAAGGTTGCGACCCAAACAACGATGTAGTCCCATGGCCAACGACAGACCCCGTGCTGTCACACACATCGCCAGTTATGACAAAGGAAAGGAAAGAATTAATACCACCGGGGTGTCACTTGGTGGATTCGCACCATGGTCGCATGCAGTGGCACAGATAAGATGTGGATCAAAATGAGAGGACGTTCGAGACGTAACGATGCAACAAGTCCAGAGTTTGTTGCTAGAAAGCAGCCCTGCAGTATACCTCCGCTATGTGGAGACACACCATCACGAGTAATGGGCCAACAAAGGTCAGGTCTGCATATTGTCATGGAAAGAAGAGTGGATGTGATGTCTGAGCTACCTGGAGCACGCCGAAGCCATCAATGATACTGCTGCCAACCAATCATACTGGACAGCTTGTCATGCCCAATGCATCTTCAAATTGACGCGCTGAAAATCGGCTACCAGGATCAGGAGCGTTCACCGTATGCTCAGAATGGGGCAGTATTTGCCCTTTTGCTTCATGAGCTATCAGATGGCCTGGTCGACATTGACGACCTGGATCAGCGAAAGATTCGTAAGCATACCCTCTCCTGTTCGGTTAACGCCTGCTGACTTTGACTGCCGTGCTTGGCAGCGTACTATAGGAAAAACCTGGGGGGGGGGGAGATTAGCACAGCTTGCGGCCAGCAAACTCTGCTGGGATGAAGATGAGCTTCAGGAGTCTCTGGAAAACACCCAGATTGCAAATTCCATCGCCGGAGAACCCTGTCGCTTGATGTCAAATCTTGAGGCTATCATCATAATTATGCCTGCCTCTGCCACAGCAAAGCCATACAAAGCACTTCCCGCTTGTTGTTTGTGACTAAGTCCTAGAGACAATCCAGGCGCAGTTCTAACGCGCGTTAGACTCATCCACCAGAGCAGGCCTTACCGAGAGATCTGGACCATGAACGTGAGCATGAAGACCAGTCATCGAACGACTCTGGAATGCACAAATCGCCGATTGACTGGGAGGGCGAAGTGTTGGAGTTCGAAGACTTTACCTCGGCGGCAGCGGCGGAGGAGGTGTCACATACCGAAGAAAATGTGGTGGGACACGAGGCAGATCGCATAACCAATGTCCTCGAATCTTGCAAGCCACTGGCCCTTGACATTTTTGAGCTCCTGCTTCAATCCAGATTGTGACCTGAGAGATTGAGTGCAGGTCTCATCATTGGTACAGCACGGCTTCGACATTTGCAGTCTGAAGCCTGGAGGCGACGCCACCATGCAAGGGCAGGGGGATTCTTTGCGCGCTACTTGGCCTTGTTCAATGATCCGGATCTCGAATCTGCCCACAGGAGCGATGGTTTGCTCTGGAGAGATCGCGAAGCATATGTAATGAGTGCTAGGCCTTTCCCAGCTGTTTGATGATTGAGATTTATTCGCGAGTGAAGTCTCATGCACTTGTTATGAATGTTATAGACGTGGGGAAATGGCTCAATGTGCGAGGCTGAGAGAAGCTCACCCTGCTGCACGAGGCTCCCATCACGCGGTGTCGGAGGTTGATTAGGCTCCCCGGCCCTATTTGACTTCGCGCCACTCCGATTGGCTCCGGCTGATGGCAGTGAATTTTCGAACCTCTCCGCTTACGGACCTGCGTTTCCTGGGGAAACCTGCGATTTCTACTGCGGGTCTGGATGAGGAGTTGACTCTACTTTGAGGTGAAGCTGGGAATTTCGAAGGGTGTGGAAGAGTGTGACCTGTCTATCGCCTCTTCTGGTCCATGCTTGCCTCGCCGAAAGGTCAATGCGCCTGGTCTCGATTCTCCCCTCAGCTCTTCAAGTCACGGAAGCTCAATATGAAAGCTTCAGCAGCTCTCAGAAGCCTCCGCCTCAGGCAGGCGAGGCTGACACTCGGCAGACAAACCATGTATGCTCGCTGCACTTCGCCCTGATCTTTCACCACTAACCGACTGGCAGTCGTCCATTCTCCTCGTCGCCTCTTTGCCACGCAGGCCCCTCCAGCTCGTCAGAAACCGAAGGTCTCAATAGAGTCTCGCGCCATGTCACACAGCCTAAATCCCAGGGCGCCTCACAGGCGATGCTGTATGCGACCGGCATGACTGAAGCCGACATGAACAAAGCTGAAGTGGGAATTTCATCCGTCTGGTACAGCGGGAACCCGTGCAACATGCATTTGCTGGATCTGTCCAACGTGGTGAAAAAGGGCGTCACGGATGCTGGACTACAGCCTATGCAGTTCAATACGATTGGCGTGTCGGACGGAATATCAATGGGTACAACAGGCATGCGCTACAGTCTGCAATCACGAGAGATCATTGCCGATTCGATAGAAACGGTCATGCAAGGTCAGTGGTACGATGCAAACATCTCCATTCCTGGGTGCGACAAGAACATGCCCGGTGTGGTCATGGCCATGGGCAGAGTGAATCGACCGTCGATAATGGTGTATGGCGGCTCCATAGCCCCCGGGTGTGCGAGGACGCAGAATAACGCGGATATTGACATCGTCTCGGCATTTCAGGCCTACGGCCAATTCATCGCGGGTGAAATCAATGAGGAACAGCGTTTCGACATCATCCGCCACGCCATTCCGGCCTGTGGAGCCTGTGGTGGTATGTACACCGCCAACACTATGGCCTCGGCCATTGAGACCTTGGGTATGACACTGCCCGGCAGTGCATCCAACCCGGCCGTCTCCAAGGAGAAACAACTCGAGTGTCTAGCAGCCGGAGGCGCCATCAAGAATCTGCTCAAACTCGACCTAAAGCCACGCGACATCATGACCCGCCAGGCCTTTGAAGATGCCATGGTTGTGGTCATGATCACCGGTGGTTCAACCAACGCGGTGCTGCATCTCATTGCCATGGCTGATGCGGTAGGCATCAAGCTCACCATCGACGACTTCCAGGCGGTCAGTGACAGGACTCCATTCCTTGCGGATCTCAAGCCGAGTGGGAAATATGTTTTCAACGACCTCCACGCCATCGGTGGCATTCCTACCCTGTTAAAATTCCTGATCAAAGAAGGAGTGGTCAAGGGAACGCACACGACCGTGACGGGCCAAACGCTGGCCAAGAACGTCGAATCCGCAGCAGATTTCCCGTCGGACCAAGTTATCATCAAGCCGTTTTCTCATCCGATCAAGAAGACCGGACATATCCAGATCCTGCGGGGGAGTCTCGCGCCAGGCGGCTCCGTGGGCAAAATCACGGGCAAAGAAGGCTTACGCTTTCAGGGCAAAGCCAAGGTCTACGATGCGGAGGATTTGTTCATCCAGGCTCTCGAACGAGGTGAGATCAAAAAAGGTGAGAAGACCGTGGTGGTCATTCGCTACGAGGGGCCAAAGGGCGGACCGGGCATGCCTGAAATGTTGAAACCCAGCTCGGCGATCATGGGTGCCGGATTAGGCAAAGACGTCGCCCTTATCACAGACGGACGGTTCAGCGGTGGATCGCACGGGTTTTTGATTGGCCATATCGTCCCCGAGGCCATGGAAGGGGGTCCGATCGGCTTGGTGCGAGACGGAGACGAGATTGTGATTGATGCCGAGAGCAGGACGCTGGATCTGATGGTGGACGAAGCAACGTTGCAAAAGAGACGGGAGGAATGGAATGCAAACAAGCCAGAGCCTCGGTATAGGAGAGGCGTTTTGGCAAAATATGCCAAACTCGTGAGTGACGCCAGCCTCGGGTGTATCACGGACAGGGAGGTGCTGGATGTACATGCCTGAGGAGAGATGTTTGGCGGGATTGATATCTAAGACGAGATAGTTTGACAAGGGGGTTTGATGAAAATCGAAACGTGTACAGGATCAGACGTTGAGCCGGATATCCGAGTGGCATAGCAGATAGTCTGAGGAATGATTCCCCATGTCAACATCACTGGTCAACAGCGTGCTCCGTGATGTGTGATAATTGTAGTGGCTGAGCTCCAAGGTCGATGAAGAAACAGATGAGGCGGGAATCATTCTCCAGGGTTGATCGTGAGTATGTGGTGGCCATGGTGCGGCGGTTTTTCATGGCATGGGAGAATGTATGGTCGACAGTGTGTCTACGAGACTCTTAGGGTTCTTCAGGGTCCCGTTGTGAACAGAAATAGATGGCCGTCCCCCATCTGGTGTTGGAATGGTTTTATGAACTCGAGGTCGAAGGCCTCTCGATGGAGGTGGGTGGGTGACGAGCCTCTTTTATGACGACGATGATCATTAATATTGCCTACTTGGTGCAAGTACTAGTACTTGTTATTAGCCCCGTAAAGGATATTACTCGCCGCCTTCGGTTTAGGCGGCGGCGGGTCTGCCATTTCGGGCATGGTCGCAGCACTAGGCTGGGCGCCGCTGACTGCTTTTGCTCGGCCGCTATGGAGGACTAGGAACCAAAATCACGCCGCTACAAGGATGAAGACAGCGGGCATTCGGTGATCTCCTCAACCTCATCTCGGCACGTACTCGACGCTAGACCGTGGTGGTCTTATACCACACTCTCATATACTTCGTGTTGCACATGATATTGCCCTGAGTATCCTTTTGGATGAGATTGCGATTGACCTGAGCCAAAAAGATCATATAGTCGGCCTTCTCTTCTGGTGTACCGGGTATAGTGACAGTCCTAAACGTAAGCCTTTAGTTTCGGGATATTGCTTCCATCGAATGGCCATCGATGTAAGGAATGTATCATCTGAAGATGTGAGGCCATGTTTACATCGAAGACGTCGTCGGGCATTTCCTCGGGGTCAATGATCTTGTTGAACATCATCAGGGTGGGGGCGCAGAACGCTCGCTGCCTCTGGCCCAGACTTTATAGCCTCCCCATACCCCATCCCCATCCCTAAAATCAGGAGTAACGAGGCCTGCCCCTACTCTATTCTCCGAGAATCTCTTCATCACCGCTGAGCTTCGTATCCCACGCGTCAGGATTTTATGAAATGGCCCATGCGAATGAATGGATAGCTTAAAAATCCAGAGCAATGCCGTGGCATGTTTTCATGAACGGACGGACGAATTGCACGCATTGGAATGCGGTCAAGCGTCTTGACAGGCATTGGGCCTTCAAAGCGATTCTGGTTCGGCTTCAAGGCGTACCCGTTCCGAACCCTTCGGCTTTCGGCTCTTGGGTCGTCGATCTGCTTGATCAACCGGTGGTGATCATCATGTGAGGCCATGATGTGATGACGGGGAAAGGTTATGGTGTCAATGGAAACGAGCTTCAATATGAGGTAGGGATACAGACCTTGTCAAAACCCGGTGACCGTGGTCTATTTCTTGTGCAGTCTACGACGATACCATTTTTTTTTTTTTTTTTAATTTTTTTTTTTTTAAAAAAATCTATACTCTGTAGTCATTCAGAGGGAATCAGTATCGTAAACTCTTTCTACAGTGCTGATAGTACCGATTTCATGCACTGGCATCGTAATCTATGACCAAGGCAAATGGTGCAAGCAGAATCCCGTCCCATGCAAATGTGTCCACATAAAACGCCAGAAATGCAAAACGAGAGGCCAGGACAAACATATGAACCTGGCTGAGATTGAGAAGAGAAGGGAGCTGCAACCCAAGTAAGACCAACTGTTGAAAATACAGGGCTGGCCAATCCATCCCGCGTGTCTTTTTGGTTCGCTTACGCACCAGGCCCATCCATCCTCACCTTCCCCTTGATACTCTCCCACCGCGGCGTGAAACTCAGCACAAATGTAACGCACGCACACGCGATGCAGATCGCAAACGGCACTCTTAGGCCGTCCATGTACGCGGACAGGATGCCCGGGATGTCGCTCGCGTCAAACACTCTCCTCAGGTCTGTCGCGCCGGTCGCGAGCACCAGGCTTGCGTCCACGTTTGGCGCCTTGATGGGCAGTTCGTGAAGCATCTTGTTCGTGAACCCGGCTTGTGCGGCGGAGATGAAGACCGCGCCGCCGATGGTCTGGAAGAAAAGAATGATGGCCGAAACGGAGCTGAGGTCCGAGGGCTTGACGATCGCTTGGCCCACGATCACCGGGATCTGGAAGATCAGCCCCAGCCCGATGCCCACGAGGGCTTGATATCCGATCCATTTGTCTGCCCCAGAGTGAATTTCCAAGGTGTAGATTAGTCCTGAGCCGATCGAGGCGAGGATTGATCCGAATGCCATGAGAGGAATGTATTGGCCCCATACCGTCAGAAGGCCGCCAGAGAACACCGTTAGAAGCGAGGCGCCAAGGACAAGCGGGAGGTTGTCGATGCCAGACTTAGCGGCGGAGACGTTGCGGGTCGCTTGAAAGTAGATGGGCAGGTAATACAAGAGGATGAAGAAAGCGCCTGCCACGGTAAAGATATAGGCAGACATAGCTGCAATTGTTCTCTGTTTGAGGAGACGGGGTTGTAGCAAGGCGCGGTCGCCCGAGAAGTACTCGATGATGACAAACGCGATAATGAGGACGCCAAAGAGGACCAGGACGGCAACGACGGAGCCAGATGACCAGGGTTTGGTCGCCCCACCCCACTGCATTGCTAACAGGTAGCAGACAATGGCAGCCATGAGGGTAAATGTCCCCGGGAAATCCATCTGTAGGAGCTTCTCTTTCAAAGGAGCGGCTTGAGGACGAGCCGCTTTGGGAGTGCGGAAGAAGGCAAAAATAATGGCCGAAGCAACGCCGCCAATCGGAAGGTTAATATAGAAGCACCATCTCCAGGTGAGATTGTCTGTGAAGACGCCTCCCAAGAGGGGGCCGATGACAGATGCAACGCCAAATGTAGCACCCATGACGCCGGTGAAGGCAGGGCGTCGTTTGGGTGGAGCGGAGAAGGCAATGATGGTGTACGATCCTGACGCGATGCCTGCTCCGCCCATGCCGGCAATCGCTCTTCCAACGATCAACGTGGTGGAATTGTTGGCGACAGCGCAGATGAGGGATCCCAGTTCGAAGATGAAGATGCTTGTCAGATACGAGATCTTGAGAGGGAAATATTTATACAATTTTCCCCATGTTGCTTGGAAGGAGCCGATGGTCAGGAAGAATCCGCTCCCGTACCAGCCCACTTGATCAAGAGAGTGGAACTGATCGGTGATTCGAGGGATGGCTGTGGCCACGATGGTCATGTCCAACGCCACGAGGAAAATACTGCAAGCCAGTGCCACGACTATCATAGCTAGAGGGAAAGCTGAAGGATAGTCAGATGTGTCGATACGAGAGATTTCGCGGCCCAGATTCTCGCCATCAACATCTTTCTCAATGACAGCCTTTTCAATTGCAATCGATTCAGGGGAATTGGAGTTGTGCCGGATGGTGACGTCGACCTCTTCCTTTTGCTTTTCATCCTCGCTGATCGGTAATGGTGGCTTGGAGAGATCGCTTGTGGATGTTGAGGCCGAACTTTGAGAGGCTGGAGCGGTCGCCATTGCTCTAGATATTGAGGATAACGGCGATAGAGGGTATTCGATAAAAGGGGGAAAGTCGGGAGTTTATTATAAAGAGGATTGCATTGAGACAGTGAAAGGGTCGAGGGTGCTACGGAGTGATATATGTATCCAACTCAACAGCCTATTGACTGTCAACAACCAAGCATCAACGTCGTATGGGCGTACGGGTCATGCCAGCCCGAGCATTCACACAAACAATGACTTGAGAGAGGAAAGCAAATTCGTCCGTGTTTCAACCATTTTGGATGAACAAAGCACACAACACAAGAAAACAAGAGAGAAAAAATGTGGACTCGCTAAAAGAGGGAGTGAATCATAGCACCCAGTTGCATCGTATCAAACGATTAAAATTGGATGGAGATACGTCGTTGGGCACATGTTGGCGTCAACTTTCACCCGATAGACAAGGCTGTAGGGAAATAACAACCCCCTGAGAGGTCAACACTCAGCTCGGTAAGGCTCTGATCCGCCATCCGAAGCAGTGACATTTCCTGATAAAGTTCCCGAAGATCAGGCAACAGCCAGGCCGTCAAAATCAAAGGGGGAGGTCACATTCAGCGTTCTAGAATGGGCTCCAAAGTGGAAAGTCGAAAACTTGGAGCCGCCCAAGCGCGGGCAACCAAGATGCCCACATGGTCGAATTGGCACTGGATGTGACACACGCTACACGAGGCTGGAATAGCGTGTGCTTTCTCTTTCAGCGCCTCGAATCTGCCGGAATGTTGGATCCTCGAAGATCCGAGAAGTGATGATGTCGTTACGTCGTGTAACGAACCATAGTTGCCTTCCCTGGACGTAGCCGCATATCGGAGATACGAACCCAAGTTGCATTATTACCACTCCGGCATCTGGCATTTTGATTTTTTGCCTTCCAAGATTCGTGTAAAGGGAGATTAAGGTGGAACCATTGCCGATGTCCATCGATTGGCGAGTGGGGATGGATACCTTAGTAATGGCTACCTGTAAACGCCCACGCTCGTAATCCGGCCGAAACGTCGGTCGGACGAAACCTGGCTGCACCCCCTCAACGTCGACACGAAAGAAACAAAAAGCATTGGACTCACCAGTATGGCGGGATTGGTAAGCTACAAGGACAAAGAATGTGAATGTTGCAAATGGCCACAAGATGAAAATACGAGGCGAGGAGAGAAATCTCATCACCTGATGAGGCTAAACCTGTTCTGGTATGAAAAGACCAAATGTTTGTCAGACAAAAAGCAAAGTGCCTGACTTTCTCTTGCTTCTCCTATCAATCGCTTACAACCTGCAAGAACCTGGTGGAATCTGCCGTCGTCAGACAAAATGCGTTGATTATGTCCCTTAAACTGGAGAGGCTATGTATTGTACGCAGTAGGCAGCACAGTCCAAATGCTTACTATTCATCTGCTCTCAACCATCTTTGCCTTACAATGACGTTCTAGAAGCATGGCTCATTGCTCAAGTGTCCTCCCAGATCATCCACCTACGGCGTAATCCAGGCTCACCAGCAATCCAAGTCTAGAACTGCGAGGCTTTCAGAGACCACCTGAGTCAGGCCCTCTCGAAATCAACTGCGCAGTCTCGGATTCCCACTCGTCTTCCCTGCTGCCTATCCGAACTGGTCAAATCACCCTCCTTCTCTTCGTCTCCGGAGCGGACCTCCGTTGTATTGACCGCAATGTCTCAAACTGGAAGTATGTCCACTTCACCGTACAATACTGATGCCGCCGGCCTTGGGTTCGACCATAATCAAGGCCCACCAAGGAAGAAGATGCGAAAGGGAACGAAGAGTTGTTTGGAGTGTCGGAGGAGAAAGATCAAATGCAACTTCGAACCTGGGAGGCCTGCCATATGCAACGAGTGCTACGCTAGAGGGTCGACCTGTATTGATCAAGAGCACGGGGATATCCACGCATACACGCAGTCCACTTCGGAGCAGTCATCGTACAGTTTGAGGGAAAGAGTGTCTCAGCTCGAAGACCTCGTCAAACAGGTGCTGAACCGATTACCGGAGAAGGATACCAGTGCCCATGGTGACAGTTCCGCTTCGGAATCAGATAAAAGCCAGCTCGATGCGCAGGCGGCGGAGGTCTTGAAAAGTCTCAAGAGCTCTTTGCGACAGGGAAATGCTAGCACCGAAGAGTCCATCGTTCTCCCAGGCGGCATGCGAGATGACGCCCCGGCCTTGACCCTATTCGATAATGCCGTCATTGAGAGAAAAGAGAGCCAGCCCGTGGTGTCACGAGCCCAATACAATAAAACCAAAACACTTCTGGCAGCCTTGAATAAATTACTTCCGTCCGCGAGTGACCTGGAAGTTATTCTAGAACAATCCCACGAATGGTGGACGATATGGAGAAAGATGTTCCCCGAAATTACCGATAGTCGATGTGAAACCATCAAAGAATCTGTTTCGCACTCTTTGCGATCGGAGAAACCGGCCGAATTGGCCAAGATCATGCTTTGTATCGCTATTAGTATTCACCAACTCCCGGGCCATTTCAATTGGTCGCGACTTCAAATCAAAGAGGAGCCCGCTGATCTGATGGAACGATATATTGCTACAGTCGACAAGTTGATCACTTCAGATGATGAGATCGCGGCCACCCTTGATGGCATTGAGTGCATGATGCTCGAAGCCAAGTATCATGTCAATATGGGGCGGCCTCGACGCGCGTGGCTACTATTTCACCGCGCGCTCGCCTTCGCCCAGTTATTGGGCATTCACCGATTAGCAGCCCAGACGGACAAGACGTCCCTGGATTATCAGCGTTCGGTCAATATCTGGTGTCATCTTGTGTTGGGTGACAGATATCTATCTCTGCTGCTAGGTCTGCCATATTCTGTCGGTGAAAGCTTTGTCACTCCCTACATCCCTGTGTCCGGACCTCGACCGGCGCTGGTCAACGATGGCGAACACTACGTAGGGAAAATGCTCCCTATAATCACCAAGATGATCGATCGAAACCAGAGTGTAGTCCCCATGGGCTACTCCGCGACCTTAAGGCTTGATCAAGAACTGGAGGAACTGCACAGCACTCAGGATCCTAGTTGGTGGGCAACGGACCTCATCCCTGGTAGTGCGGTTGAAGATCATTTCGATCGGTTACAGGCGCAATTTTTCCATCACCAAGCAAAAGTCATGCTGCATATGCCGTTCATGCTCCGGTCGTCTACCGACAAGAGGTATCAGTACTCTCACGCCGCCGCCTTGGACGGTGCACGAGAAATGATTCGAGTCTACAAGGCCCTACGAACTAACAAGGCCGTGGGTCCCTTCATCTGCAAGTTGATTGATTTCCAGTCTTTTACTGGAGCCATGCTTTTGTTGTTGAACTTGTGTGGCTACTCACAACAACATCGTGGCAACAACGCCCAACAGATGGATCTGGAGCAAGACCAGAAGGACTCAGACCTCATCGATGAAACAATCGCTCTACTGAAAGACGCAGCGAAAGAACCCGGAGGTGTCGTCGCAGCACAAAGCGCTCAGGCACTAGAAATGCTCGCCCGTGTCCGCCAGGGCTGCGATGATGATGGTGCCAAAGAATGTAAGGGCGAGACCTGTCAAGTCTCAATCCCCTATTTTGGCACTATCTCCATTGGAACAGGCAAGCATTTCGTCCCCATCAAACCAGGCACATATGTGCAGCGCACGCAGGAGGCGCCCGCAAACACGATAATCGCCGCGGGCGGTGTATCCGCCAACACAGGGTTGCCAACCCCACCGTCAGTAGCTTCAAATAGCACCCAGCCGTCACCCTTGTCGACAACAATCGACCGACAGGCAGCGCAATACCCTCAAGCCCGTCAGCCGCCCATTTTCGATTCGACGAACTACATCGCGCCAGGACTTGATCAAGCCTGGCCCGACACAGGCGATGACCCATTCATTACATTTGATTCCTTCATGGCCTTTCCACCCCAACCACCCACCGATTTTCCCTCGGCAGGAGGCGTAAGCATTTCTTCGGCCGGATCGGGTTTCACCCCGCAACCATCACATCCTCTACAGGGCCAGAGTAGTCCGTACAACAACTCTGGGACGACGCCGCAAAACGACCTCAATGCCTCAGTGGCTGCGGGTGGATTGGGCTCCATCGTGACTCCTGGGTTCCCATTCGGTAGTTTCCCGTTCGGACAGAGCGGGGTGGATCTGGATCAGGGGTGGAATTGGTTTGGGGTGGACGCGCCTGTCATCCCATGATTCTGATGGGCACGAAAAGGTTCTTGGAACCCTTGGTAATGAAAAGGTACAAAGTCAGCGTGCGCCTGGGATTTGGGCATTATGTATGTGACACAAAGAGGGAGAGAGGGAGACAGGGAGGGTAGGATACGCCAAACAAAAGTCCACTCTATTATGCCCCGAGTCCGGAGCGATGAAGCCGGTGGGTCATGATATTGACGTTTACATTGAACTGGATTGATCTTGGTCTTGATGTTGAGGGTGTGATTGATGCGGTCTTCCTGTACCACTGTATGGGAATCTATGACAAAAGGTCATCTCGGGAGATGTCGACATATCCCAATCCGTTGTACCTATGTACAGAGTAATGTAAATACTACCAAGTCTGCAAACAGACTTCAAAGCGCTCAAGCATTCATCCCGCCCGACTCATAAAAATCCAAACCCGTTAATTTCACCCTGGCTGCTATCAAGGTAGGTGGGCGTATTGTGCCTGTTATGTCCAATGTGCAATGCCCCGAAACTCCTCCGTAAACGGCAAGAAGAATATTTCCCTAATTATAATGCGTGCTTCCATCGGTATTTTTGACATGGGTATCTCAATGCCGTTCTTTTGTGCTGTTCTGTTGGTCCTCTTTGATATTCATTTCCCGATCATAATGCTGCTGGCTTGCTTGCCTTTCGCCCGTTTTTCTCATTACCATTTCCATTTCCGTATTACATATATAGATTCATTAGTACATTTGTTCTCGTTGTATGCTGTTGTCGTCGCGTCGTATGCACATATGGAAGTACTGTGTATCCTTCCTTTTTGCTGGGTCTCGAATAATGTTGCATGTTGTGAGTCTGTTGTCTCGTTTTTGATGTTTGGCCGGCCGGTGTCTCGGTGAAAAATCATCTCCAGCCGTTGCCGGCATGGCCTCCCCGTTCACCGCCGTCGTTGCCGTTATTTCCACTGCCCCAATCATTTGAGTTGCCACCGTTCCCGCCCCAATTCCAGCCACCCCATCCACCATTGCCGTTGGTGGCGGTGCTCCAAGGCGCGCTGCTCCAGGGCCCAGATGAAGGCCATGAGGTGTAGGATGCAGCTGGAGCTGTGGTGACTTGAGTGCTGGTAATCAAAGTCTTTGGGACAGAGCTCTCCGTAGACGGAGTAGGGCTTGGAGTAATTGTGACCGGGGTAGTCGACGGGCTGGTCACTGACGTGCTTTCTGTCGAAGTTGAAGTCGTTGTCTCGCTGGAGGAAGTGAGTGTGAAGAACGTCGTGGCTGTGGCAATTGTGGCTGTCACAGATTCGGTTGGGGTGACTGTTTGGAAAGCTGTAGACAGAGTGGTTACGGTGGAGGTCGGAGGTGGTACAACGGCGCCGTTTTCGGTATATACCCGCAAACTGTTAATGAGCCAGTACGTATCCTGGAAAGCTGAAGGGTTATTTTGCACAAAATCCTGGCAAGTCGATGCCTGGGTCGAGCAAGTGGCATCAGTGGTCCATACCTGGCCTGCCCAGTCGCCGCAGAAGGTGACGTCAAAGACCAATTGCTGGTCCTTGATGTGCTCATCGATGTCGCAAGCGCCAGTGAATTGGCCTTGAGGAAGACCCCAATTTGATGGGTCGGGACTGCCACTTGAGATATCAGAGGGGATGCTGTTCCTGGGGAAGAACCAGATGCTGATGGCATCGCTCGTCCATTCGGTTGCGTAGACACCACCACCGTTGGAGTTGAAACCGTTGCCGAAGCTGCTAGTGTCTTGACTGCGAATCGCACAACCAGCGTTGGTAGCCTGGTCGGGAGCATTGGTGTCACAGTCGTCCGTCTCGAGCGTGCCAGAGAAAGCTCCTGTGTTAGTAATCGAACATCCCGCGTTCGTGTGCATAGCCATGTTGTTGGCATTTTGACTGTTGACTCCTTCAATGATGTCAATCTCTCCGTTGTTGGGCCAATCCGGCCCCAGCATCCAAAAGGCCGGCCACGTCCCGCATGCGCCTGCTGGCATGTGTTCAAGATCGAGGATAACGAGGCCGTGATTGTATGTTTTCTTGGTGCTTAGCCGAATACTGTCTCGACCACGACCGGAGGCAACGTTTGTGGAATCGACGCCCATATAGACGGTCCCGTTGTCGGCTTGGTATAGGCCAGAACTCGTTGCTTGGTCGTAGGAAATGTAGTTAACATAGCCGTTTGTCGGATCGTTGCCCTTTACTAAAAGTTAGTTATTGCCAATTCCTCTCGGGGTTGGGAGTATCGTACCGTAAAGAAGTCAAACATGTCTGCAAAGGATGAGGAAGAGTAGTCATCTTCTAGGAGATAAGCCGCGGAAGCAGCTGATGCCAGGGCGGCAAAAGTGGTGACTGAGACGCGCATATTGCAATGTCGATATCGTGTGGACTCCGAGACGAACGAGATGTGGAAAGAATGGACTGAGGAATGCCATGGTGAAACCGAAGAACAGCACTGATATATAATGATCCTTCCATACTCACGACGAGCGGTATAACAAGCGAGGCTGGTGAAAATCGAAAAAAAAAAAAAAAAAAGCTGACGAGGATAGACGAGAAATCGGCGTGCTGGGAAAAGCTTTTGTTGACGCTTCCACGACCTTACCAGTGAGAGTCAGGGATATGGGTAGATCACGTCAACCAACAAGAGAAGAGAGCAGGTATAGAAGTGGAGAAGGAAATGCCATGGCAACGATGCAGTTGGTCCTGCTCCGACTGAGACCCGTACTCGGCGTGGTGTCATTGGAGGCTGGGAATCCTGCGAGGCGCAAACCTTGAAGATTGGCGAGAGGTCGGGGGATCGACGCTAAAACCACGAGGTGAACCAGACTCGCAATAGCACGCAACATGATGGCACTAGGTCCCCATGGCTGGTTCATCTGGCCAATGACAGAGCGGTGTCGCAGTCGATAGCTTTGAGCAAAACGCGCTTGTCAAAAAGAGTTGAGGCTGAATGTCTCAAGCCATCCTTCCGCGACGAACATAGACTGGCAAGCATGTCACCCCCCTCCTCTCGAAGATTGTGGGCTGAGGTTACCTCGCCGATAACCGACCCTGGGAGTTCGTCCGCATCTTGTCACAGGATTCTTCGGTCCCAAGATACATATCCCAGACCCAGCAATGACGTCGAGCCGAGTGGTGTTTATCTCTGAACGACAGCGTCAACAATTCGCCTGCGACTTACTAGGGGGGTGTACTGGGTAATGTGGAATGTCGAGCCAGGTGGGAAGTCATTCGGTGGTGGTGACGCTGGACCTTCGGGCGCAGCCCGGTCGCGTGCGAGGGCGTCTTCATCCAAGGAGGAGGATGGAGGAGGATGGAGGAGGGGGGTCGAGAGGTCTGTTTGGAAGAGTGAAGATTGAAGTGAAGCTGGAGCTCGAATAGAGTTTGGCGGGAAATTAGGCGCTAGTCCCAAACAGGAATGGGAGACGAAACCAGCCAAGTCGGCGGGGCGAAATGCCGAGTACTGGGTAGCCGGATCGAGGCACGCCAACAATAACGGAACGCGCCCAGTAGCTCGAATGCAAAACATCAGCTATTATTTTCTTTTCATGTGCCTTCATCAAAGTCATCAAACACCTAGAAATACATCTCTGGAAGATTGCCCCTTTTTGTCTGCCCGTCTCGGACCTCTGTTGACTTCCGGCCATCCCTGAGGCCTACCCTATGTTCGAGTCCAAAGTCCCTTGCTTGCGGTCTCCCTCTGCGTGGGCTAGCCGAGTTGTTTTGTGCGAGTCCATGTTCAAAATCCAAGTCGAGAATCAGTCCCTTTGAAGATTTTTAGACCTTGGAGCCTTCTTGCGGCACGTAGGTGTTCGACCACGTCGCCCTAGTCGGCTTGAGAAATCTCGCCAGCCCTGCATATGGCGTGTTGACGGGTGATTCGCCGGTGAACAGGAACATGTCATATAGCCACCCACCAAAGGTGCATCCAAAGAAAGGCGCAACCATAGGCACCTGGGGGAGTGGTCAGCGAAGAACCCCAACCTGCCGGTGTGATTGTGAATCTTACCCAGAAGTAATAATCGCCGGCCGTCCACACATGGGGGCCGTATCCCAGCATGTACGACATCAGCCTCGGACCAAAGTCTCGAGCAAGGTTGATCGCATAGCCGGTTTCCCAACCACTGTCGAAGGAACGAGGAGTCAGTGCCGATCCTTTGACGACTGGAGTGCTCCACAACTTACAAGCAGGCGCCGATGCCAAAGATGACGAAGAATAGCCCCAAGGGTGTCAGGTTTCCAGCTCCCAGATTGCCGTCGTCCTTGAGCGCGTAGATCAAGAACATGAGGATGGAGCTGGCGATGAACTCGGAGAAGAATTGTCCAGTCTTGGTCATAAAGGCAGCTGGGTATGTGCAGAATATACCTGCAGTTGCAGTATCCGAATAGCCAGGGACCGTTCGAATGTGAGCCCCTCCTTCGAAGACGTCGATGGCCGATTTATAGTTGGCGTAGACCACCCCAGAGGCACACAAGGCTCCCAGAGTCTGAGCCACCATATAGACAGGGAATTTTCGCCAGGGGAACTTGCGGAAAACGGCCTATTTTGCAAATCAGTACGACATTATTTCCTTAGAGTATTGAGTGGCAGATTCGAGAAATCTTAGTCCATACATTGGCGAACGTTACTGCGGGATTTAAATGTGCTCCCGAGATGCCAGCGGTGTAAACTCCTAACATAACACCCAACCTTTGCAGAATTAGCGCCTTTTTTTTTTTTTTTTTTGGCGGAAAGTGGTTTCTACTCACCCCCAGCCCCAGGAGATCGACTGGTAGTCACCTTTAGTGCCGTTACTGAGAACGACTTGAGCCACGACGCCATCGCCGAATAGAATCAGGATGAAGACGCCAAAAAACTCGGACAGCGGTTCCCGCATGAAATGCCGGACCCGGCTCCAGGCCAGATCTGGCTCAGACTGGACCACATCTTCCTGCGGGACTTTGTGATCGACCAGAGGGCCATGTTCCGCGTATGCCGGCTGGCCCTCGACCGTGGTATGACGGTATTCATGAGGATTGTGGAATACCCCATGCTCATTATGGGTGGCAGGAGGGGTAGACGAGAGGGATTCTTTCTCGAGGGCCATGATGCCGGCGTCCTGAACCATGGACGAATGCGCAGGGAGGGAAAGCGAGAGGGACTGAATCTGGTCGGGAGGAGCCATTTGGGTCAGCTCCCCAGGGCGAGGCAGGCCATACTCTTATCAACTTTCCTTGGGGCCCCAGCGGTGGTGACGACCGGGGTCTGAACCGCAATTTTGCATACAGCACCAGGTCGAAGCTCGGAGGCGGCCGGGTACCAACCAGTCACGGTGAAGGAGGATTGGAGACCTTTTGGTTGCCATTGAGAGGCGAGGTTGCATGCAGGCGGAACCAAGTCGGTGGAGGTGATGAGGTACAAAAAGCATGTATCACGCACGAATGGAAAGACTTGCTGGCCCAACTGGGAGGATCGATCTCGGGCCCACGAAGCCCGAAGGCCAGGTCGACTTGAAAAAACTTGGGCTCTGGGGTGGAGGTCAGCAGCAACCTGTTGGAAATCTGGAGAGTCTGGGGAGCCTTGCGGATGGGCGTGGCAAGGGCCATGCTGGGCCATGCTGGGCACGGGACCAGGTTGGTTCGTTCGATGGACGCATCAGAGGATCGAGTACAACTTGCGAAGGTGTCGTCCGGACTCCATACTGTCCCCTGACTTTCCGTACAGTCAGTCAGTCTGCTAATGGACGCGAGGCATAAACTGGCCAACGAGAAGCTCGGGAGAGGTCTGACCGAGGCTGACGTTCCACAAGCCCTTTCTCTCCTCGCTCTTTTCCTGTCCCCAGCCACCCGGTCCCTTCTGAGTCCTTACTCCCCATTGGGAATTGCTTGCCCAGTGAATGGGACGCCGTACGAGGCCTGCTTATGAGTAATCCTCGCCACTCGGTGCACAATCATCAGCAGCCTTTCTACCAACTCGACTGACTGACCGAGTATCGTACCATATTAACCTAGAGAAGAGTCACTGCCGGGGTCGAATCCTCTAGGGTCGGTAGATCTAGATCTCTGCCCGAGAGCCTGGGCGGGTGCTGCATGTCTCTGCACCCTGCCGCAGTTTTAAAATAGTGATAGCGATTCCTGTTGGTGGTCGCCAGGAGACTTGCCGGCTCTCGAATGTGAACGTGGCAACCCCTCCGTCCGCAAGAAAAGAACTGTCATACCGGGTGTACAAAATTCCCCGAATCCAGAGGAAGCGGAGCAGGAGAGACAGGAAGAAGCGGCAAGACAGCGCTCTCGTATCTCCATCATGCTGCCATTCTACCCCGCAGAATAGTCCCGTACTGGTCAAGACTGCCCCAAAACAAGGGGGGGCCCAGGATGCCCAAAAAATCCTTCCACCAGCGAGTGGCAGTCTCTGGTGCCCCCGTTGCTCCATCACGCCGAGCAACGCCACCGTGCCTCTTGGATCTTGGACCGCCTACTCTTGCTTCGTATAACTTTGTACGCTTTTCTGATGTTGCTCAGCTCAGCCTCTCCGCAGAGCTGCCGAGAGCTGCCGCCTGGATGAGAAGCTCGAGCTCGGACATGGCATTGGGCCCGTGCTGCGCTACCCGGTGCCGATGTTGCACTCGCAGTGCTGGGCGAAAGAAAGCTGCCTTGTCAACCCCTCCTTGGTCTTTCACGTTCGAATCAAGGCGTGGTTGGCCTGACGTGCATTAGCCGTCTCGTAGTTGACGGGATTGACGCCGCCATGCAAGCCTTCTGCCCGTTGTGTTTCTTCCGTGGCGGCCGTTTTGCCCCTAGACGATGCTAGGCCATATATCGTGCGTCTCGAACCTGGATCGGCATGTCACTGATTGAATCGAGGAGAGTCTCGACGACGCTCTGGCATTCTTGGCCGTCTGGGGGACGGAATCGACTCCAGCGAGACTGATCCTTGACACATTGCTCTCCCAGCTCGCGTGGGCGGCCACGGTCTCCCCGAGAACCCCGGATTCCGCACGGGGTCCCAGTGATTGATTGTCTCTGCATCTCGGGGTCTGACATGCCGAGCCGAAGATAGCTTCGAGAAAGTTGAACCACCAGAAAGTCAAAGCTTTCATCAGCGGCTCTTTAGAGCTTGTCGACAAGACCTGATCATTGCTCGAGAGCTCCATCCCAAAAAGAAGAAAAAGGAACTACCGAGCTCCTCTGCCTTCGACGACATCATACATTCCGGCTAAGCCCTTCACATTGCAATTCTACACCCGAGCTGATTGGATGTTGGCCACAATCAGAAGCAAGATGGGCGACACCACCAAGTCCTCTCATGAGACGTTCGTGGGCTCCATCGACCAGGGCACGACGAGCACCCGGTTTCTGATTTTCAGTCGCAATGGCGAGGTGATTGCCTCGCACCAGATGGAATTCAAGCAAATCTATCCGCATCCCGGGTAAGTCCCAAAGCCTTCGGCCCCCCTGTTGCCTCCGATAATGGGAAGCGATATGGTGTGATGTTTCTGATTCCGTTCCATATAGCTGGCATGAGCACGATCCACTCGAAATCATTTCGTCGGTGGAGCAGTGCATCGATGGTGCCGTCAAGGACCTGGAGACCCAGGGCCACGCAAGTGCGAATATCAAAGCCGTGGGGATCACAAACCAACGTGAGACAACTGTAAGGCAATCCTTCCCTCCCTCCCCCTCTCCTCCCCCCCTTTCTCGCTCAGTCGTCTACTCGTTTGTGAGCCAATCAATGCCATCTCTAACTCGCTTCCGCGCGGACGGAATCTAGGTCGTCTGGAACCACGAGACTGGCGAGCCATTGTACAATGCCATAGTGTGGACCGACACTCGTACACAGGCCCTCATCCGTAAACTCAAGCATCGATTGGGATCAGACCAACTTCAAGAGCTCTGCGGTCTTCCATTGTCGACGTATCCTTCTGTTGGGAAGTTACTGTGGCTTCTCGACAACGAGCCCAAGGTGAAAGAGGCCTACGACAAAGGCATCCTGGCCTTCGGCACCATTGACGCGTGGCTGGTCTACAAGCTTAACGGGGGGCCCAAGAAGAATGTGTTTGTATCTGACCCGACCAATGCCTCGCGAACCATGTTCATGAACCTGAAAACGTTGGATTACGACGAGTCACTCATTGATTTCTTCCGGCTGGACCAGAGCAAGATTCACTTCCCCAAGATTACACGGTCGTCAGATCCCGAGGCGTACGGGCGTCTAGAGTTGAGTGTGCTGAAAGGCACCCCCATTACTGGCTGTCTGGGCGATCAATCAGCCGCCCTGGTCGGCCAGAAGGGATTTACTCCCGGATTGGCCAAAAATACCTATGGCACGGGTTGCTTCCTCCTGTACAACGTCGGTGAAAAGCCGGTCTTCTCCACCCACGGGCTTCTCGGCACGGTTGCCTATGACTTTGGCGAGGGAAAGCGGATGTACGCGCTCGAGGGCAGTATCGCCGTGGCGGGATCCAGCGTCAAGTTCTTGGTGGACAATTTTGGATTTGTGGAGTCCTCCAGCAAGATCAGTCAATTGGCTGCCACGGTGGACGACAACGGTGGTTGCGTGTTCGTCACCGCATTCAGTGGATTGTTTGCTCCATACTGGATTGATGATGCGAGAGGAACCATCTGTAAGAGTCTCGGTCTCTGCGCGTCAGTTTTGATGCTGATTCTATCTCATCCAGACGGTATAACTGCCTACACTCAACGCGGACACATTGCGCGGGCCACGCTCGAGGCAACATGCTTCCAAACGAAAGCAATCCTCGATGCTATGGAGAAAGATTCGGGCGCCAAGCTTGCTGAGCTGGCCGTCGATGGCGGTATGAGCAACTCAGATTTGACCATGCAGGTATGTCGCAGGCTTGTAGACTCAACCTTTGAGGTCTGGATGGGAGCTGACCTTTATCAGACACAAGCAGACCTGATTCAGATCCCTGTGCGGCGGCCACAAATGCGGGAGACCACCGCTCTGGGAGCCGCTATTGCTGCCGGTCTGGCCGTCGGAGTGTGGGACAACATTGAGGAGTTGAAAGACATCAATGTCGAGGGTAGCACTGTGTTCAAACCACAGATGCACGAGGCCAAGAGTAAGGAGATGTTTGAGAGATGGGAAAAAGCAGTTCAGATGTCAAAAGGTTGGTCGTCTTAAAGAGAAGATGGATGGAACTAAGTCTTACCTTGCGGCTCGCCGAGCCGGAAAGCCGCCACACCAATGATGCTTAGAATTGACAGCATCACTTCCCACTGTCCTCACTTTCTAGCACATCATCGTGCTACATGTCTTTTTGAGCCCTTCCTATTGCCTCAAGAGCCCGGTCCCAACAAGACCGGCATCCGTTACAAAGATCTGGCCGCCGCCCTTTGACTGACCGACTCTTGGGACTTGGAGCTGACAGGATCGTTGCTGCAGCTCTGGGTATGATGCAGACGGCATCACGGCTAGCCAGTGGTTGATTGCCGTTGGGCACAAGCGGCGGCATCAAGATCTCGAAGTGCCAAAAGAGCATACCTCGGAGTTCTCTCAGGCGCCAGATCTGCCAAGCTCGGAGTTGTGTGCGAGACTTTTATCGTCATTACATCCGTGATACTCGTGTCGTAGCCACCGCGCTTGCCGGTTCTTTGTGCACTGCGTTACCGGCCGATTCCCTGCATTACATCGGTTTTCGCCGTATTTGAAGTGATTTTTCTGCCATGGAGTCGGCTATTCGGCACTGGTTGACCACTTGATTACCCCAAAAGCCCACCGCTTCAGCAGTCGCTCAACGAACTTTTGATGCAGCCACACTTTGGAGACGCAATTTGCATGCAACAATGTCTCTGCCTCCTGCTCTTGCCCGATTTCCCTTATCTTTGGCATATTCCTGGAAGAAATCCCAGCCGTTACCTCGTTTCCAAGACTCGGCAGCCAGGACCAATGCTCGCGAGACTACATATCCATCATGTCGAGTCAGAACATCTCGGAATACGAGAAGGACGTCATAGAGAACCGGTCCGACGGTGAAAAGAATCTCGAACATACTTCGTTCCCGGAACTCAAACAAGTCACCAGCAATGCGCTGAGCAGGATCACCTCGCGCCTCAGCGCTCGAGATATCGTCGATCCCGGGCCCCCTCCAGACGGGGGCTTCAAGGCATGGCTTCAAGTCGCCATGGGGTGGGTTGTCTGCTTCTGTACCTGGTATGTGGATGTCCGGATAGAGCCGGAACACCTTGCAGCCTTGCGTTGAACAAACCGCTCATGCCTGTCCCAGGGGATACATCAATTCGTTTGGCGTCTTTCAAACTTATTACACCGAGAAGTTGGGCGAATCTCAATCAACCATCTCTTGGGTGGGTTCCGTTCAGCTGTGGATTGTCTTCTTCGTGAGCACCTTCTCAGGTCGGGCACTCGACGCCGGGTTATTCATTCCGACCTTGCTTATTGGATCCATCGTCCAAGTCATCGGCATCTTTATGACGAGTCTGTGCAAGGAGTTCTGGCAGCTTGTGCTTGCCCAAGGCCTCTGCACAGGATTGGGAAGTGGGATATTTTTCTGTCCGACCATGGGCCTTGTAACGACGTATTTCAAGAAGAATCGAGGACTCGCTGTTGCCATTGTGTCGACCGGCAACTCGGTGGGTGGCGCCGTGTATCCCGTGCTTGTGCGCCAGCTTCTTCCGACGATCGGATATGCATGGACTATTCGCGTGCTGGGGTTTATGAATCTGGGATTGCTCTCGATGGCCCTGGCATTCATGCGTCCGAGATTGCCGCCTCGAAAATCCGGGCCGATTGTCGAGTGGAGGGCGTTCTATGAAGTGCCATATGTCTGTGTTCTCCTGGGCATGTCGCTCGTCTTCGGCGGGCTATTCTTCTCCTACTATTTCATTGGCTCTTTTGGTCGGGACGTCCTGAACATGAGCTATTCCAACTCACTGATCTTGCTCATCATCTTCAACGGGGCCGCTGTACCAGTTCGACTTGTCACGGGCTTCATTGCGGATCGGTTCATGGGTCCCCTGAATGCGATGGTCCCGCTCCTCTTCATCAACTCGCTTTTTGCATTTAGCTGGATTGCAGTAAATTCGCAAACCGGCATGTATGCGTTTGCAACGTTCTATGGGTTCTCAGCGGGCGCTTTTCAGTGTCTCTTTCCGACAACGGTGACGAGCTTGAACAACGACTTGAGTAAAAATGGTGTCAGAATGGGTATGGCGTTCTCGTTGTTCAGTTTTGCAGGACTCGCTGGACCTCCTATCGGAGGGGCATTGTTGACGACGAACGGGGGAGGACGAGGCGGATATCTGGTGGCACAGATATGCCTCGGTGTACTCACCGGGTTGGGTGCTTGTTTGATGTATGCCGCCCGCGTGTATAAAGTCGGTTGGAGTTGGAAGATAAAGTGTTAAGGCAGGGTCAAGAAGGGAGTGCAGAAAGAGATTAGGAGTCGGTCACGGTCCACAGTGGCCAACAGCTTCACCCATCTTATCCACCCTCGGTGCCACCCCCTTCAGCTCTGTATCACGGTGCTCGTGATAGTTTTGACATCTTGACTCTTACGGCGGGTGTTAAGCCGGCCTTACCAAAGTAGGCAGCCCTGCGCAACATTTCAACAGGTCCAGGGGCATGGCGATCGCGATGGACATGGCGTATGGCGTGGAGGATGGCAAGGTGATGGGTTGTCCTCTTATCCCTCTCACTCGACGGTTGCAGTATGATTTGCGGAGATTTGCAGTTGGCTAGAAGAAAGAGGGATCACCTTCGGCGGGAAACACACCAAGAAGGCGGAACAGCAGCACGGCCTACCGGGTAGTCAGTCAGTACCTCGTACTCGACATGCGCAAACAGAAGCCCTCAACGGCAGTGGGAGGAGAGTTCGACACGAACTTTGCTAGCTTGGAAGAGAGGGAGGTAAAAAAGACGGGTTGGGAGCACTTTAGACATGGTGTGGGTGTATGTTCTCTGTAGGATTGACTTTTGTTTGATTGCGGCATCTGAGGTGAGATGACGCGAGACCTTACAGGCCTCGTGTTCGGGAGCCAAGCTTTGTATCTTAATCCGTTTGAATAGAAGAAGCACCAGGGGGTACCGGGTAGTCAAAAGAATTTCCATTCATAGAGAAGAAGAAGAAAGAAGATGGCACCAATGGTAATTGCGAAGGTGAGGGTAGGTGAGGGTAGATGAGAGGATCACTCTTTCGTGGTGTGAAGTGGCCGCGTGGGCTTCGTCCGCTGTTTAGGCAACCACGCCTCCTCAGCCTCACCAGCCATATTGTCAATCTCTGGTCAAAAGCCAGGATGAGTATCACCAGACACAGGATTCCCTGAAGCAAACTTCTCTCCTCTCTGCAGTAGTGATAATGACAGTGCTGCCAGCTATTCACGAGGGCCAATTCAGGCTCTTGAAGATCATCAAAGCAGAGCCTTCGCTCGAATGCGAGGTCAGGGTCTGGGATCTGCCGTCACAGAACGAAGGCGGAGAATCCAGATCCCCTCAAGCGTCCTATTTTGCGCTCTCGTACGCGTGGGGTGCAGCAACCCCAACATGGTCAATCACCTTGAATGGGAAGCCCTTCGAAATCACAGAGAATCTAGGGGCCGCGCTTGTGGAGATATACCGCCGAGAAGAGATTCGCGGCGCCTGGCAATGGATCGATCAGATCTGTATCGACCAGGCTGACGATGATGAGAAGTCTAGGCAAGTCAACGCGATGCACATAGTTTATGCTTGTGCTCGGCGAACCTTGATCTGGCTCGGCCCAGCGGCCGACGACAGCAATCTCGCCATGGACAACATGCGAAAGCTGACCGAGGAAATGGGAAAGCCTCCGTACCCAACCAGTGAGACTGAGAAGGAAGTGATTCATCGCCGATTGGCACCTCGCAACCATCCAGTCTGGCGGGCCGTGGTCAGATTGTTCGGCCGCTCGTGGTTCGGCCGCGTGTGGATCTTACAAGAAGTCGTGCTCTGCAAGGGCGCCTACGTCCTGTGCGGCGATCGCACCTTGGTCTGGGAGGCATTGGTCGAGTTTGCGAACGCCATAGTTGCAATATGGCCGGCAGTCCTGATGAATGCAGGCCAAGATCCGACACAAGAGACCGTCAGCGGGTTTGACAGCTGCAGTCAGATTGATCGGTTCAGAAGAGATGCTGCTGCTCGCCGATTGTTTCCATTACTCACGACCACTCGCAATAGAGATACATCCGACGTCGTCGATCACCTCTACGGCATTGCCGCTATGCTCCCGGAGATCCAGAAGCCTTTTATTCGAGTGGACTATTCTCGATCCTACATCGAAGCCATCATTGCGTTTTGCAAAGGCTGTGTCGACAAAGACCCTGCGCTTTGGGTGCTCAGTATGGCAGCTTCGACGAGTCGGACACAAGGCCTCCCTTCCTGGTGTCCAGACCTCGCGCATAGGTTTTCTGACGGGACGCAGCTCGCGTCGTACCCAGCCTTTCAAGCAGGCTTCATCAACCGCAGCCAGCGTGCCAGCCCTATCCGTGTTCTTGCGCAACCACCGAATTCAATATCGGTACCCGGCTTCCGCCTCGACGCCGTATCACACGTGGTCCACACCGCGCCCAACGACGGTGACATGGAAACATGGGAGTCGGAATGTAAACAATTGTTTGAGTCAACACGGACTCACGGGGGCGGGAACGATGACGCAGAAAGGCTTGAAACGTATGCTCGAACATTGGCTGCGGGCCATTGGAATCCTACTGTCCCCATCGTGCCAGAACATAGGCTGTACAATGACCTACAAGGTGCACGGCGATTCTGGCAAGAGGTCGTTTCCAAAACTCCCTCCGACTTTAGCACGTACCACGTGTCCAAGGACGCCGTGCTTCGGTTCAACGTCGCCGTTCACCTCCACGACCAAAGAAAATTCTTCAGCACCCAAAACGGCAGGATCGGATTAGGTCCGAGCCAACTCAGGCCCAACGATATTGTCTGCGTATTCTATTCCGGAGCCTGTCTCTGGGTGCTCAGAGAAAGCGAGACCGGTGGTACATTTACCCTCGTAGGCGAGGCGTATATGCACGGCTTCATGGACTTGCCAACTACCTTGAAGGCCCATGCGGCGGAAAGGGGCGCCGATGCAGAGTTTGTGATTGTGTGACGCTTGATGTGATCGACTCGGGGTTCTCATTACAGTTTTCTATTTGGGTAGGCACATACGATGCCTCCAACGTTAGATTTTTTTGACGTTGACGAATACGGTCTGCTTAACGGTCGTCGTCTGGAGGACCATCGTTACTCTGAATCTCCGGAATTAGATAAGGCCCACGAAGTTGAGATAGCGAATGATATAACAAGTAGGTGCGTGAGTGGTTTATAGCTGCACGGCATGGGCGAGTCGCACTCACGTGAACTGTGAACAGTTTTTACTTCTCTTTAGATGCCTCGCTGCCAAGATCAGTTTTAACTGATCGATCAACTGTCGATCTACGGTCGCGCGTTAATCTCACAAGCTCTTCGCCATATCACTGAACGCTGCTAGGCTGCTCTTACTTCTGGTTGTGCTCTTCTCTCTGTGTCTCTCCGTGTCTCTGTGATCTTCATTCTTTCCCTCGGCGCATTGACTTTGTTCGTCTAGTTACATAGTCTCTCTTAGCACCGCCTATTTCTTAACCGTTGTACACGCATCATTCCCACACGTGGCCTCTGAATATCATGCAAGGTCGATTTCCCGTGGGCACATCGTCCCCATTGCCGTCCGTCTAAGTCATCTAGGTCCATCTACAGACACGCACACAAAGAGAGACCCGAGACAGAAAAGAAAGAAGCTATGTCAGTGGGATGGCCCAGGCTAGATCTGGCGGCTCAATGGAAGCTCTGTTTCCTCGTATCGGCTCTGAGAAAGAGCCTCGAGTATATGATGGCCTCCCGCTTCTCCGCGACGATGTTGCTGGGCCGAGAAGCTCATCTCGAAAAGCCCATCGAGGCCCCATCTTCGCCATCATGATACTAGCACCCTTGGCGACCGTCGTTGTCTTGTTGGGCTGGAGGTAAGCTTGTCAATTCCTCCAGACACTCCCCAATCTATAGACACAAACATGCTCATCCAGCACTAAAAGTGGGATCCTGGCAGGAAGTTCGACCCCTCCAGTGTCAGATGATTGCGACCCTGCCGCGTCGGGATTTCAATGTCAACCTGAATTTTCTCACTACTGGGGCCAATACTCGCCTTACTTTACTGTGCCCTCCGACATTTCAACAGACATCCCCAGTGGCTGCGAAGTGACATTCGTTCAGATCCTGTCCCGTCACGGGGCCCGAGACCCGACGGCCTCAAAGACCAAGACGTACAACGACACCATCAAGCAGGTCCAGGCCAAAGTCAAAAGTTTCACCGGTCCATATGCCTTCATTGCCAATTATTCGTACACCCTCGGCGCGGACCAGTTGACGACCTTCGGCCAGGAGGAGATGGTCAACTCGGGCACCAAGTTCTACAATCGATATCGGTCACTTGCAAAATCCCTCGAACCCTTCGTGCGTTCCTCGAGCGAGAACCGAGTGGTCGAGTCGGCCCTCAATTGGACCCAGGGCTTCCATGCAGCCAGACAAGCCGACAAATCCGCGGCCGTCGATTCAGGCTTCCCGTACCCGGTCATCCTGCAGTACGAGGGCGACGGTTTCAACAACACCCTGAACCACGCCATCTGCGCCGAATTTGAGAACGGCACCGACAGCGAAATCGCCGACGACGCCCAAGACGCCTGGGCGAAAATCTTCGTCCCGCCAATTCAAGCCCGCCTCAACGCTGGTCTGCCAGGCGCCAACCTCAGCATTGACCAGACAATCAACATGATGGATCTCTGCCCTTTCAACACCGTTGCCAACGATGATGGTACCATTTCACCATTCTGCTCCCTCTTCACCGAATCTGAATGGCACAGTTACGCCTACTACCAGACACTCGGCAAGTACTACGGCTTTTCTTACGGTAATCCTCTGGGCCCGACACAGGGGGTAGGATTCGTCAACGAGCTCATTGCACGGCTGACCAACACCTCTGTCCAAGATCACACGTCCACCAATCATACTCTGGACGAAAACCCAGCCACATTCCCACTTGGACGGAAGCTTTATGCCGATTTTAGCCACGACAACGATATGACGACCGTCTTCTCGGCAATGGGTCTTTACAGCGACACGTTACTACTGCCGAACACGACCATCGTGGAGGCTCGTGCGGCAGCCGGTTACAGCGCAGCGTGGACCGTTCCGTTTGCTGCCAGGGCGTATATTGAGAAGATGCAGTGTCGGGGGCACTCGGAGGAGTTGATTCGCGTGATTGTGAATGATCGTGTCCAGCCACTCTCCTCTTGCGGGGGCGATGACCTTGGTCGCTGCACGCTGGGCAAATTTCTCGGCAGTCTCGGATTTGCAAAGATGGGAGGCTTCTGGGATCAATGCTTCGGCTAACTACTCTATCGACCTCGTCTCTACATGGGTGACACCAGTCAACCGGAGACAGAGACAACCAATATCATTGACGGAAGCGAATCCAACGCTTGATTTTGATACCGCTAAGAATAAAGGAGTCGGTCTTCTCCCTCAACCTGCTCGATGAGTTTTCGCTTCTCGCCCGGGTTTGCAGGAGATAGTACGGGACAAGCGAGCTTTTGCCTTGACGGCCAATAACGAAAGTTATTGTCTCCTCCTACATTCTGGGGGTTAGGGATGGCAAGTGAATGGCTGTATGGCTGAGTGTTAGTTCCTCGCGGATCAGAATCGACCTCGTGTCCATTGTGTGGGCGTCCATCTAGTAGACGGTTGCGCATGAATACAGTTTTTCGAAGTCAAGTGGAAGCTTTTTTTGGGGGGGGGGGGGGGGGGGAGGGGGGCTTCCAGGCTGGGAGTCCGCTAGTCGGGTGATCAAGTTAGGTACCTATCTAGGTGGTTAGTGGTGCCAGGGGTGCTTACTTAACAGTCATTGTGTTGCCTAAAAAGCCCACCAGCCCTAACGGGAGCCTAAATGCTCTGCCTGTGTAATGCGGAATTGCAGCCACAGGCACGCCCATACAACTTGCTGCGACGAATTGCTTTCTCTGCCCAATCCCTGCCGCAATATCTTAGGCTATGACCGACTCGCACACCCTCAGCATAACTCCATCATAATACAAGATCCCCGGGCCGTGTCAGGCCGTATCCATACATGCAGCACCCACCTGTGGACCCAAACTTGACATCCTCCGAGCTCCAGCATAATGCCTGTTACTTTATTCCTCGCCTCGCCTTCGTTTCAGGTCCGTCTGAATCCTCCTTTCCTTCGAGACTTTGTGCGAAAAAAATAAACATGAGAGATCGGGAGAATAGATGAAAAAGAACGCTACCGAAGGCAGGCAAGGTGTGTAGGGAAGAACGTCCATTCGCTGGAATCGAAGAGATGGCGAGACATTGATATCTGATTGTACCTCAAGTGCTGTGTTCCGAGATTTGGCTGGGTCAGTAGATGCTGCTTCTTATGCGTGACCTCCTAGATCACCGACAGATCATGGAAGCGCAACGGATCTCTATCTCAACTTGGACTTTCCCTGTTCGTATCAATCAGGATGAGGCCTCACGGCAAGAAATAGTGCCCCCCGGGGGGCGGGGGGGGGGGGGGGGGGGGGGGGGGGGGGGGGGGGGGGGGGGGGGGGGGGGGGGGGGGGGGGGGGGGGGGGGGGGGGGGGGGGGGGGGGGGGGGGGGGGGGGGGGGGGGGGGAAGGGGGTGCTGAGTTCTAGGTGCCGAGGTGCCAATCTCGGTGCCAATCTCGGTGCCAATCAAAATATTACTGCGACTCTCGGGGCGGCCCGAGACGAGGCCACAGCCTGAAGCAAGCTTGAGCAAGTTACTAACTAGTTAGAAAGGGTTTGGATCGGCGAAAAGTCTTGATCAGCCAAAGTAACCTTCATTGATATTGAGACGTTGATATGTAGATGAGGAGAGGTTCCGAGAGTCAACCTATTGGAAAATGTACAGCACTGAACGGCAGTTTTATATACTCGTCTGAACGTGGCTTAGTGTCTGTCTGACCCTCGGCACCCTCTCGATAACGGCGTGTGGGTGATGTCCTCGCTTAACATGATGTCGACGTTGATGTCGACCTTTGATAAACGGGTCAACCTCGACTTACCCTGAACTGGCCGCCTCGAGTTATCAAACTATCGAGCTATCGAGGTTTCGTTGAGACGCTAGAGCCCAACTCAACGAGATCTAACCAAAATGTCTCCTGTCCGGACTCTCGAACATGCTGATGTGGACTACACCTATATCATCTGGTAAGTCTGTCTGATCTTTTCCGCCCGCCGCCAGTCCCCCCTCCTACACCACCTAACGCTTTGATTTTCCCCGTCCAGCGGAGGCGGCACCTCAGGGTGTGTGATTGCTGGTCGGCTGGCCGAGGCCTTTCCCAGACCCTCGGACGTCTCGATCCTGATCATCGAAGCTGGCCCGGACTCGACAGGCCACCCGCTCATTACCATGGTCGGCGGTCTCTTCCAAGCTATGGGCGGTGACCTCGACTGGGCCCTGGAGACAGTCC
This sequence comes from Cladophialophora psammophila CBS 110553, assembly GCF_000585535.1. Classification (NCBI taxonomy): domain Eukaryota; kingdom Fungi; phylum Ascomycota; class Eurotiomycetes; order Chaetothyriales; family Herpotrichiellaceae; genus Cladophialophora; species Cladophialophora psammophila. The sequence goes on from NW_006912922.1 coordinate 754,677, forward strand.
CGCAGCCAAACCTCGACAACCGCGTGCTGCAGCTCAACCGCGGCAAATTCCTGGGTGGCAGCAGCGGCTTCAATGGGACATTGTGCATCCGCGGGTGCAAGGCTGATTACGACGACTGGGAGCTCGAGGGCTGGAGTGGAGATGAAATGTTCCGGTACATGAAAAAGGCAGAGACGTTCCATGGCAAAGACTGGTTTAAAGCCGCAGAGGGATCCCATGGGACGGATGGGCCCTTGCACGTTGAACCGCATGATACGGCACCTATTTCCAAGCACGTTTTGGGGTCCTTACAGGACAAAGGCCTGCCACTGGTGGATGACCTGTTCACCACGGGCCAAGCAGCACATGCGTGTGGCCATGTTCCTCGAACGGTGCATGACGGCGTTAGAACGTTTAGTACCGACTACTTGAAAGGCCACGAGGACCGAGTGGATATCGTGGTGAACACTGTAGTCGACAAGATTGTCCTTGAGCGTGTCGGAGGGGATGTTGTGGCAACGGGCGTTGAGGTTATCGACAAGTCCGGGAAGCGGAGGATGTTGAAAGCTGGCAAGCAAGTCATATTGTCTGCAGGTAGGGATGTCAGTGCTTTGCGTTCGCTGGTTCTCTAATAGAGTCAACAGGCGCGTACTGCTCCCCCACCATCCTTCTTCGCTCTGGCGTCGGGCCGAAAGAGGAGCTTGCTCGGTTCGGCATCGACTGTGTGGTCGAGTCTGCCGGTGTAGGCCAAAACTTCCAAGACCACCTGGCAAGCCATGCTTTTCCGTGTTCAAACAGATCTTCTCTAACACTCTCAAGGTCGTCTTTGTCCCGTACGAAGTCACAAAGCCGAATCTCACCAACGACCGACACATCCACCACACCAATGGCGCCGCAAATTCGCTGTCCACGTACCAGACCTCTCGATCCGGCTTCTTTTCCACCTTCCCGTTCGGAGTCTTCGCCTTGGCGCGACTTGATGACGGCTTGAACTCGTCTGCCCTGTGGCGGGACCGTTCGGCCACCGCGTCTGGGACTGGACGAGACGCTGCCAACCTCACGCCCGAACAAGCTCACGTCGAATACATGCACACGGAGTTGTATTCGGGCCATGTCCACGGCTACCCGATCCCCTTGGAGGGGAAGCACGGCTTCGAGATGATGACACTGTTATTCAGCCAGCAAAGCAGGGGCACGGTATCCCTCCGCTCGACAGACCCGCACGACAAGCCCGTCATCGACCCCCGCTACTTGTCTGACCCGCTCGATCTTCTCATGCTGACCGAAGGCGTGCGCTTCGCACACTCGATAGTGACATCCGGCTCCGGCACCAAGGACATCGTCACCCCAGGCGTGTGGATGGCCGGTCCCAAGTACGCGGCTCTGGGCCCCGCCACGAGCAGGGAGGATTGGGAGCCGTATGTGCGGCAGTACAGCGTGACGGCGCACCACCCAGCCGGCACGTGCCGGATGGGGAAGGACGGCGATGCCACGGCGGTCGTGGATGAGAAGCTGCGAGTCAGAGGTGTCAAAGGGTTGATGGTGGCGGATTGCAGCATCATGCCGAGTCTGAACGGCGGACACACCCAGATGCCGGCGTACGCAATTGGTGAGAAGGCCGCAGAGTTGCTTATCGAGGCGTCTGAGACAAAGCTGTAGATCGACCGACCGCGCATGAGTTTAGACCGAGTATCCCTCATCACAGAAGTCCAGACGCGTTCACGAACCGATAAATAAGGAACCGACGGGCATTAGAGTTTTCCTGTCTATTGCCCAGTGATGGACGTCTCTATCCAGCCCTCTGTGAAAGACCAAGCGAAGATTATGTCGTGCTTTAATTTCTCACATAGCACAGTAGAGTCCTCCGCGTACGGGTCTACATACTTGCTTCATCTCCGTAGGGGATGCCGAGTTCTTGCTTCACCAGGGCGTTGTCAAATTGCGAGCCATGACGACCACGTTTGGCTGAGCGGAGAAGTATGCACGCCGCTGGCAGGCAGAAATCCAGCTTGTTGTATCGCAGGCAGCAGTCACACTGGTGGGTTGAAGGAGCAGTGAACAACGCAAGGCGAGTCAACAGCCCGCTGAGAGGACAGGCGTTGTGACAACTGCACAGCAGCACCATGAGTTCCAGGTATCGGAGTCACTCAGGCTGACATGCGTGTGGGATGGACCAGCTCTTCTCCAAAGCTTTGCACAAGGCATCAAAAGCAGTGATGAAAAGTAGGAAAATGTGTGCTTTCGCGTCACAAGGCGGCAGTGTGAAGGCCTCGGACACGGTGCAGAGACCCTCGGTGCAAGCACGAGAAGAGTCTCCTGCGGCGTGCAAAAATAAATTTAATCAAAGTCAGACACGCGTGGTGTCATTTCAGAGATTAAACTGAAAAGAACAGATACTACACTTGATCTAAGCCAGTTGGCAAAGAGAGCTGAGGAAAGGAAAAGGAAAAGAAAAGAGAAGATGAAGGGAGAGGGACGGGGGTTTAAATAGTCTGGGAGAGCAGGTGGCCGATGCCAAGGCTGGAGACTCTTTTTGGTTTTTTTCGACGTTAACGCTGCGCTAGGCCGTTTAATGGACCGCCAAGAGCCCCTCGTGCCACTGGTGCCTAGAAACGCCAAGAGTCAAGTGCCAAGCCAATCAATGACGCAATGGGAACGACGCACAGCATCACAGAGCCTTCACACTGCTGAAGGCGCAGGGGGACTGACTGTATCTGGCCGAGGACTGGTGGTCAATCGTGCTGCACTCAAGCACTCGACACCAAGTCGAGCTCTACACACTGTAATGTAGATGATGTCCTCGTTGACGGTAAGGTCGGCCCGATCCTTCTCTCCCTTGCGGTGACTCTCATACTATCAACGCGCAAAGAATGCCATGCTTGCCATAACTTAGAGTCGCCATCATGAGCCCTTTACCACCCAAATTGCCCTCCGCCCTGGTGAACAACATCACCTCGCACACAGGTCCCATCAACGCCATCACATTCTCCTCCCTCGGCGGTAACTACATCCTCACCGGCAGCTCAGACCGCCAAGTCCACCTGACTCGCACTGAGCCGTCCAATGCTGAGAACCCTTCCTCCGTACCGATTCAGAAGTACTCTGCCCACGGCTATCCCATTCTCGACATCGCTTGCGCACAGGACAACCAGACCTTTGCATCCGTCGGCGGCGACCGCGCCGTGTTTCTCTGGGACGTCCAGGCCGCGGAGGGCACGCTGAGGAGATTCGGGAACAATACAACCCAGGGACATACCAGTCGGATCACATGTGTGGCATTCGCGGGCGACGGGGACGGCGTGCTAGCGAGCGGGAGTGATGATACGAGCGTGAGGCTGTGGGATGTCAAGAGCCGGGATGCGCGGCCACTCATGGTTCTCGAAGAGGCAAAAGACGGGATCTCGAGTCTTGGGGTGCCCGAGAACGGATACGAGCTGGTCACAGGGAGTATAGACGGCAGAGTACGGGGGTACGATGTCCGCACGGGCAAAGTGACCGTGGATGTGATGCCGGGAAGCGTGACCAGTCTGGACGTCTCGAGAGACGCAAAAACAGTGCTTGTGGGGTGTCTGGACGGAAGGATTCGATTGATGGATCGAGGCGACGGAACGTGTCTGAGGGCCTTTCCTCCCGAAGACGCCAGAGGAGAAGGATACAAGAACGAGAGCCTGAGGCTGAAGAGTTGTCTCGGAGCGAACGACGGCTTGGTGCTGAGTGGGAGCGAGAGCGATGGCAACGTGCGCGCTTGGGATGTCCTCTCCGGAAAGAGCGTTGGGAGGGTCCGAGTTAGTGAAACTGACAGAGTGGTCAGTGTCGTCAAGTGGAGAGAAGGGAGCCAGGCCCAAGCGCGACAGAGTCTCTGGGCGGGCGGAGGCGTAGATGGCGTGGTCAAGATATACGGAGATGGGTGACTGCTGTGGACATACAGTGTACATACATCCATGGTACCACAGGCATGTATATCAGTAGGCATCAAGATGAATGCGTTTATTTTTGTTCCCCATTTTTCTTTTTGTCTCGAGACTTTTTGGCCCACCAACATCGTCGTCAAGATCATCCCGACCATCAATATCGTCAATATCGTCAATACCGGCGAGATCAGCGATAGACAGAGAGTGTGCGAGAAGACGACATTTCCCTCTTTATCAAAGAGCCCAATTGCCACTTACTCACCCAGTGATACGAGCAATCCATCCATCCTCATGTCTGGATTTCCCGCTCCATGGTCGTTGAGTTCCTTTCCTTTCTCCCTCCTGGTTCCTGAAAGTCTCTCCTTGTATGCGGAGTGTTGATAATGCAGACAACGCCGTCGCCGTGGCGATCGATGCAAGAATGCAAACCCGTGGTTTTTTTTTTCCCTCCCCCTTGTCACTCTCTTTTCCTTCTTGCCTCCATGCTGGCTCTTACCGTTATCTTTTGTCCGAATTTCCGCTGCGAGCCCTGATTATGGTCCAGCTCACCCGGCGGTAATGGCAACAAGTTATCCTGCTACCACCCACAGCCGCACTCACTCTCGCACTTGCTCTCAAGATCCGCCCGCATCCCCGACCCTCTTCATCCCGTACTCGAGCGCCTCAAGCGCCTTCTCGAGCTGCGCGGCGCGGACAATAACGGTGCCCGTGCGCGCGGTGCTCAGGAAGGAGATCTCGACGGGTTCGGGTTCGGCGATGTTCTCGCGCGCCTCAACCGTCGTCGTCGTACTGGGCACTTTCGTCGGGCCATGGCCCAAACCGAAGACCTCATCAGATTCAGATTCCATGGGGACAAGATCGGTGCTGCCTTGTGCCAGGCGGCCGGCCACGCCGCACACGATCCCCGTGGCGTCGAGCGGCAGCTCGCGCAGGTCCAGCGTGATGGGGATGAGGGCGTCGTCGTCGGATTTGGCGCCCAGCAGGGACCCGCCTAGGCGGTCGAGCAGGCGGTGCTCCAGGAGCACCGAGATGGGTTCCCCGGAGGTGATGGTCAGAGAGAGGAATTTCGCCCCAAAGTCCAACTCGGACGTCACTGTCGCCGGTGGTGGCAGTGGTGGCCCTTTTGGCGTTGGTGTGCCCATGCCGAGCCCACCTGGTAATGTCGTGGCCTGCGGTCTCGAGGAGGGACTGCTCGTCGGCGCTGCCGTGGCGAGCAGGACCTGAAGGAGGTCGTTCTTGAGTCGCTCTTCACTGGCCTTGTCATACTCGCGGCTGCCCGCGCAATTTGCCAGACGGATACTACCGTCAACGAGAGGGTTGATGTTGTTCAGCCTGAGCTTCTTGAATGTCCGGAGCTGGAGCTCAGGGATGTCCTTGGCCGGCGGGGTAGTCGGCGCAGAGTTGTCGTAGAAGGGTGAAGATGTCGCGGATGGCCGCCCACTACTACTGCCTTGGGGCAGAGTGGGAGACGATGGTGAAAGCTGCGACACGAATGCGTCGGCCGTCTTGGAGAAGACGAAACCGCGCTGCTGAAGAGCCCTGGTGACGGTCCCTCGCGACCGGAATGGAACAAGAATGTAGTCCGAAAAATATGTCGTAATGAAGAAGATGCTTCTGGAGATCATGGAGTCAGATCTTGGTTCAACACGGGATCGACAGGGAGCCTTACATGCCAGCCATAGCTAATGGCGATGTCAATTCCAAAACTCTCTGGCCAGCATCGAGGCCCTGTCCATCGACTTGAATGACTATATAGTCTTCGGTCCCGATCTGGATTTCCCCTTTTGTCTTCCCTCCTCCCCTTTTGTTGCTGCTGCTGCTGCTGTTGTTGTTGTTGTTGTTGTTGTTGTTGCTGGCGTAGAGTCTGTTCAAGCCCTCGGCAACCGGGCGGACGAACCGGTCCGCCAGGTATCTCGAACATATGATAGAGCATTCGATGGTGGTGATGGAGACATTGAGGAAGTCGTGGCGGTTTGTCCAAGAGATCTTGGCGGCATCCTCGTCGTGATCTTCCCCGAACAGGAGACGCAGAATCGGCTGAAGGGACAACGAGTATAGTTCAATGGGGATGTGGATCAGAGCGAGATGTGCTTCCTGTGGAGGAGGTTAGGGGGTGGAAAACGTCAGAACATGATGATGATGCTTCAAGTATGTATCAAACTAAGGAAGGAAGGGGGAAGAAAATCCTGACGTGACTGGCTGGATCTATATATAAACATATATCTAATAGAATTAGAACAACAAAAGCCGGGGAAGACTACTCACTAGGAATGATATCTGAGCTGAGATGAGGTTTATCGAGTCCGTCATGTTGTCTGCCGCTGTCTTGACTCCAGCAGCGCGTGACTTTTCATTTAAAAAGGAAAGGGAGAATGATGCTACAGGTCGTGGTATCCAGGCTCGAGCGTCAACAGCCTGACGCTGGCTCAGGCTGGTTGACTGGAGTGTGTCGTCCTCCTGTCTGGGCCAGTGGAACCTCTAGCTAAGTGGCGGAGCCTTCTTCCGGAGGCTTTCTCAGGATTCAATATCCCTTCTTGGGCTTGGGTAAGGACAAAAACGAGAGTCAACTCGTGTGCTGGTCCGGGGTCGTCTTGGCTAGAGCCGGTCGAGAGGATGGGGCTTCACTTGACAACCGATGAGGGTTGATAGAAAGTAGGACGTAATATCTCCTCCATTCTGGCTCGTCTGCGAAAAGAATGTTTGAGGGTTGGACGAAAAGGCCCGATGGAAAGAACGACAGGAAAGGGAAAAAGAGATATCCACAGAGTCAGATGATGAGAGAAATAGAAGCGCCTGTCACTACGAGGAAGCGTGATCCTGGCCCGAACCACTGCATCAACCTGATTGGTAAGTGCTTGTTGCGGAGCCAGTGCTGGCCTATGTCTCAGCAGATAACAAATGTGGGAGAAAAGGCGGGTGTGTTCAATGTCAATCGGTTTGGGGATCTGTATCATGGCTTTCTGTGAGTCCTTTCGAGCTGATAGTAATGTCACACAGCGTGGTTCGTGCGGTGGGATCGCTTCTCCGCGCCCCAATGAAGCAGGAAGAGTGAAGTCCAATTGCAGTCGGTCACAACGTGAATCGAATAGGTTCAACCGGGTTTATCGATGTTGAATCTTGGTCATGTGTTTTATCTCGATCAAGAAGGCAGTAAAAGCCGTTCAATCAAGGGTTTGGCTGGACCAGAGCAGCATTCCCACGAAGATTGAGATTGTGGGGATGGTGGCATCGACTTGCCGTTCGAAACATGACCTGGCAGGTAGAACAACGTGTCTGACGGTGATGCTCGATAGCGTGGGGGTTGCAAGGCACGGGTTGAGGGGTTTGACGAGCAGATCTGACGTGGTTCCAGAGCCTGGCGTGGAGAAGCAGTCAGGAACGCCAAAGGCTGTGTCGAATCAGCTGAACAGGAGCCCGGAAGAGAGGGGATGCGCAATGTCTTGGGAACGGGGGATATGCAGCCCGAGTCGAAAAGCCCGGGTGAGGGTGAACCTTTGGCGAGGGAAGTGTAACACGCATTTGGGCAGATGGCGGGGCCTTTCCAGGGCCCTTCCAGTGCGTGGAGGCTGCAAAAGGGAACCTGTGCTCCCGAGTTAGTAAGGCGAATGGGGCTTCGGATGACGTGCATCTTCTATTGCGCAAGCGCCGGACTCTAGCAATCATCCATGGGGGAAACGAGAGGCTGGCAGACAGATGGACAAAGAGGTAACGCAGAGCCGGGAGAATTTGTGATCGAGGAAAATTGGATGAAATCGATGTCGGTGTCATCGTCCAGAAAACTCGCATCTATGGCGTTTCTTCGGGCGTGCCGCGCTTCTCATGGCGATCGTTTCCGCGACCTCGTATTCTGGACGCATTTCCAATCGAGCATGTGGCAGTTGTTTGATTGACTGCAGGAGTGCCGGATGCTCGAACTGCGGGGCCCTGCATTGCATAACGAGCTTGCAAGGATTGCTAGCCTTGCTCGAAACACCCAAGCGTCCAGGACTCCATCCGGTCCACCGCATTCAACTGGAGCGATAACAACGGCATCCTCCGTGTGACCGAAACCCTTTACTCACTAATATCTCTCGCAGACCATGTCGGGTCACCACATGCTCTTGGGAAGAAAACACACATCTGCCCAAGACCGAGAGACCTTCGCTAATCATACAGGTTTGCGGGCCGGTACGCGTTATCAACTCAGGATCCTCCCCGTGGTGTGGCACCTCGTCCGCCTCGGGACGTACCTCCTCGTCCTCGACCACGACCTCGTGGGGTTGAAGGATGATTCAAGCTGGGAGGTGGAGGAACATTGTTCTGCGATTTGGGCCGGAAATTAGGATTGTTCTGGACCACGCCAGCTTGAGCATCACCTCGATCAACGATGGTGTATCCTCCTCGAGCACTTATCTGGCCCATCGATGCGCGACTGCCTCTACCATACTGACCATTTGTCGCATTGCCACGATTACCGTTGGCAGGAGAGCCCGACATGTTCCGGATTGGCATTGAGGTCCCAGTCATTTGGTCACGACCCAACGTCCCGTTCGACTGTCCACGCCTACTGGATTGATGTCCAGATACAGCTCCACGCCATGTTCCTCTCAACGCTGGTGGCGTTGCGGCTGGGCGTAATTGACCGGAGCCGCCGATGCCGGGTTGGCCATAACCCGGAACTGTCAGAGGAGAATGCGCCGTGCCATTGGTTTGTCGGTTTGCGCTTGCTTTCGACGAAGCAAGTACTTGTCGATTGCTGAGATTCAAAACAGACCATGTCGGCACGGTCGATCCTCGGAATGGTGAGCAGCGATCTCCCAACGACGTCCCACTCATAAAGGAGACATCGAAGACAACATCCAGCCAGGTTTCCCTTGTGGTTTGGGTCAGACCAACAACAGTGCCTTTGGAGGCAATCGGGACTTTGCCCGAGTCGGCCACATAAATCGCCCTATCCCCCAGACCGAACTTTTGATTTCCTAGACGCCATTGCGCATCCGAGGGCTTCAAAAGGCCATTACGAGGGACGCCCCCGATGGTCTTGTTGTGCGGGGGTGGCTCAGAGCGAAGCGCTTCGTCGGCAGCTTGCTCGATGCGTTTAACAATCTCCGAGTCCAGCTGCTCGGCTTCGAGGGGTACTCTTTCAAAGCTCTTTGATTCGATCTCCTTCAACCATGCCTGGATCTCTTTGACTTTTGTCTTGGCCTGTTTTTCATCGCCAGGAAAGTATGCTGTCGCGGGTAGCATGTCACCTTGCGGATTATTGTGAATGCCGGCAATGAACTGCGGAAATTTGATCATGTATTGCTGGATCAGTTCGATAGCTGCGCGGCTGAATTCCCATCCGCTCGGCCCTTTGCGCGAATAGCCCAGGACTTTGAGCTTTTTCGCTTCAAACTTGAGATTGAGACCTAGGTTCACCCTGGTATCGTCCACTATGATGGAAAAGGATGAGGTGATCTTTGCCAATGCCAAAGGGTTCAGGTTAAGGCTCTGGGCAACCTGGTACGAAGGCGTATATGGTGACAGTCTCTCTGCTTGACGGGCGATTTCGCGCCCAAATTCCACCTGGCGTGCTTTCGAGAGTGCTATTAAGCATTTCGCCTTTCCATTCTCATGGCCAATTACACTGACAGGGCGTCCATATGCGTAATCGCCCAGGAAGAAGGCGTTGGTACCGTCTGGAAACTCCTCTTCAATAGGTAGAGCTGCTTGCTCAATGAAACGGACGTCTTCACTGACCACATTCTCAACTATGAGTTGTGTTGCGTGGATGGTTTCCAAGCCTGGAAGTTCGGCAAATTCCTTGACTGTCGATCCATCGTCGAGTTTCTTGAGACCCTTCAGCATCTCAACATGAACCAGAGACTCAACCTCGCCGATCAACATTCCGAGCCTCTTGCTGTAAAATTTCTCAATCCGATCTGCCTTCTTGCGGAACTGGTCGATTTCATTTCCAGAATGCTCAATCGCCTTGATATTGTGAGGCACATTTTCCCCGTTGTCCGCTAAGATGTAGTCGAAAAGTTCGTCTGAAACCTTGACTATCTTCGCTTCCTGCAAGAACGGATATCCGACATACACTCTCTCGTTCAGAAGCACTTTGGCGTACTCCACTTTGGTTCGCGTTTCGGTGTCCGACAAGGTGATAATCATGCTTTCATTTCGACTGTCTTGCTGGAAGACGTTTACACCATGGAATCCCAACGAGCCGGTAAAAGGCAAGGTCTTCAAGCTCGGGAAGCCAGCCAAAGCTGCAACTCCAAGTTTGACGCCGTCCACCAGACCCACATACGGCTCCAAGCCGTCCATGGTCGGAAGCTCAAATTCATTTTGAATGCAATGACAATGCGGTAAGTCTGGAAAGATACCGACAAGCGAAGACGGATATGTGTAGTCGACCTCTGTAGAATAGGTGAATTTCAAGCTGACCCCAAAATCGTTGCGAAGGCGTTCATCTTCGGTAAGCAAAGCATTCTTAGGAGCCATAGCATCAAGCAGTCGCCGTTCGTCAATGAACGGAATCTTAACGACAGCTTCCCATTCCTGTTTCTTGCCATTCATGTCAAGCGCGAAATCTCGTGGATAGAAGTCGATAATGGGTGATTCTTTCGATGTCATCAGGTCATGGTAAACTGTTGGGACAATCTTCTTGCTTCGATCCGGGAGGACACCCATCAACTGCTGAAATGGCCGAAACGGTTGACCGAGTTGGAAGTTCATGTCCGCACCAAGGCCTCTCTTGACGTCCGAAATCATTGGGGCGTAATGATACTGATAAAACCAAGGCCACGAAGCAACGCCACGATAGTAATAAAAGAGGACCCATTGTAGACCCTGCACGTAATTTTCCGACAATTTTCTCAGACCCTCCTCGTTCTCCAGGCCCCAGCCAAACTTTTCCTTGTAGTATTGATCTTTCCATTCGCGGAACTTTTGGTCGTACTTCTTCTGCATGTCCTGTTGAGCTTGTTCATCTGTGCTCTCTTCAACCTTTGCATTCTCGTATCGTTTTAAGACCCGCATTACAGCCAATTCGGACTCTTCATCATCCTCATCCGATTCCGCCTGCTCTCCCTTGACGGGGAATTCTAACTGGAGGAAGCGGTTGCCATCCTCATCTTCCTTTGTAGACCACTGCAGGTTCAAGTCAGTCGCAAGTTGTTGCACAAATTTGCGGTCGCGTGCTGGAAGAGTAGAAGGCAGGCATAGTGGCTGCCTTGTCAGGGGGTCTTTGTTGACAGGTGACACAAAATACTTCTTCACCTCTTTGAAGAGCTGCTTTTGTTCAGGAGAGACTCTGACAGGGCCGCGGGAAGTCGTCAGTGGCTCGTCTGCGCTTTGGCCATTTCGCTTCGCGTCGATCCATTTGGCTCCAGCATATTCCGCCTGAAAGAAACGATCCTCCACCTCGGCCAGCTCGTTCAGAAGGACCTCCAGTCGTTGGAGATTGATCACACCATGCTCGTTGATGTATCCCCCTAAACGTGGGAGAATTTGCTTGTATTTTTGGAACATGAGCGCCAACGCGCCTTCGTTGATATGCAGATTGGGGAGGTTAGGTAAGAAATCGTTTCCAACAAAGAAAGCCATTAAGATGAAGTCGTCAATGATTCGTTCCATATCATAATCAAACTCAAGGGCGCCCTTTTGCTTCAAATCTTGGAATTCCAGCTCCAAGTATTCTCTTACGATGCACAGATGCATGAGGTAGAAGTTCTGGTGCTCCAATTCTTTGGATTTCTTCTGTGACTGTCTCCCAAAGGTAACCTCCTCTCGAAGCAAGCAGAAATGAGGGTCGTGGCTGAGCAGACCCAACATGATCAAATCGGCATCCAATCCGTACAGACAGTGGCGCACATTGGGGTCGTAACCAGGCTGCGCTTTGGCTTGTCGAATGTATTCCATAATCTTGTGTTCTCCTTCGCCCGGGACTTCGTGACCAGAGAGCACGACCTCAACGCCTTGCCAATCGACGTCTTCGGAGACCTTCTTGCTGATGAAATATTTGAGCTGCTTGGTAAGCCTTGCCATGAATTCCGTACCCGGGGTAATACAATTGCTGTCAAACGGATCTTCCTTGGGCAATTCCACCCCTTCTTTGATGGCTTTCTCACGAGCCCTCTCCGCGTCCAGGGCGGTGCGAAAGCGGCGTGAGCGCTGCTGGTTCATCTTGGCGCGGGGTGCCACTCCATCGACCGCCATGAAAAACAGCTTTTTAGGTTTAATCTTGCCGAAAAGGTGCTCTATGTAGTTGAAAATGGCAATGAACATCTTGTCCTCGGTCATCCGGAAAGAGGGAGAGTCGGAGTCCTTGTGTGTGCAGTTGTGAATGATACCGTTCATGTCAAGATAAAGACAGTCGAACTCGGGAATGCGATTCTCGGCGATCAGCTGCGATATTGCAGGATATCGCTCGCTGAGCCATCGGAAGAATTTGGGAACACCCATGGTGGCGGTGGGCGCAGAACCAAACAAGGTTTGTCGATGTCGGCGAAAAAGAGAGCGAGTATGTCAAGCGGCCACTTCTTTGATATTACATGCAGGAAGCGCTCGTCGTAGATGTGCAGGAAAGGCGACAGATGTCCCGCAGAGATGAACTGTACTCGGTATTTGAGGATGAATGATGTTTATGCGGAATTGATGATGAGTCGAGGCGGGCTTGGATGTCGAAGACCTGGCGGCAACAAGATCGGTCCGGCGTTTTTTGATGTCTTGGCGTGTTAGCCCTCTTTTGGACTAGTGAGCGGTCACTTAACGCGTCTAGTCAAAGTGCGGTCCTGAGGGCCTGGAATGGGCGCGTCTTTTAAATCCATAGCTTTCAACAGCACTGAAGCGCATTCATTGACTTGTATCCGTCGCACCCGCCTGCTCGGTCTCCTTACGTTTGGATCATCTCTCTCCCCGTATCCGAGTCGCTCGTGCCTTCTTCCGGAACAGCCAAAATGGCAGATGACGACGATAATAGTAAGGCGCTCTTGTTGCGGGCACATGTTCAAGTGCTAACCAACCCCGAAACTACAGTGAGCGACCAAGAGTTGAACAAGGAAGACGCAGAGACTGAGCAGAAAATCATCAATGAAGAATACAAGACGTGGAAGAAGAACGCTCCTTTTCTATATGACATGATCCTCAGTACGGCCTTGGACTGGCCTACTCTTACAACGCAATGGTTTCCAGACGTCGCGGCGTAAGTAAGCCGCTACCCTTGTCCACTATCGTCAGTTAGCTAAGGTGCCCAGGGTACCTGACACCAACTACTCGAAACACCGTCTGTTGATCGGCACACATACGGCTGAAGGTCAACCGAACTTCCTAGAAGTTGCCAGTGTCCAATTACCCAATCCTAAGAAAGCAGACGTGAAAGACTACAATGAAGAGACTGGAGAAATCGGTGGCTATGGTGGAGGTCCATCGAGGCAAAACCAAGTTGAAGTCAAATTCCATATCAACCAGAAAATTTACCATCCCGGCGAGGTCAATAAGGCCCGATACCAACCACAGAATCCGAATATCATCGCGACCATGTGCACCAGTGGACGGGTCATGATTTGGGACCGGTCGAAATATTCCAGCGCGTCATTATCAAAAGTTCCCCCCACGATAGAGCTTAGTGGGCACACCAAGGAGGGCTATGGCCTCAGTTGGGATCCTCATCAGTTGGGTCGGTTGGCAACGGCTAGCGAAGACTACACAGTCCGGCTGTGGGACATCACGCAGGCATCGAAGACAAATTCACTGCTCAACGAGTCTCGCAGATACACCCACCATTCCGGGATCGTGAACGACGTCCAGTTCCACCCGATTCTTCCACATCTGGTGGGGACTGTATCAGACGATCTAACCATGCAACTTCTGGATCTGAGAGAGGCTGACACTACGCGAGCTGCCGCTACGGGCGAGAATCAGCATAGGGATGCGATTAATGCCATTGCGTTCAATCTTTCAGTGGAGACCGTGGTGGCAACTGGAAGTGCCGACAAGACCATCGCCATCTGGGACCTGCGGAATCTCAATGACAAGTTGCATGTTCTCGAAGGGCACAATGACAGTGTGACGACATTAGAGTGGCATCCGTTTGAAGAATCAGTGCTCGGATCAAGCAGTTACGATCGAAGAATCATATTTTGGGATTTGGCCAAGGTCGGAGAAGAGCAGACGCCCGAAGACAGCGAAGACGGGCCCCCGGAGCTTCTTTTCATGCACGGAGGACATACCAACCGGATCAGCGATTTTTCGTGGAACAAGAACATCCCCTGGACAGTCTGTAGCGCTGCGGATGACAACCTGATCCAGGTGTGGAAAGTTGCAGAGGCCATTGTTGGTCCTGACGATGAAGATGTACCAATGAATGAGCTGGAAGGCTGAGCGAATCAAGTACAAGGTGATGAGGACATCTGAACTTTTGCTCGCTAGGCGGGGGCGAAAGTCGATATGGATAAAACGGGTGGTTTGGAGCAAACCTGGAGGAGTTCCGGTGTGCCATAATACCATCATTGCCTTGAAGTCGGGTTGACGCCAACGCAGTATGTGGCCTTGCATTATTGGAATGATCGGGGCGTGAGTGGCCTTTGCTGGGTCACCCCCGAGGGACTCAGCACCACGAGAAGTGATTCGAATAGCAAAAGAACGGAAAATGAAATGCTCAGTCGATTTCTCGCTGCATCGTATACGCATCTGGAACGTATACGGAGGGATGATGGCCCACGAACATGTGTAGTCACCGCTCGCCTGATAGCCCGCTGAGATGGGGCTAGCAGACTTCAATTTGTGGCTGCGCAGGCGGCATTGTCCGTGTAGGGCGTATTCCTCTTGAGTACTGGGTACTGGGTACCGAGTACCTGGCTCGCTGGAGGGCTACTTGGTAGATGTACCCAGTACTTGGTATACTTGTGACTTGCAGGCTGCTCTAGTTAAGGCTAAGCCACAGTGGGCACCTGTGACACCTGTCCGACACCCCTTCTTACTGGTTCCCTTGGTCCCTAGGCCCCCTTTCAAACTCCCGAGAACCCTGCCACACTCGGTGCCAGGCCTAACGTCATAGCTGAACGTTCCCCCCTGACACCCCTTTGCCGTGGAGCCGTGTCCCGTGGCAGTACCATCGCTTTCGCGAATCGCTCACCCTCAATGTAACGACCTCTGGGACGACCATCAAACCCCAGGCATCAACCATTTTCATTTCTCCTCCTCCCTACATCCCATCGTCTTCGACGGGGGTGGAGGATGTTGCTGGCATTGGCAGACCCTTATCTGAAATTTGAATGCTTATTTAGATATCTCTTTTGCTGCCACTAGGGAGATCCTGCCCTCTCTTGTCATCTGTCTGGATCTCTCCATGCCCGCTGAATTACATCAACCATGGTTGGCATCCCCAGGAGTAAAGGTTGTCGCATATGCGTCAAACGGAGAGTCAGATGTGACTTGACACGCCCGACCTGCAATAATTGCGCCAGAGGCAATCGTCCTTGCCCAGGATACGATTCGGATCTGAGAATATACGATGAAGGCTCCAAACTCCGAAAGCGATTTGGCCAAAGTGGTGCTTCCGAAGCGAGGACCGGATCCGAGAGCGCGTCGCCCTCTGCAAGCCTTAACAGTCAATCAACAGAGTCGTCACCTGAAGAATCCATAGAGCTAGTCACGCGGTTCAACACTCCCGACCTTGACGTGCGTCGTTATAGAGCCGACCAAATGCTACCGGCTCGAAATCCTTTTTGGGGCATGCTCGAGAACCAGATATATCCCGATGCCGACCTCTTGGGTTCGTCAATGCCAACATCTGGATGGGGTGGGCTTCTCAATCACGACTCGATCAACCTGGACATCCCTTTTGAAATGACACTCAATGACACCGTCTACTCCCCCCAGCTGGTTCAAGAACAACTTCTCGGCACATTTTCCTCCTCATTAGGCGGTCATGGCCCACTGCTGCTTCCTCGTCAGATGCGGAGTCACCAGAATTGGCTGTCGCAACTGCCTGCTCTGTTCGGTTCCAATCTCCTCGACACCTCGATTCGAGCAGTCTCTTTGGTCCATCTAGGTCGAATGCAGCAGTCGGAAATGTTAGTGCAAGAGTCACGACAATACTATGGCAAAGCGCTGCGCCTTCTCAATCAGTCGCTGACCGATGACGTGAAGGGCATGTCGACCGAGACGCTCTCCGCCACGATTCTGTTGTCATTTTATGAGATGTTTGCCTCCGACTCGAATCAATCCTGGGTGCGACATGCCGGTGGTGCAGGGACACTGATGCGCATTCGTGGACCTGCTCGCCATCTATCTGGATTGGATCGAGACGTCTATCTTGCTTACCGCCATACCATCGTCATCGATGCCTTCATGAAAGATGAAGCCTGCTTCCTAGCCGAACCCCAATGGATAGAAATGTCGAAAAAGATTCACGAAGATCTGCGAGCATCTGGCATTCCCGACGAACGGATGGAAATTTTCGACCTGGCCGAAGAGTTCTATTTGGAGCATGTCTTCATCCCAACGACTTTACAAGATACCAGGAATTTGGGCAAGGCTCGGCGAAACTTGCCACCTGACCAATACGCCGCTCATGTGGAAGCCCTTCTCGCGCGGACACGATTGCATAGAGCCAACCTCAAGTCTATCAATCTGAGATTCCGAGCTGTACTGAAAAAACAAGGGCTCGAGACCTCAACCATGGACACCATGGATCTCGTCTTTCCCAAACAATACGTTTTCGTCAACGTCTTTGTCGCGTCGACCCACGTGGGCTATTGGACAATTATGGTCATCCTTAACCTCATTTTGAGGGACATTGAGAAGGACTTCGCCCCCGAGAAACATGAACTATATCTCATGGAGAATCGGGAAATCGCAAGAGAGATATGTCGGACTACGCCATTCATGCTGACCTCATCCTTCCTGGGACCATTTTTCATCATCTTTGCCCTTAGGCTTTGCTTGTTGGTCTTTGAGCCGGGACAAGAGCGGGATTGGGTATTGCGAAAACTCATCCGAATCGGTGACACCCATATGAGGATGGCCTCGGACATCCCGCGCTTTGAGCCCGAAGGAAGCCTTTATGATTAGCGTGCAGTCTATGCGGTCATGGTTTTCGTTCAATTCTAGAAGTCAATCGAATACTCGGTACTGCACTTCGGGGCGATCCCGATCCAGTCGAACAGGTTCGGCCTAAAACGGGTATGACATGGCTCTTGGAGCCTTTTGCAGCGATTGATCTTGCCTGAGCCCATTCCTAGAATGTTCCAACAGAAAAGCCCTCTCGCTTGGCGCCACAGAAGATTTACGGCAAGACAGACGACAAACCATCTCCGGGTTCGTGGTTGAGGCTCAGTCTACTGAGCCACAAACGGACGAAATTTTGGGTTCTATGATCTACCGTATTGCTCCGCCCCTTAGTAATGGGGATGATGCAAAGGGTACGATCAGTGGTATGATTGGAGCGTGATCGACATGACATATGGATGCCCTATGAGCAGAGAAAGCATTGGTGAGTATGTCGGGTCCTTGGAGATATGGCATTTTGGATATATAAAGCCATGGCGCAGCGAGCGTCGATGCTTTCCGTTCCCCAGAACACTCGACGCCCACATCTATTACAACGCCATTACATATCTGGCAACGATCTGAAAGACAACATCAATTAGTGTACCGACATCTATCATGAGCACGCATCCTGCTGTTGTGACCGTTGGTCCAGGCCTCCCTTTAGAGGTGCATCAAATTCCCACTCCGGCACCAACGGCAAACCAGATCCGCGTTCGGTGTGAATGGACCGCTTCGACGCCGCTCGACTTACACCAAGCCGATGGCGGCCTACTCGTTACACATCCACAGATCCTAGGCGACGGCATCGCCGGCACTGTTGTGGAGATCGGACCAGACGTCAGCAAATATAAAGTTGGCGACAAAGTCTTTGGCTTCGCGTGGCGTGGCCCGGCCGAAAAAGCACACCAAGAATATGTAGTTGCGCCCGAGTTCCTTTTCGGCAAGATCCCTCACCATGTCACTATGCAACAGGCGGTTACGGTGCCAAACAATTTCGTCACGGCATGGCACACTTTTACAAAAGATTTTGGCTTCGAGTTACCCTGGCCGAAGCCAGAAAGGTATATACCAGGGGAGAGGGGTGGATGGATATTGATTTGGGGCGGAAGTTCTAGCGTTGGGCAGTACGCATTGCAAATCTTGAAGTGGTATGGGTATACCAACATCATCGCCACTGCCAGCAAGACACATCATGAAAAATTGTATGGCTACGGCGCGACAAAGTGTTTCGACTACCGAGACCCGGGCGTTGAAAAGGCGATTGTTGACTTCACCGACCCGAACGGGGGAATTCATTTTGTCCTCGACTGTATAGGTAGCCTCAATGGCAGCGTGGTGCCGATATCCCGAATTGTCAGGCCTCAATCCAGCACAAAAGTCGCCATCCTCCTTCCAATCATCGTCAAAGACGCCGCGGAAGGAGTAAAACCCATTTATGAAATGGACGTCGAGAAAGCGACCCAGTGGCCAGAAGGTGTCCATGTGGTAGGTGTCCGAACGCACTTTTACTTGGACAACCAATTCCTCGCGGAACATTTGCAAAGCGACATCATGCCCGAGTGTCTTGCCCAAGGCATGATCGAGCCCAATGAGCAGGTGATTGTCGAGGGGGAAACGATGCTACAGAGGGCGGAGAAAGCGTTGAAAGTGCTCCGCGAGAAGAAGGTCAGTGGTGCGAGATTGGTATGGCGAGTCTCGGATGAGGTGTGACAGGTGAGATGGAGCCTACTGGTAAAAGGGTAGAGAATAAGGCCGAGTTGCCTTGTTTGATAGAGAGATTGAAGTACGGAGTACATGTGTACTCGGTACCTAGTAGTTGTATTCGTTGTCCCAAACTGCTGGCGATTACCATCGAGACAAGCTGTGAGGCTGCAGGTACAGTAGTAACTGGCCAGAACTGGCCCACTAGGCCTCGTAGGGTAACCACTCCGTCCACATTGCTTACCCCACTGATGCCACTGCGATCAACGAGAACCTGCAGTGGTGGTACCGGGTATGGAAGACATGTTTCTCTTAGAACGCGCAGGACAAGAAATTTCCTTCATGCTACCACTCGTGCTTCTCGAATGCTTCATGGTCAGGACTGCTGCCTGACTATTACACTCTTTCTCTCTCCTCATTCCTCATTCCTCATTCCTCATTCCTCATTCCTCATTCCTCATTCCTCATTCCTCATTCCTCATTCCTCATTCCTCATTCCTCATTCCTCA
>NW_006912922.1:773806-928349 GCF_000585535.1 Cladophialophora psammophila CBS 110553
CTCATTCCTCATTCCTCATTCCTCATTCCTCATTCCTCATTCCTCATTCCTCATTCCTCATTCCTCATTCCTCATTCCTCATTCCTCATTCCTCACAATCTCTGCTCATCACTTGGTATCTAGATCGCCGACCAGCACAACAGCCGCAAAATGACTCTCTGGGGGCAAGACACGGTCAGGGACGTCGCCGAGTCGGTGGGCATCCTCAATTTGAACAAGGATGTCAACCAAGCGCTCTGTCGAGACGTCGAATACCGCATTTCCCAAGTCCTACAAGAAGCCCTCAAATTCATGAAACATGCCCGCCGGACGATCCTCTGGTCGCAAGACATCTCGCAGGCACTTCGCGTGCTCGACATCGAACCTCTTTATGGCTACGAGTCTACGCGACCGCTGAAATATGGGGAGGCGTCACTGGGACCAGGTCAACCGCTATTCTACATCGAGGATGAAGAGATGGATTTTGAGAAGCTCATCAACGCGCCTCTCCCAAAGGTACCGCGAGAAGTCACATTCACAGGTGCGTCTCACCACCAGCTTCTGGAGCTCGTGGTAGCGTTGGCTGACCTGTGTGTCATGTAGCTCACTGGCTAGCTGTGGAGGGGGTTCAACCCTCAATACCTCAAAACCCAACCTCGAACGAAGCAAGGCATCTCGAGCTGGTCCCCAAAGGACCCAACGCAAACCCTGCTCTGGCTGCAATGAGCGGCACCGACAGCACCACGACGAAACCTCAGGTCAAACACATCCTGTCAAAAGAACTACAGCTATACTTTGAGAAGGTGTGCGCATCGGTGTTGGACGAGACGCAGCCGGAGTATCGCACGGCAGGATTGGCCAGCTTGAAAGAAGACCCCGGACTGCACCAGCTCGTGCCGTATTTCGTGCAGTTTGTAGCGGAGAAGGTCACGCACAATTTGAAGGATCTCTTTGTGCTCACGCAGATGATGATGGTCACGGACGCCTTGACCCGGAACGACAAACTCAATCTAACTCCCTACGTGCGTGCTCTTGCAGTTGACAGCAGCTTGCGCTGGCGGTGACTAACTGGAATGGCAGGTTGCCTCAATGGTCCCTCCTGTATTAACCTGCTTAATCGGACGCACTCTAGGCACAGGCATCGGAGCGCTAGATCACTACGACCTCCGCGATCTAGCTGGGGCGCTTCTCGGTCACCTCTGCAATAAATACTCCAAATACTCACACAACCTCAAGCCCCGACTGGCGCGATCCTGTCTGAAGACGTTCCTAGACCCAAAGAAGCCGTACGGAAGCCACTATGGCGCCATTCTTGGATTAAAAGCCATCGGCGGGGCAGAGGTGGTCCGACAGCTGATACTGCCCAATGCCAAAGCATATGGCGAGCTCCTAGAAGAGGATATCCAAGATTCAGGCATGAAGAAGGCCGAGGCGGAGAAGGTTGTCAGCGCGATCCTCAACGCTCTGGGGACATTGGTGGACGATGACATTCCCATGATGAACGGACACTCGGACGAGTCTGCTGCCAACACACGGGCCCAGCTAGTCGACAAGCTAGGAGAAGTGATTGGAGGCAGGATCGCAGACTCGGGGAACGCACGGTTCGCAAGGGCTGTGCTGGAGGGGGATTTTGCGGGATTATAAGTCAAGGGGGAGACTCTTTTGAAGCACTTACTTGGTACATAGACAGCAAGGCGTTGGAGGGGGATTGTGGAGGTTTCGGACGGGAAAAGAAAAGGCCACGCAGGTCATGATACCCGGGCATTTGCATTTGAATCACTTGGTGTTTTGAGGCCTGAGGGCAATGGTAGGAGCAAGCCATGAGACAAACACCATTCATGGGCTGGCCATCCAAGGAGGATAGCATTGTCTGACGCGTGCCACCAGAAGAACGAACACACAAACACACCCATGTGAAAGAGGGAAATCAATCCTTGTGGTGAAGCCGAGATTTGCAGTGAGGCTGGCGATTCCTACGCACCCATCAGTGACTACTGGGTACGCACCACCAATAAAGTCTTGCTGAGGTCACTGTCCACAGGTACGGTACCCAGTACTGGGTACGGCCGAAGATGTGCCTAGCCAATATCGAACAGAACTGATGCTGTACCCAGTAGGGCTGACAGCTAGTGAGTTTGTCAGCCCCCTGAAAAAGTTCGTGCCACAGTAGCGAGATTTGTATTCTTGTTCCTGGCAATCCCTCTGGTCTCCCCTCTGGTCTCCCTCTTGAATCCCTCTGGTCCCCATCTGCCTCAATTCATCCTTCGCGCTTGGTCTAGTGAGCCCCGTCTGGCGCGTCCACCCTCTTGACCACCTCGATCCTCCTGGCCTCTTTGGCCCCATCCAGCTGTGGTTCTGCACTGGGTGCCGAGAGTGCCACCGGGTGCCTGGGACGACGCCGTCGACCAATAACCCCATCCATCGAGGCCAGTTGCGATGGCATTACCGAACGTTACGTCGGAGGATCAGCCTCTGATCAGCCTTGAGCAGCAGTCAAATCTCCCTGACTCGCTCCGCTTGCTCCCTCGACAGCGTCACCTCAGACCATTCTCGCTTCCTCCGCTTATCCTGATGGTCCTTGCTCTGTCTGACGTTTCACACCTAGCTAAGTACTCGGTAAGTACATCCATATCGACCCCCGTACGTTAGCGAGAGCAAATCCTTGCTGTGCTTGGGCTTTGTCAACAGCCCCAAAAGTCCTTCTGATCGTCCTTCCACACCGCAGGGTTGGTTTCCCGTTTTCCTCTTTGGATATTATGTGCAAGCAACACACTCGTTTCTTCCCTCTGCTTGTTTGTCTATATGCCTGAATCTCTGAAATCTCCTTCGCAGCAATGAAGATCCTCGGCCTGCCCATCGCGATTGCGTGGTCTGCCCTTCAATTTCATTACGTTTGGGCCTTGTCCAATATCACTTTCTATTCAGACAGCCAGTGTTCGAAGTTCCTGAGTTGGAAGACGGGTCCCGACGATGGCACTTGTACGCCTTTTCCGACAAACTCACAGGGCTACCTTAGTTTCATGGTCACCAGCTTGGATCAGACATGCGCAGGTGAGTGCAGAGGAGGAGACGACGAGTGTCTCGAGCTATGCTGATCCATTTGGTAGTCACGGTATATGGCAGCGATGTCCCCTACTGCAGCTCAACAACGCTGTTCCTTGCCCCCTTCTCCGACTGCATGACCGCTACAAACGTCAGCCAGTTCTCCGTCGACTGTCAGGACTTGTCGGTCGCAACTTCTGCCGTGCCCTCTGTGGTTCCCACCGGAGCTCCCAACCCTTCTACAGGAACGACCTCATCTTCATCTTCCAGCTCTGACTCGGGTCTTTCCGGGGGCGCCAAAGCTGGCATTGCCATCGCCGCAGCGGTGGGAGGGTTGTTCCTCGTCGCCCTCATTGTGTTCTTGGTCGTCAGGAACAACCGTAAGAAGAGACAAGACATGGAATCCAAGAGGATCCTGGAAGCGGACTCCCAGCCAGCGGCACCTCCCTACTCAGCTGAAATGCCTCCCAACGAGAAGAAAGGACCGGTGGAGATGGCATCAGCAGCAATGGTGCCTGTGGAAGCTCCCGGGGACGCGCACTGGCCACCTCCACAAGAGATGCCAGGTGACTACATACATTCAGAGATGGAAGGGTCCAGTCCCTCCCCACAAAAGGACGACATCAAAACCGTGGTGTCATCTGAGAACAAGACCCTCGTGGAGTCCGAAGCAAAGCTGGATGTCAAAGCCATTCCCGAATCAGAACCTTAGCGGGCACCTCTCTTGCCTGTTATGAGGGAATTTCTCAGCTATCAGAACTAACGAGTTTTTCAAGCGCGGAATTGGATCCAACAGATGAAATGTGGGACGCAAGATGAACAAATTCCTCGGGCGTTGCTTGGGCCCAAAATGATTCCATAAGGAGTGGAGAACACTAACCGCTTAAACGAAAGCGGAGCGCGATCCCTCCACATAGCCTTGCTGCTACCTGGCAAGGCTAAATGCTGACTCGATATCAATCCACCAACACATTTCCTGAGCCAGACCTCCTTTGTCGATGCATTGCAGATCCCGATAAGACATATACTAAGTACTTGTCCCTGTATGGGGAATCAATGCCGTTGCCGACCGGACATTCCCTGATGAGCTTGGAGAAACGTTGAAGAAGGGAGGACGGGGCTCGACATTCTTCAAGTGATTACTCGAGGATTCGTTCAAGTCCTGACGATTGATAATGTGTGGCTCTCAAACCCGAGACTACAAAGACACCATTATTGGGCAGCTAATTGATACCAACATGTGCTATTTACAGCGACGGCCTTCACCTTCGGTGATTCAGCTCCAACCATGGCGCCTCGCATCTTGACGCTGTGTAACGTACGTGGGTATATATATATACGGGACGTGCACCATAGCATGGTACAACAACTGCAGCGACCTCAAGTGCAAAACAAAGAATCGTCTACGGAACAACGGATACAGACCCGCCAATGTTCTAATCTGGTTCTCATTCGAAGGCTGACTGCCCTCGTCGAAAACGCCAATATCAGCATCAACTTCATGTCACCACTCTCCAAACACTATTATATCTTCATCTGATCCATCGACGAGTATGCATGGCAGTCGCCTTTCCCTCTCCCGGCCCAGGACTCGACGTGGACTTGCCTTCGCCGCGAGCAACTAAAAGTATCATGGCCATAACCCCACAACCACCGAATCTGTCTCTTGGTCCACGACACAACATATATTTGCCAGGTTGGGGCGAATGAGCATCCGAATCAGAACCAGACCAGAAATGTTCTTCCAGAGCAAGCGGGAGTGATTGAAGTGGCTTGAATCGAAGTGGCCTGTACTTGAATTGGTCCGGTTCTCTCCAGCTGGTATGTATGTCCCGCGTACAGTACCATGTGTTGCTCCTTTCGGGGCCCTTGTATGGTGGTGGTTGGTGTACTCTACTATATTATACCTCCTGCCCATGTCCCTATGCTGTACCGAACTATACTATACTTTACCAGCCTACTGGGTACACCACGTTATGCCATGTCGTAGTTAGATCACATGTTATACCATCACCTATCTATCTGTCTATCTATCCCTGGTACGGAGTAGTTAAACGAGTTTTGTCGTAAAGCGCTCTTTTTTTTCCCTTCTTTATTTCTTTAAGATCAAGTGAGTCGAATGATTTTTTCCTTTCGATATCTCCTATCTGTCTATCTATCTTTCTAATCATCTTTTCCTCTCACCTCGTCTCCTCTCCTCTCCTCCCCTGCCTTGGACCCTGATGCTGATTCCCTGCCCCGTAACATGTGCCCCCCTGCGTGTTTCACGCCGCTTGCTCGAGGGGCGGTGCGGACACAAGGACTTGATTCGTGGACCGAGAAAGGGTCGCCTGGTTGCGTTGATAAGAGGAAGAAATACCGTCTGCCTTCTCAACTTCATTTACCTTCGATGCGCTTTTTTTTTTCCTCTCTCTCTTCTTCTTCAGAAGTTCCTGCTACGGGGGGCTCAATCCCTTTCTTCTCCACCGGCTCTCTTCTTCCGCGTCTGCGGCTGTTTTCGATTCTGCTTCGAGCTCCTCCCGCTCGCTCTCCCACCACTCAAGACAACTCTTCAAAAACTCCCGTTCGGCCTTCCTCATCTCCCTTTCCCGTTTGGACGTCTCCTCCTTGACAATGGTGTACTTGCTCACCTCCCTGGGCTGTCCGAGGTCGAGAAGAGGATCGAATCCTTCATCGTTCACCCCGAGAGCAGCGACCCCGCCGACCACGTCGTCGACATCGTATTCGTCGTCCTGGAGCTCGGCGATCCTCCGCCCGTACGTCCGGGGCGCATAGTCTTCCAGCGTGTCCGGGCGCACGTATCCGTAGAGCATGAACTTGATGTAATGCTTCTCGATTTGCATCCCGCGCCGGAACGCTTCCCTAATGATCAATTGGTCCGGCCGCAAGAGCACCTCGGGCTCTCGACCAAGCTGCTCGGCGGTACGAAGACCCCAGTACTCCAGCTTGCCCTTACCCACCTTATCCGGCGGCACACCAAAGATACTCAACCCTTCCTCGTCTGCTGCTGGCGTGTACTTGTACTTGATCCACTCCCTCAAGGCGTCGAATCTAGTCGTCCACATCTCGCGCTTCAACACCCGCAGGACAGTGGTGAAGCTTCGCTGCGCCAGGAGCAGTTTCCTCATCCCGTCCCTCTTCTCCCCGCCAACAGGATCGTTGAGTCTCATGTCCAGCTTCGTGAGGAAACAAGCGGAGAAGTACAGGTCCAGATCCGTCATCATGCCTCTATTGTGGCAGTACCCGATCCGTCGGGCGTTGTCCGGTATGTCCAGCATGAACCACAACCTCTTGAGCGCCAACGCACACCTCGCGGGGAGGGGGATACCGTCTTCCGCGAAGACGGCCATGATCTCGTGGACGACCTTCTCACGGTGCAGAATCATTTTGAGCCACCGAAACGAGGGGATTCGTCGAGGGATTTTTTGCGCTGCTAAGACGGCATTTGGGTGAGGAATGCGTGCGGCAGGGTCGGAGCGGCAAAGATGTGCGTAACTGCGGAACATGAATGCCCGGGCACTCTCGGGCGCTTTAGCGGTCGCTTGGGAGAGGATTGCTGTGGTAAATCGTGTGTCAAGAATGGTATGGAAGTCTCTGCTGATCGCGTACAAGCTAATCAGCTCCTTGACAGGGAGGTGTGATGCCAGTGCGAAGCAGAGTTCCGGGTACAGCAGAAAGCCGTGGAAGATATTGAAGTTCGGGTCACCCGTGTGCTGGTAGACATATGACGGCGGAGGGAGGATTGCCTCGGGTCGTTTGCGTTTGAGAGAATTCCGGGCGAATTGGTGTGCGCGCTCGATCCGATTAGGGGACATGTAAATGTGGTCTGGTACGAGGGAGTCTGGGTTTGAGACGTGAGGAGGAATGCTAGAAGCTACAGAGATGCCGTGATGAGCTGGAGGACGTGGCACACGCGAAGGGAAGCTCCGCAGCCGGCGACCAAATTCATCCCGGTCCACGTCTAGACCAGAGGTTGCGACCTTATTCCAGGGGCCTGTTGGTAGTGGTTGTGATTGCTGCTGGAGTGGACCGGTATCACGGTGAACGCTTTGCTGTGCCATTCGTGCTAGACCGGAGCCAAGGGGGTGCTGTAGGCTATCGTATGCAGCTCGTTCCACGGTTCCTAACGGGGGAAGAATCTGTGCGGTACGGAAGTTGAAGGGGTATTGTCCTCCGGCTGGAGCGACATGAGGGTTTGAAGGGACACCGCCAAAAGTGTAACTGTTTCCTACAGGACTTGGGGGAGCGGGGGCGAAGATAGGGTTAGAGCTTTGAGCAGCATATTGTTCATGGGTATCTGAGCCTGGTGGAAGAAGAGCGTCAACACCGTAGATGGCGTTTCTTCGCTTGTGCCTCGAGGCGGTTTGATGTGCATTGGATATAGCTGGGTTCAACTGTGGATTGGTGTCTGGTTCGACATTCTCCTGGTCGCTTTCGTCGAACTTTCTTCCGTGATTGTCGTCTTCAGAACTCGATTCCAAGTCTGTTTCAGCCTCACTCTCTGTAACATATGGCTGAGGTGGAATGCGTTGTCCATCGCCTCGACGTTGGCTACCGGCCGGAGGGTTTGTCTGGGGGAAGCAGCCTTGTGGTGTGGACGGTGAGGAGGCTGTGTGAAGTGGCGTTGAAAGACCCGAGCCGGAGGTCGCAATATCAACGGGGCGTTGAGCCGGATTCCTCAGCTGCGAGATGGCAGGAGTATGAATGGTGGATAATAGAGGAAGACCATCGGCATCAGGTTGAGGAGCATCATCAGTGAAGTGCCCTGCCGAGCTCTCGGCGTCTGCTTGCGACTGCTTTCTGAATGGATGCAAGAGGTCTCCGACCTTGCTTTTACCGTTACTGAAGAAGCGCGATTTCTTCTTCGGGGGTGGATTGTCGTCCATGTTGGCGAGCGACAGAGATTGCTAGAGTGTGAGGAAAACAAAGGGAGGTATTCAAAGCATTGATCATTGACTGTGATATCCAGCTCAAGTGAATGCGACTCAACGTGTTGTGGACAGGCAGTGAACAGACATAAATAAATAAGAAAGAGAACAATATCAAGCACTGGACTTTTTGTTTCATGTTGGAGGTCTGGCAGAAAGTTGCCGGCTCAGAAATGACAGCCACCAGGTGTGCATTCACTTGTTGAGTCCTTGACCTACCTTGGCGTAAGAGGGAGAATGTTGTTGTCGAGGGCGGCCTCCTGGCAGTGAAGTAAGAATTTACACCGAGGGTGCAACACATTGCCTATAGAGTCGACGCCGGCATTAATGTTCTCCACCCAGAAGGTTGGTGGACGAGAAGATGCTGATGATAATGGAGGTTGAGACATTTCAAGGTTGTGAGGATGACGCCGAGTACATTCCCGAACCAGAGGTATTCGATGGCGAAGACGAAGTCATCGGAGCTCAGAAGCGGAAACGGACCTCGATGAAGGCAAGAGAGCTGTTCGCTGATGTCAAGGATGGTGAAGTTCTTATACAAGCGTTGCAACCTTGTGTGCGCGACCGTAGATGTACGGAGAAGCAAGAGAACTGCACACCGCAGACGCAGAATCTAGATCGAAATGCAATCAACGGCTTTTGCTTCGCTCGCTTCCACATTCCATCATCTCCATCTCACCCTCGACTATCGTCAGTGGCGGCCTAAAGCGGGTATCGATCTACCACTGCTTTCGAGATCTCGCTTCAGTCTAGCTTCTTTTTTTTTTCTCTTCAACCCAATCAATGTCTTTCGGGGCTGCCGATTTGGACAGTCAAAAACTTGGAATAGAACAGCCTAGATCAACCGCACAGAGGTGCAATGAGAAGGATGGTGCTGTTGGCGTCACGATGTCCCAAGATTGGGTTCCGCCATGGCACACTCAGGTCATTTGCTGTGGCTGAAAAGAAGACGCTGTCCTGTCTCTCAGGCTGTACCCATCTCGACATGGAGCTTCCCCAGAGACACTTCCTGCATTGACCTATCGTAATCATTCAAGCTCGTGCCTGCAGGCATCTCCTGATATGGCCTCGAGCCCCAGTGACAGTGTGGCCGAGGCCGAGCACCATATCGGCCATCTTCTTGACAGTGCCTTACATGCGAAGGACAAGGCAAAGGCAAAGACGAAACGACTTCTTTCTGTACAGACTGATGCATCTTCTGACGCCGAAGGCAACATCTTTTCCGATGCCGCTTTCGATCCTGCCAGAGTTCTTCAAAACTCATCGCCGAAGAGGAAGAGATCGACGCGTCAGGCAATCCAAGATGGTTTCAAAAGCATCAAGTACCTCACTACCCATCCACGGCGAGTCATGCGCAGCAAGGCTACTCATATTGCGGCCGAGAAACTTGGAAACCGTCATCCGGGATTGACCATTGACCAAGGCCAGGAACTGCTAGATGCCTACGATGCTCTTGCTCAGGCTGTTTCTAGCGATCTCTCGGATCTTGATACTAGTGCCGTCACTTCTGAACTTGACGAAGCCCACGATCGCGTGCACAAATTGGAACATCAAAGGGAAAGCTTGCAGACGGCCTGGATCCTGTCCCGTCACGTTTCCCGCGTCAAAGTTGTTCGTCCAATATCTCGTCCCGAACGGTCCCAATTCAGGGATGGTGGTAGATTCAAATGGGAGAGATATCTCGGCTATATGGCTCTCTATTACACTCGCGACTTCACAACCGGCTACATTGACGACTTTCGTTCACCACCGTTTGATCTCGAAGACCTCGCGCGTATTATTGAACGAATAGCCATTACCTCCGCACCCTGGCAGTCCTTTTTTGTCAACTTGCGACACGTCTACATGTGGAAGTCACCTCGTCGGACGGCGAAGTGGCTGGCACTGTTCTGTGTCCTGTGGTACACCCAACATCTTGTGGGCTACTTGTATTTTTACATCATCTACTCCACTCTGCGAAACAGATTCCGCGCACAGTCTGTGCAGACACTGCGAGAGAGCGTGAGCAGGGCCTTTGACCGGGAAGCCCGCGTGCAAGCATGGGGTGAACTCATCCAGAGACACGGACAACGTGACTGGCTTGAGCCGTTTCTCGATGAGATCGGTCCAATCATTCAGCTACAGCTGGGTGACTTGGCCGACTTTCTCGAGATCCTCGTCAATTTTCACCGGTGGGAACGGTCGAATCTGACCCTGGCGACCCTCTTCTTTTTCTCCTGTTGCCTTCTCGTCACGTTGTGTGCAGATATGGCGTTCTGCATCAAACTCGTCTGGTTGATATTTGGCGGTGGTTTTTTCCTCACATACCCGATCGCCACGAACTATCCCAAGTACCGGTTGTTGTTGTCACACTTCAGGTGGGTGTTTTGGGATATTCCCACGCATGCAGAGTTGGCGGTACTGAGGCTGCAAGAAAAGGCGGCCGCCTGGGAAGAGAAGGGGTTGAGGGAATTTGAATTGAGAGATGATGATCGAGCGAACGACGACCACAGTGAGTCTCCCCAGCAAGGATTGACTCCAGAGGACGAATACTCTTTTCAAGTCTATGACAACGTCGAAGGACGAGCACGCCTGGTTATCAGCAGGACAAGTCTCACGGTCTGTTCCACGGGCGGCCTACAACAGGATCGAAGCTGGTTGTTCTCTTCTCTCTCAGAAATGCGCAAGCTCGACAGCATCGACATCCACTCCAGCTCGACCCTCGAGAATCTCAGACACCTTCACACGCGCTCGGCCGAGGCGCTGCAGTTCTTCTTCCTCAACGGCAGCGGCACGGATTTGACCATCCTCCTGCACCCTGTAGACCGGGATCGCGTGTTCAACCTGGTCCTCGCGTGGAGTGGCTTGAGGTGGCAGTGTTTGCAGATGGAGAGACACAACACGACGGCTTGCGAGAGGAGTAATCTGGACAGGGCTATAAAGAGGGCGTTTCATTGACTCGGGTTACACAGCGTGATGGTGTAGAGCAGGGAGCAATGAGGTTGGACTTGACGCTGGCAATTTTAATGGCTTCGTAGCCATGTACGGCGTATATTTCTTCATCTGCGCTTGCCTCCAAAGCACTTCGAGAGGATCCTCACGAGAGGTGATTCGATCTTCGATACGTAATCATGAATGAACGTCGACAGATAGAATCTTTAGGCCAAGTGATTTATACAATCGAAGACCTTCATAGTAGCTGCAAAATGGGGGCCATGGGACAGACAAATAGGCAGGAAGCCGATCTGTAACACCACCAGCAAGTCGATTAGGGATAGCATTGCAGCCATTCCGATGTCTGGGGAATTGGAGGAGTCGCTCATGCCCATGAGATACAACACTGGACAAAAGTCAACCGATGGAAGCCCTTTTGTACCATTGCTCCGTCTCGTGCCCTCCGTCGCCGACAGGACTCCCTGTCGACCGTTGCCGCTCCTCGCAGAGCAAGAAGCCTGCAACGAGAAAAAAAAAAGTATCTCCATGCTCGTCATCCCTTATCTTGCTTTTTCGTAGCCATGGTACATAGCCATGCCATTTTCAATGCCGATAAGCCCCAACCCACCTTCGCCACCACGCGACGAAATCGACCGTGGAAACGTCAATGCCCAGCCTCTGCAATTCGCTCGTGTCCAGATGACAATCATACGGCCTCAACGTCCCATCGGGGGCCGGCTTGCCTCCCTCTTTATCAGGCACGATCCCGTCCAGGGACAGGCCCATGATCTCGGCGAATTTCTGCGTGATTTCGTATTTTGTCATGCGGTCCTCGCTTGAAAACTGCAGTATGCGCGGGAGGTTCTCCGGGTGCGGTGAGGCGGTGTAGAGTTTTGCAATGTCGAGACACACCCTCGCCACGTCTTGCACGTTTGTAGGGTAGCGGATGGCCCAGTCGTCCATCTTCACCTTCTCGTTCTGCGACTTCCACAGGCTGTCCATCAGGACGTTGACCGCCGACTCTTTATTGTTTTCCTTGGGCGAGGTCGGTCCGTAGAGCACGGGGACTCTCAACACCACTGTATTATTGGGGGATTGGAGGACCGCGGTCTCTCCGTCGAGTTTTGTCTGGCCGTAGATGTTGGTGGGCTTTGGGGTATCGGTGGGTTTATAGGGAGCTTGGCCTTGGATGCCGGGGAAGACGTAGTCCGTGGAGATGTAGATGAGGAAGGCATTGTGTTTTGCGGCGCAGGAGGCGAGGATTTCGGTCGCTGTCACGTTCAGCTTGTGTGCTGCTTCTGGGTTTCGGGTGCACGAGTCCGGTTGTCTGTCTGCGGCGCCTGCGATCTTGTTAGCTCTAGTAGATCACCGTTCTTGTAGAGGTTCCGCTCTACAGTGGACGACGACTTGAGGTCTGGAGCTTTGCGTTAGTGTTTTTTTTTTGTAGTGACGCGGTGTACACAAGCCACCCCTACTTGACCTGATCGAACAGCTTGGTGACTGCGTCGGCATCTTGGAGGTCTACCTTGCGGACTGTCTCTGAGGCGCGGCTGAAGCCTGTGCCTGTCGCATTCCAGCCGGCATCCGAAAAGGCGTTGAGCACTTGACGGCCTAGAAATCCTGAGGCGCCCGTAACGAGCGCGGACGGCATTTTAAAGTGGTTGTTGATGGTGGTGGTGATGGTGGAACAGAACATTTGGGAGGTCGAGTTGGAGTTGTATTCTTCGGAGCTTGGTATAGGTGGTCCTTGTTTTGGCGAGAGCTCTACTCCTTACGCACTGTACTACTGAGAACTACGGAATGCAAAGAAACCTGTGTTATGGCTGGCACACTGAATCTATGTTGAGTCCTGTTCTAATCCTCACCCAGTTGGTTCTGCAAGTGTTGCTTTGTTATGGCTGCTATGTTTTCACTCCAGGCTCCAGCAACGAGTCGTTCGAAAGCTGGTCCCTTTATTGTCCTCTTCTCCCTTCCTTCGCTCAAGGCGAAGATGATGATGAAAAGGTCATTTTGTCTGGTTCCAAAGATTCCCAAGCGACCCGAAGGCCACAAGGAGCGGTCAAACTAAGTAGTTTTCAACTAGCAATAACACGACATCGGCTGGAGCCTCACTTGTCGCGTATGCCCGAGCACCGGAATGGAGAGCGCAAAAACCAGACGCGAGAAAAAAAAGAAGCACCTTTTATACCCTGCGAGACATTGCTTCTTGGCGACCATTACCTAAGGTAGGTAGTCATGTGAGGCCACCAAGCTTCTTGGCGGCAGCCTAACTCTGACTTGTCCCACCGCCAAATGTCTCCAAAATGGTCGCTAACTCAATAGGGGATAATGGACAGTATGTACCGGGTATGTATTAACAGAGCCATGGGGACCTACAAATGAGGGCGAGGTACGAGGTACAGGGGTACTATTCGGTAAATTACAAAGGGTACTACCACCTATTAGTCCGGTGTCATTCGGCCGTCTATCCAGATATTTACAACTACCCAGTACTGCTTTCGCCCATGCTCAATCCACTGTTAGCCAACCCGTCTCGCCGTGCGCTTCGTACCTGCCAAGGCGCTAATCAATGCCTCCAGCTCGGAATCTCGACGTCCCTCGTCGCTCTGCTTTTCTCGTTCTTTTGTCGTCCTCCAGCATCCACCACAGACCGGAGATCCTCATGGAGATTGGCGAGGAGGAACGGGCAAAGAGGACTCAGGTGTCCCTGGAGATAGTTCAATTATAGGTTACAAGACCAGAAGCTCGGTTTGTACTGGGTACGACCCATCTCGAAACATCCCTTCGAAAGTGAAGGCGGCCATCTCTTAGGGACTGTCATCCTCGAGAGACGCGTTGCCGACGAGCTCTGGTCTGGGCTTGCTCTCGGAGCTCCCAATGACTCTACTAACCTTGCCGTCCGCCGACCTCATCAGGTCAGCGACGTCCGCCTCCCCGATAGATTGTTTCACTTCTCCGGCTTCCTCTTCACCCGGCCCTCTTGGTTTCTTCGGGCGATAAGGTCTCTCCCATCGCCGTACTTAGAGCTTCGTCATCGGCTTCGCTCTTAAGCTTTTTAACAGACTCCTGTGCGAGAGACTCGGTGTTCTTGGTGTCGTCGCTGACGTCTCCCTCGTTGTCCTGCCGGATAATGTCGATGAAGTCCAACCACGCTTCCGCGAATTTGAACTGCTCTTTCTTTTCGACCAGGAACGCCAGAAGGAGGTTGACGAGCGCGGTATTCACCGAGGCGGGGCTCCAAGCGAAATTGACAGCATATATCGAGAGCCTTCTCTTTGAATGCTCCATCGGCCCAATCTAGCGCCTACTCCTGGTTAGCACCTTCCTCATCGGTAAAGAGCGAGGAGAGCACATCGGGCGTACCTCGTTGTCTCGTGCTTGATACTGCCGTGCTAGGTTATCCATGGTAGGTGCTGCACGAATAACACCTTGGAGGGAGAGTGTTGGAGGAGCAAGGTGCTAAGGGAGTATGCCCTAGAGGGAGAGCTGTTGAGCTGTCGCGTGAGAA
The DNA here is from genome assembly GCF_000585535.1 of Cladophialophora psammophila CBS 110553. NCBI lineage: Eukaryota > Fungi > Ascomycota > Eurotiomycetes > Chaetothyriales > Herpotrichiellaceae > Cladophialophora > Cladophialophora psammophila. Next base: position 788,177 of record NW_006912922.1, read on the forward strand.
GGATTTCGGCAACTTGGAATTAAGAGGATATAAATAACAAAAGACCGAAAGGGTGGATTTGAACGGATCAAGACAATCATAAGTGTTGGCCGAAGGTGAGTACGACAACATTGTGTGCTTGGCAACATGCATTCACCCGCCAAGTCTGATTCATAGCTACTGCCTCTTTGAAAACTAGATTCCTCTTGCCAAAATCTTTTCCTCTTGTGTTCGCACGTCAAAGCTGTCAACAGCCAGATCATCCTCACAACCATCCTCACAACCATCCTCGAGCGACCTGCCCTTTCTCCCCCACTGAAACTTGCCCTGTTAGGCTCTAAGGCGGTCTCCATGGCAACACCACACAATTGTCCTGTTTGTGGGAAGGATATTTCCAATGCCAAGCGCCCTAGGCAGCACGTCCGGTAATGCCCAGGCCTCGAGTTCGAGACATGTCCGACACGTGGTGTTGAGTTAGCCAAGGCCTGGCAGCCTTCTGTACACGTCAAGAAAATGCTCAAAATAGTTGGGTTTAACCTATCCCAACTGTGGGAAGGATATTGCGGAACTGAAGTCAAAAGCTCAACATACGAGAAATTACCCAAAAAAAAGCACCCGACATAACCCACGGCATGCTTAAGAGCCTCAGCAACAAGATCCAAGATGCAAATCCCAACAATACATGTCTAAACAAGACGGAAGAAGTGGATCAAAGCAGACTTCTGAATTTCACTGACACAATCCAATCACTTTTACGCGCCACATCCCAGCCCAGCAGAGCTTCTGCTGCATTACGAGAGCTTATGAGACTCTCGCCACGTCATGAATCGTGCCCCAAAGTTATCGACTGCGGTAGTGGAACATTTGCGGTCTTCATCGGGGAGGGAAAATCCTTTCTATTCGCGAAGATGAAGTAAAAAAAAAAAAAAGGAACGTCGAGTCCTCGACAATGATCAAGCACACCTTCGAAAAGAGCGTTCAGACCTCGAAAAGCGCCACAAGGACATCGAGGAGCAGGATGCCGAAATGGAGAAACTCGAGGCATCTCTGACACGGCAGTATCGGCAGCAAACGCAAAAGGAAGAAGATCTCAACAAGGGAGAACACAGATTGCGCGAACGAGAGCAAGAGCCTCGTTATCGAGAGTTTGAAATCTCTAATCAGACGAGTCCGTCCAAGCTCGATCATCTCGGAGGTTTGTTGAACGAATTGAACCTGGTGGAGTGAATGGATGCGCTGATGATGGATTCTGACGATACGAGAACACGCGTTTTGGCCCAGGTTATACCACCCGCAGACGTTGAGCCGGGCCAGTCATCGTCGCCTCAAACACCGCAACTGCTCCCTCGAGGGCACCACATATTCCTTCCAGCCGTATACCAACTATGAACCTTGGGCGGGACCAGCCATCGTCACCCTTGTACACGCCAACCTCTCCCTCAAGAAATCCATCGTATGTTCCGGCGATGAGGGGTAGTCAGAGATGGGATCCACCTGATCCCGCGTTATTTCCTCCCGTCCTGCACTCGCATCAGCCATCGGTATTCACACCTCCAACCTCAGGCGGTATTTGAGGACTAGGGTCACCGGCAAGCACAAGTCCTAGTGGCCCTACACCTATGCAAACTCCTAGCCAACGTTCAACTACATCTGATAACGGGCAGCTGTCAGGTACTGGAGGCGATTCTAGTCAACGACGCGTGGACGCAGTATTCCCTGGCACTCGCCTTCCACCTTACCCTGGCTCGGAGCTCGGGTTCCGCCTTCTGGTTCTCGCATTCCAAGCACAAGTTCTCCGCCGATCAAGCGCCTCGTTTTCGCGGAAGATGCCGTAATTGCCATGCCAGCTCTTTCTCAAATAAGGCAAAGGAAGGTCGTATGAATGACCCCATTCGTCAGCACGAAGAACAAGATCGACGACCTCGCGGGACACGCAGATATTCGGCATGTACCAAGAGTACGACGTCCAAATTTCCATGGACGGATGATGGTAGTCACGACGATAGCAGCGGCCCTGAAATCGCCGAGATTGCCATCTGTGCATGAAACCGCAAGGTTGGCACGGGAGGTGTGCTGGATAGTCAGGTTCAAGACAATCTGAAGAATCGTGACTTCGTATTGATGTCGCATAGCGAAACATCGAGACACTCATTCAACAGAATACGAAATCGCCGGCAAGAGAGGCGAAGTGAGAGTTGAACTTCTTTTTCGAGGAAGTCAGCGATGTTGAGTAGCAGCTCGTTTGGTAACTCGAGGAGCGGATTCCGGAGGGCTTCTGAGTACTCGGGGCGCTGTGTCAAGTCCCTTGCTTTGAAAGCGACCCAGCTAAAGAGATTTTGAGACACGGTGATGACACTCTGCGGATGTGTTTGAGAAGCCAAGCCATCGGCGCTTTTCGCTTCTAACTTCTGCCACCAATTTGTCGGTTGCTAGAGTCTCATAGGTTGGGGAAGGATGCAGGCCCGGATTGCGCATCAAAGGGGGGACGAAGCGGTAAGGTCGGAATGCTGGACTCTCTTGCTGCATTCAAGAGATGTTATCACAATATGTGCGCCATAGTGAAAGGAGGGTAAAAGCTGGAGACGGATGATATGTGGGCGAATCTGGATCTTTGTGTTCTGCCCATGTCACAAGGTTAGTGAGGAGCTTCAAAGGGCAACCGAATCTCAGTCTCCGGAGCCTAACCTGAAAAGGGGCCACATGCAATGCCAATCCTAAACGTATCAGCAAGGTCCCTAGAATTTATCAATTTCTTAGCAGTGAGGTGGTGCTGTTGGGGTCTCTGCTTCATCCTAGCATGACTGCAGACCATCATCAGTGTTGGCGGCTGTGCTTCGCGTGGATATTGCTGGGATGAAGCCAACTTACCCTCCCAATTCCAGTCTTTCATGACGGTTAACCAATGCAAGTCTCCTCTCACCGTGTAATCTATGAATCCCGCCCTGGTCACTGGATCTATGCCCTTCTTAAATGCAGCCGACTCTGGAGATTCTGACGATGCCGATGGAGAGCGTGCTTCCGCGTCGAATCGAGTCGTGATTTCAATGACAGACCTTGAGGAAATGCCTTCCTCGGAAACCAGAGAACGGTCCCTGGCAAGACCTGCGGCTGTTGACGCAGGGCTTTGCAGAGACTTTCGATAGACAATCCCATGACGCGCTTCATATTCATCCCTCCTCCGCCACACCTCCATTGTGATCTCTCTGCATCGGTCTACTATCCCTGTGATCATACGTTTGGACATGAGGTCCCAGCGCTCGCGGACCCAATCCCTGTCATCTGCGTCGAACGCTTCACATCCTGCTATAACTAGTGGGAAAATGTGCACAATGGTCGTACGCGAGGTCAGAGGAATGGTCGCGAGGAAGACGAGACTCTTCGATGCCAATTCCCAGATAGAGTGCGCCCAGGGAAGCTCAGGAACTGCTTGACGGAGAAGTAGTAGTGAAGCCCATCGATACGCTTCAGCTGTCTGGATCGAGTCGGTAATATTGGAGTTGAACCCGCCTCCGCTCTCCCAATCTATCGATGGGACCCAATTTTCTATCGCCACTCTTAGTTCTGTCGCTTTGGAGATAGTGGCCAGAGAATTGCGGTTCTCTGTTCTCCTTCGAACGCGACCGACAAGTTCCCCGAGGCGGCCGATCAACGGGAAAAGCGTGATCGCGCAGCCCATGAGCGGATCAAGTTGCTCTCCCCTGGGGATGGAGCTGCTGAGTGAATTGCAGGCGGTCATGAATTCAGCGTCGTTGAAGCTTTGAGGTTCCATACAGACTGAGCGAGCAATAACATCCATGTACAGGCATGTGTTCGCCAAAAAGCTCAGGCGGCTCACATTCCCGGCAGTCAGCCTTGACGTCTGGTGTCTAGAAGCAGCTTGCCGAATCAATACCTTGGCACGGTTGATGTGGTCAATCCCGGTCGATGACTTCTGATGGTCCCATGTTTCAGCGAAGCCAAGGGCCAGCCTTGCGGCAATGGCAGCTTCTAGCAGCATGTTGCCGTTCTCGTCATTGATGAGAGCTCGCTCGCCAGACTGAAAATGCCGCAGCCCAAGAAGACGTAGGTGCGACTGAGTCTTGCACATGTGTAGGCAAGTCATTGCAGCCAGTGCGTGATAGAGTGCAGGGCAGCCAGACGCCAATGGCCAGACCAGAGTTCGCCATGGATTCTTAGTTTCGTCATCCTTGATTGAGAGAATAGCGCATGTCTGCTGCTCGAAAAGGTGCCGTATCATTTCCGGAGTACCACTTGGAGATTGAGGCTGTTGATATATTTGTTGAGTGCTATCATTATCGATCAGATGGGAAGATGCGGCAAAATCTCCTAATGAGACTGGAGAGGGTTCGGCGTATGACTCCAACAGAGGTATCTGCCAATCCATGTCTCCGGGGTCTTCCGCCAGCACAGCCTCCGCCGAGTCGAGTAACTCGTCAATCCCGGAAAGATTCCACTCGACATCATGATTTATCTCTAATTCGTTGTCATGAGTTTGCGCTAGCAAGTCGCCCAGCTGCGATAAGTCGTAAGATGCGGCATCTGCTGTAGAAATCGGCAAGAAGCGATAGTGGTCAAAGAGACGGGATGGGTGGTCGGATAGAACATCATTCAGGCCATTCGAGACTGATGGCCCTGTCTCAAGATGTGTAATATCGATGTTGTCAACATTGCTTTGAGCACTGATATGAGCACTCGCTGGCTTAGCCGTTCCTCCGGCTGGTGGCACCCCCTGGTAGTTGAGCTTGAGCACAGATGGCATTGCTGCATCACTTGGAGGAGACTCGACGCTGTCCAGAACCCTATCATCTGTCGAGGGGATGGTAGGCCGCAGCTCTGGCATTCCATCATGGTCTTGGACTGTCTTTGAAGACCATTCATCACTAGCCTGAACGACTCTTCCCACCGGGTCATTCGCCGATCGACTGTCTGACGAGATGTCTAGTGCTTCCAGGTGATGCTGGGGTCTTCGGGACGCCGCCTCACCATCGGTGCGTCCGTCTTTGATCTGTTGAATCGGTCTCCATCTGAGAAACTTTGGATAACCACCACAGGTAACTCCACGACGGGAGCATTGCTGGCATGTCGGCTTTGCCTCGTCACATTTCAAACGCCTCGCTTTACAGGTTACGCACCCTAGACAGGCTTGGTCAGCGATGGTTCATGCTACGATTTGTCCAGATTGTTCATCACGGTGTTGCGGTCCTGATCATGGTGCCATACCGGCCGGGACAGGAGCAGCTCTGTACCATTGCGACTCTTTGGTTGTTTACGTCTAGATGTTTCCTCATTGTTTCTGGTCTCAGCATTCGCGGCAGGTGCTAGGAAGGCTAGAGTGCTCTTCGCTTTTAGAGTAGCAGGTCCGGACATCAGGGAAGACAATGCTAGGCAGGGTGGAGGACGTTAAGGGTACTCGATGAGTTCAGGATGCTCGTTCGTGCCATATGATAAGGACGGCGAGTCGCTTCGTGGCAAGGATAAACGAGGATGGAGTGTGAGAACAATGCAAGATGAAAATGACACGAAGACGTGGGATGGGCACGCATCTCTACGCCAGATAGGAGTGGTGGGGGCACCCAGTGCGTCTGGGGAGGTGCGAGCGGGGTTCGAAACCCTCTCCCGAGTACCTCGTAGGCGACTGCTAGTGGTGAGCAAGCCTATCTGGCGCCTATCGTTTCCGGCCGCAGGGGCTGATGGGCCCCCTAGCGCCTAATGTCCCCCACGTCCGATAACCAAGATATACCCACGAATAGGGCAACCGATAAGGACGCCAGCGCTAAATCTGTGACAGGGGCCATTCGGATATTAGGTGGTTACGAGTACCACATCTAGCCGAGAGATTTCAACAGCAACGACGGATTGACGGGCTATTTTTGTTTGAACTCTTGTATTTTATTATTGTCATTTATGTATATATTTGGCACTTCCACCAGGAACACTACTGGCTCGCATTCTCAAAGACAGCGGGCAGGTTCAGTGACGGATCGTCGTTGTCGACGACCCCGAGCACCGTGGAAGGCTTCTTGTACCCGAGGAGCGAGAGCATCTTGTCACTCATAGTGAGCACTTTGCTCCTCGGTACTGCCAGAAACTGGTTTTCTTCCGTGCGCAAGTTGCCCCTGATGAAAAAGAGACCGTGCACCTTGCGAACCTCGTTTGGGACAGAGTTATGGCCACCTCCATGATAGCAAGAAGCTAGGAATATCAACGCGGATCCCGGTTCCATTTCTGGGCGCAACTATCAGCCTCACTTTCACCAGGGGACGGTGATTATTCTGTATAATGTTGCGGTTGGCGGAGACACTCACCAGCGAAGCATACTTCATCTGTCCGTGGGCGACGGGTATCGTCCCATTTGTGAGAACCCGGTACGAACATTGTGGCACCGTTTTGGCGAGTGGTCCGAGACCCAGCAATCAGACAACCAAATTGACTGGCTTTTTTGAGGTCGAATTTCCCTCCGTGCCGGATCCCATGCACGTTATCGTCTCGGTGAAGCCTTTGTCGAGGCGCACCATACCCAATATAAAAGGTGATGCTGATGCTCAAGAGCGGATCTATAACGTTCTCTTCCACAATATCTTCACGAATGACGCCGAACTTCTCCTGAAGGATGGATGTCCGTAACTCCTCCAACACAGGCGATTCACATATTTTGGCAATTGTCGAGGATTTGCCTACAAGCCCGGGTATGGCGAGTGTTTCTTTGGGTATAATGTGCAATGCGCTATTCTCTGTAGACCTGGTTTGTTTTCGATGAGCTTCAACATCACGATCGATGGCAGCAATATCTTCCGCTGTTGCAAATCCAGTCAGAATCACGCCACCGTCCCGTTCGATTATGCCGAGTATTTCCTCGATTGGCGCATTGGCGGATATTGAAGTAATGGAGGCGGATGGCTCGTGTGAGGGATCGATGGGATCTGGCGGCCCAAACATCGAAATCCCCATTTTCACTTGTTCGGGGGCAGCAGATTTCGCAGTGATACTCTATAGGATGTAACAAGAGATGACCTGTGGGAGCAGATTTGCAACAATTCTCGTAAGTCGAGTCCTTCCAGCAGGAGGGAATCGCAGTTAATTCAAGGTTCGCTTCGGAGGATGGCACAGGGCGTGAAATTCTTCCTTTGGGCAAAATGAATCTCGAACACGAGAAAGCCTCGTGGAAAGCGGACGGTGCCCAATGAAATGCTTCTGAAGGCGTGGGACTTAGTTTCCCCTTTTGTTCCGTATACGGGGATGTGCGTCTTTTGTAGACTGCCAATCCAGGGGAGGACAGTGGGTCTGGAGAACTTGACTGTCTCAATAGGAATACTCTTTAGATAAAGCGTGGGAGTGGACAGGAGCGTGGACGGTCCGATGACCAGTTTGCTCTATCAAACTCGAAATATTATTATCACTGTCATACTGTCGAGGGATTGATAGATCTTGTTACAATAACAACTCTTTTCTGCTAACTTGGAAACCCCCCCTAATCCGGTGAACAATTACTCATACCAGCTACTATCTCGTCTCAGTAGAGCATCTTGACCCACCATGGCGGACGTCGATACACGTCCTGCAATCCATGCCCCCAACATCAGACCTATCATCAGTGAAAATCTTCGAACCGCTAGCACGAGACCACGCATTGCTTTTGATCCTGAGAAGCATTTGGTATATCGCGAAGATCCCCCAGTTTTGACGCTCAGAGACATCGGGGTTTCAGAAAATGTGGGCATCTCGCCAGTTGCCATTTCAGACCCCTTTCCTCTTTTTAGCGAAGAAGCAATAACCCATATGAGGAATGAGATTTTCACAAATGAAGTTTGGGACAACTGTTTGTACAGCACCGATTTCGCAGGTTGCCAGCTCAGGGGCCACTGTCCGAAGTAAGAGATCTTCTTCTTGGTCGTTCTTAATGTCTCTGAGCTGACTACCACGATACCGCCCATTGGCTAAATTCCTGAGTAGGTATGCCCCGTTCATGTACGATGCCTGGAAGAACCCCAAAACGCTTGCCATTGTGTCGAAAATTGCCGGCGTTGACTTAGTGCCCGTGATCGATATCGAGATTGGAAATATCAACATCTCTGTTCAGGATCCCCTCAAGAACTACCAGAAGCAAGAGAAACAATCGGACGATGATGTCCCAGTCACCAAGTGGCATGTGGACAGTTATCCATTTGTGTGTGTAGTAATGATGAGTGACGCTTCCCAGATGGTTGGGGGAGAAACTGCGATCCAAACCGGCTCCGGAGATCTCATCAAAGTCCGTGGACCACAGATGGTGAGCATGTTGTATCTAAAGTTTGTTGGCAAGTTTTATGAAATTTGCTGACGGTCACTAGGGTAGTGGTGTCGTCCTTCAAGGGAGGCACATCACACATCAGGCATTAGCCGCAGTTGGTGGAACTGAGCGTATCACCATGGTGACCGCATTTCGCCCTAGGGACCCTCTCATTCCGGACTCTTCAGTTCTCACTACCATCAGGCCCATCACAAATCTGTCAGACCTGTACTTCCAGTGGACAGAATACAGAGTGGAGGTTTTGCAAGAACGTCTGCGACTGATGCTCGAGTTTCTGCGAGAGCAGCATCATGCCCACAAACCCACAGATGCAACGAAGATCAAAGAGTTTCTCCAGCAGCAGGCGGACTGGCTTTCCATCACGAACAAAGAAATTGTTCACAATTGACTTTTCACTTGCGACGATAGCGTAGAATAGCGTCGAGCCTTGGGAGTTTTTGCGACTCGCAGTTTTGCATTGGAGTTGAAGTAGTACATCAATCCAAGGCCTGTTCGCAACTTCAAGAGACAACCATTTGCTCAGCTTTATCGAATAAAATTAATGACATCTTTGATCGCATTCCAGGCAACGGTTGGGCGCCAGTTGCTCGATGTCGGACCTGGGAAGCAAAACAGTGGACCGCCAATCAGTGAACTGGAAGAAGGTTGGAATTAACTTCCTGATTTGGCAAATTCTCGGTAGCGAGGCGGACAAGGCTGCGCACATTAGGGGACGCACTGCCCCCGATTCGCTGAATTGCGTCCAACTAAAGAAAGCCGCATTCGCCAGTCGTGGAGCACGGATCAGCATTTGCATTCCTGGAGAATGCGCGAAATGATTCGCTGCCCGATCGACATGGCTTGTTGAATGGAAAGGGAAGGGATTCCGAAAAGAACGAAACTTTCAACCTTTCGCTGCGGAAGACGTGGTCCCTTCGATCGACAGTATTGAATACAGTGGATCAGAAGGGTAGGAATGTCAATCGTTCTTTCTGCCGAGGGATCTGCCATTGAAGGTCACAAGCTGCCTCTTGACTTGAATGAATGGGCGCGGCTCGTTCGACGCCTTCGTCTGAGGAGTGGACGACGCCAATCTCAAACCGCTCTTTTCCAAGTAAGACTACCTGGACCACTAAACGAATAGCCACAGACGGACCGATGTACGATTGTCCCGCTGATGAGGTCAATTGGAATGAGGCTTCAGCCCTTGGTGCGCATGATAGAATGAGGTGCGGTGCAGCAGGAATCCAAGTGCGCGCACATCTCATTGAAAAATTGAAATCCAGGATTTGACATAAAGGCAGAGCAAGCCATACCAAAAGCGGCTCTCACTGGAATGAAGTCATGTCAATGTCTAAACACAATAAACGGCGCGCGATGGAGCTATGTGCTCTTATTTTACTGTGACTTGGGAACTGTGGGATGGGCTGCCTATATCGCCTGTACTGACACCGCCTTGTCAAGCAACTGTTGGAACTGTTTGAGAAGTACAAAGACATAGATGGGTATCCCCATTGTGGGGAGACGAGGTGAGCTTGTCAACGGACAGTGTGAGACCTGATCTCATGAAAGATACCATGCAGATCGAGTACCAGCTCGTGTCATATAAAGATTTAAACCGGACGGCAAATCTGCTCCTTAAACAGGAGGTCATACTCGGCAAACTGAAAGAGGCGCATGAGGACAGTAATGATACTCTATCAACATGTATCGACTTCTTGGTATTATTAAATCCGCCTCTTCCTCAAACGAACCAGCGTCTCACAATAGCAAGCAATAATCAAATGGCTGTGCCTGAATTTCAGCCAGAATTTGGAAGTTCCATGGTTGAGGCTACATACACCAGGGGAATCTTAAGATAGCGGCGGTATCAACAGCCTGTTAAGTGTAGAGGCCAACATGCGAAAACAGTAAGAACAAAGACACTCACTTCGGATACGCCATTTGACATTGATAATTTTTTTAGGAGGCGAATGATACAGGCATGAATCGGTCCAAACGAGGCAGTCGTTACCATGCCAGGTTTTCCACGCTTGGGTGCTCCAGGCCCGTACACCGAACCTACACTACCAACTCACGGACTCTTTCTCCAATCACAGGGTCTTCCCGATGGATTAATCAGCACACATGAACGTTATGGTACTATTCATGATAACATCTATACGCACCGTGGAGGCCGTCCGTGCAAATTCAAGACTCCAATCTACAAAGACACCAACACGCCCTGGCCTCGGAAGGAATCATTTCAATTTTCACACCAAAATGATTTTCAGGAGGATGACCCAGACATGAAAGCATCGCTCAGAGTTTTCTACATGGCGTTAGCATGGCCTTCGGATCTAGCTTTTGCCGGCTCCAAGTCACGATTCAAGCGAAAACCCTTCGAGAAGCACGCTACCTTCATGATCAGTTGTGTCCGCTTGGTCCCATTATTATGGCCTTGTCTGCAGCAACTCCGTTCTTTCGTGGATTCCTGACCGACACAGACGTTCGATGGAACCAGGCGGCTTCGGTGGTGGATTATAGACTATAAATGAGCTTCGTTCAACCGTAACCCATCTTGCAAAAATAATCCGGGCTTCTCGCTGACCATCAAGCAGACTATTGAGCCGTTTGACTTACATCCGCGGTGGTCATCCACAGCAATGTACGTCTCTGATGACACGCGACTCCGTCCGTTCTACGGCCCACCAGAAATCAAAGCTGATCCAGCAATCAAAGGGTACCTGGAGCAACACAGAGGTATGGGCGCCCTTCTGGCTTCGCATTATGCCAACATTCTCGCCCGTGACCCTATCGCTCTGACAAAGAACGAACTCAAATCCTACGAAAGCCTTGATGTCTTCGAGAACCTCTACTCTGCAGTCTGGCCACATGTCGATTTTAAACTACCCTCTAAGAATGGTGAGGCAGGATGGCGGGCAGAATTCCGTCTCCTGGAAGTACCATTGACCGATTTTGAGAACGCGGCTTTTGCGGTGTTCGTTGCCCTCCTCACTCGCGCTATACTGCATTATGACCTCAACTTTTACATTCCAATAGACAGGGTGGCGGAGAATATGCAGAGAGCGCACACGCGCAACGCAGTTCGCGAGCAAAGAATCGCGAGCAAAGATTCTTCTTCCGTGAAAAGGTCGAGCGAACGAAAATCGGAAGATGCGGAATCAGAAAGATCCAGGAGAAGAATATACCCTCAAACTTGCAGAATCCAAACGCTCAATCCTGCTCCTGCTCGTGCAATCCTACATCGCTGAGGTCTTCGGTACCTACCTCGAGAACGCAAGACAAAGAATACACGTGTAGTGGGACGTCATCCGAAAAAGAGCCACCGGAGAAATGCTCACGCCCGCGAGTTGGATGTGACGATTTGTGCAAAGGCATCAAGACTATCGCAAGGACAGCTTCATTTCGGTGCGTGTCTGTTATGACTTGATGAAGGTTGTCAAGGCTTTGGGAGATGGTTGTATCGATCCTGCGGAGTTGTTCTATGTGGATGCGCGAGTCTAGAAAAGGTAGCAAGCCGAATTCAAAATTCAGTGGCACACCCAAAGTCCTTCGCTGTTAGAACGAAGGTGGCCTTTGTTGGTAATGAGCAGTCGGTTTACCTTGGAATGAGTGACCCTCTGTCATTCATCCTCTCCTGTCGTTTATCTTCGACATTGCGGTCGGCTTGTCGTTATTGAGCAATCTTGAGGTACATATTCCGTGACAGACTGTGCGACTTATTCGCTGGAGCGATCCCAGCCTTGTATGAAAAGGGAAGGCATCCTCATATCTGGCTGTTTCAACTTAGACTTCGTATATTCGCTGCTTCTATTGGCCAATGCGTAGCCAGGAATCCACACCACTAGGGCAGCGCGACAGCGCCAGCCGACTTGTGTCGCTTCCACGAGGTTCTCATTCGTCCCTGGCACCACACGGCGTTCATTCGGGCATGGTTGTTCGGTTAAAGCGGCTCATTAGCAGGCGTAAAGAGGGTTTGTGTTGAATAATCCCGTGAAAGGGCGTTTTTTTTGGGACAGATATTAAGCCCATCTGCTCCCTTTTTGGTCTCTTTTCCACTTCAACCTCTGGGTGTCCTCAACATGTCGTCGCCAAAACTCACCGTCTTTTATTCGCCGATTGATCTTGAATTATGCTCGACAAATTGGCCCCGAGTGGAATATGCAACATTTGCTAATCAGGCAAAATCTTCCGGACTCAAAAATCCTCCCAGCCAGAGTTCTCCGTGTCCTGCCCAGGACGGACCGGGTGCGATTCTCGGCAGGTCACTCGGGCATCACAGCTACAACAGGCATTATCGCCAACCCTCAATATCCAGGCACCTGGTCTTGGGAGATTAGCCTTTACTGCTCCTTTTCGTCAGTTGGGGAAAATCCCAGCCATGCTCGATAGCCCCTACAGCCGCGGCTACACCTCTCCCCGCATCCTCCCATTCAAGCTGCAACAAATGCCTAGGTAAGTGCCTGAGTCGGACTTTTCACTTCTTGTCATGGCAATTCAAAACACGGAATGAGCACCGTTTTCGACCGAGTCGAATTCTTGGCTACGGAATTTCTCCCAAACACGAGCAAAAGTTCAACAAGATGCTCCACCGCTCGGAGGGCCCGCGAGTGCCACCCTTTCTGCGGTCGCCCACGACTCTGGGCACCACAGACTCAACGCAGCCAGCCTCATGGTTACGAGGAAATGGGTCAGCCAAGAGCGAACTAATGATGCACCATCAGCAATCTTTTCCGCACAGGTCGTGGAGATGTTGCCACCACGTTCCATCGCTTGTCGATCGACTGGGTCATGGTGGTGGTCAGGCCAGGATCTGCTGATACAAGGCCTTCGCTTCCGAAGTTGAAGCACAGTCTTCGCAACCGACAGGTTGAGAGGGAAAACATTCTCACTGAGTTTGGGGAACTCAGAGGCTTGGTTAGCGGAGCATGGGTTTGGGTTTATCTGCCAGTGGGGTTTCCAAGCTACCACCAAGACTTTCGGCGGCTGCAAGTGACACTGGCTTGGTGGCTAGGAACTGTGAATGGGCGAGCAAGTCAAGCACTCGTGTTGAAGCCAATTTCAATGCTTGCCAGACCTCTAGAAGCTTGGTTGGCACACTTTCATTATTTTGTGCCGGTTATGGGTTGCACCACCTCAGTTCCTGTCCATCAAATCGTCTCTTTTCAACAAGGCAGAAACAGAGCGATGAAATGGACATGAAGGATCATTTGGCTGGACCGGGCGATTACGTTTACTAAAGCACGACCTACCGTCGTTCTGGCAAAACAGCTGAAAATTGGCCCACATCCCATACCCCAGACTCCACCGGAGGCCCCCCAAAGCTGGGGTCATATCGACTCCTCGGCACTCACCTGGTAGGTTGGTTAATGCGCCCGAATGCATGCTCTTGCAGGGGGCTGCCCCTGGAGGGTGCCCGCCTCGAAAGCTGGGCATATCTTCGGTGTTCATGAAGAACTGGTTGATCCCTGTTGCTTGGCTCGATGCCCAGAGCATTCTCGGTCCTGTCCTCCGGTGGACTGAATTTGACTATGCTGCTTTTGGTTTTTGGACATCTTGTTAGTGTCTTGTTGATATCACACAATCTCCCTCACTTGATCAACGTGGTTCAAGCATATCAGGCATACGGGATCCAGTACTCGGTATTCCTTTCATAAGACCACCCCTTCACCCACTTCCCCTCCTCATTCCTCAATCCCTCACTTCATCTCTACTTTCCCTCTGCCTTGTTCTTGAACATCACCCAACATGGCGGCCGTCAACGTCCCTATCGAGAAAAGTCTCGACATCGCCGAACTCGAGCGTGCCGATACCACCATCTCGGCTGACTTTGACAAGCTGAACGACGCCAAGATCAATGCCTTCACTCCAGCAGAACAAAAGAAGATCATGCGGCGTATCGACAGACGGCTGGTGCTCACTTTGGGCTTTCTCTACACCGTCTCCTTAATGGATCGTACCAACACCGGTATCGCTGTCGTCGCCGGCATGGGAGTCGATCTCGTCCTGATCGGGAATCGATACTCCATTATGGTGCTTGTCTTTTTCATCACCTACGTCTTACTACAGCCTCCTGCTACTGTCGTTCTTCGAAAAATCGGCCCACGCAAGTTCTTGCCCACTATCACCTTACTCTGGGGGGTGACAATGTTATCCGCTGGCTTTGTCAAAACCTGGACTGAGTTGACCGGTCTTCGAGTGATTCTCGGTGTTTTTGAGGCTGGTTTCTTCCCAGGTACGTGTCAAGGAATAATATGTTTGTGGGTCTGGGGAAAAGTCACATGAGCCCGTCACCTGAGGAGAGTCTTCAGACCTCTTCATCCCTGTTTGAACTTCATCTGACTATGGTGTTTTAGGCTGTGCCTATCTCCTTAGCTGCTGGTATCCTCGCTACGAACTCCAGAAGCGTAATGCCGTCTTCTACCTCATTGGATCCATGGCGTCCGCCTTTGCTGGTATTCTTGCCTATGGCTTCTCCCAGCTGAAGAACCACGGATCAGGCCCGAAATGGTGGGGTCAGCACTATGGTCCAACGGCAGAAGATCCCACCGCACCATCAGGGATTCTTCCCGGCATCGCGGGTTGGAGATGGATCTTCATCCTACAGGGGGTTCTGACCTGTATCCTGGCTATTGGCTCCTACTTCCTGATCGTGGACTTCCCCGAAAAGGCTACGGATACGTTCGGCTTCAAGTTTCTGAACCAAAAGGAGGTCGATTTCGTCGTCGCCCGCATCGAAAAGGACCGTCACGATGCAATTCCCGAGGAGTTCAGACTCGGGAAATACTTGAAGAACGCTTTGGACCTAAAGGTCTGGGGCTTTGCCTGGCTCTTCGGTCTTACAACTACAAACACATATGCTATCGCGTATTTCCTTCCAATCATTCTCAATGACGGCATGGGTTTCGACGTTGCAGCCTCACAATGCCTCATCGCACCCCCCTATGTCCTCGCCGCAATCGTCATGTATCTTTTCGCCTACCTCGGCGACAAGTGGCATATTCGATCCCCCTTCGTTTTAATCAACGGCTGCTTGCTCCTAATTGGTACGTTTGATATTGCCTGCTCTCGTCTCACACATCTAACGCTTCCTTACAGGCCTCCCCCTTCTCGGCTATTTGGACAACGTTCCTGTTCGCTACTTTGGCGTTTTCATCGCAACCACTGCTTGCAACGCAAATGTACCGGCAGTTCTCACATGGCAAGCAAATAACATTCGCGGACAATGGAAGAGAGCCCTTTGCTCGGCCACATTGGTCGGCGCTGGAGGTATTGGTGGCATTATAGGCAGCACGGTCTTCCGCTCGCAAGACAAGCCTAACTACCACCCGGGCATCCTCACCTGCATGCTGGCAAGTGCCCTGATCATCCTCATCACCCTTGCTTTGGATATGAAGTTCTATCTGGCCAACAAGAGAGCCGCCGCTGGCGGCAAGCCGATCGAGGGTCTCGAGGGATTCCGATACACATACTGAACGAAATATGGATATACCTGGGCGTATAGGAACCAGCAAGCTATTTTTGAGCCAATTCACGCGTGAAATTCATTCTATCTCAGGAGAATGGGTCGAGGCAACTGGTACCTCTATAACATCAGAGGGCGGAATGCCAAGATTCACGTGACACGATCTCTGGTGACGAGGCTGTCGAAATCACCGCTTCGGAATTGCTGAAATCTCGAATGTTCTAGGCTGAAACTTGATCAAATAGTATATACTAAATACAACATTGCGAAGAAGAAAAAAATGGCTACAGTGTCTGTCAAGAAAAGTGCTCGAAAATCGACGAAGTGGCCGCCTTGCCGATGCATCACATTCGTGCAATTGAGAAACAGAGAGCCAGTCAAACCACCACTCTCAGAGGCTAGGCAAATCTCCGTCGTAAGTGAAGACCGGCTCTGATCTTAACACCAGCGTGCCTTAAGCTGCTACTTGGGGAGACACCTTGTCAGACTATGAATCCTGTCGGTTGTTCACCGAGACGCCTTCCAGGGCATCCTTCCCATCCCAGTTGCCGAGAGCATAGACTAAACTTATTGCAATCAACACTCTGCAAACCAGTGAGTCGACAATCGCACGCCACCGGATCCGGAGCTCTCATCCTTATGAAAGCAAGGGTTTTCCATGCACATCCCCCGCACTTCCAGAAGGTGTCAAATGATGACCGCGCAGCGACCCCGCGAGATGCAGCCTAACTAGCGACATTTCCCTGGCCGAAACGTCAAAGTCTCAGTCCATTCTAGGTAGCCTGTCAGGGAGCAATCTCACCACCCCGAGTGAGAACACGAGCGCAAAAGATCCCTTGGCTCCTTCCAGAACGACGCCATTGCTAAGAACATGTCTATGCTGGATCTGGAGATATCCCCGCCGGAATCTCGCGTTCCCCACGTTCCTAGCTCCGGATCCGCAGCGGGCCCGAGGCCGAACGCTGTGCGGACGGTTCAAAAAGTGTTTGATTGGCATCACGCAACCTGAATGTCTCGACTAGCAGCCCCAAGTCCCAGTTAGTGTATGCGGGATGGTCTTGGGGAATCTGGCTTCCACGGCACCGGGAAGCAAAAGCCTTGGCTCGAATGTATCTCGGGATATCCTCTCGAATGTGGTCATTGCTCGAAAACTTGATCTCGGGCACTGGGGGACGTGCGACTCGGATTCAGCAAAAGATTTGCCAGATCAAGATGCCTCGGTTCATTCAAGGACATTTGACTTCGGGATGGTCAAAGTTCTAACGTCCAAGACTTCTGAAATCTATCATTCCTGGCGCTCCAAAGCCATCGACAACGCGGATCATATTCGTCCCTCTCCACTCAACTACGAGAGATGCCAGATTTGGCAGTTATGGTGAGGCAAAACGCCAACTAAACAAGACTGGGACGGTGACGGGAAAGATGATTTGGATAGAGAGCAGGCCCTGCTCCGATTCGAACACCGGCCAATTGCCACTGCCAATGCTCGCTTTGCCCCTGCCCAGGTCCAAGGTCCAGGGATGGCTGGGCGCCAGCCCCCCAAGCTCGCACCCGCGTGCATCCCTACCTCGTGGTATGCGCATCAGGGGGACTTGATCGGCACTTCTGGGAATCGAGTCATCTTGTGCATGGGAGACAGACAACCCTCGCTCACCACTGGTGCTCCCCGACCCTTCGAAGTGCAAGCGACATCGTCGATGCAAGGTGAAGGCGGCTACTCCGGCCGAGCACCCACTTCTTGAAAGACACCTGGCTGAGATCGTGCTCGCCTGTCTTCTCCTCAAGGTCGCTCGACAATCTCTCCAAGACGGCCAGAATTGTCGGGGACTTGAGGGCGGGTTCGATGCGAGACCCTGCCTTCCTATGAGTGTGGTCTACGGAACGAAATTGTGGCACAGTTTGCTATAGCCTATTGCGTCTGGCTCTTCCGCATTGGGAGATATCAGGGATTGGGCTACAGGCTGTCTTCTTTCACAAGGACAGGCTTTCCTTTTGATTGGAACCAGTGGCTTTCCGCCTCTCATTTGCACAATTGGAACTATTGCGAGGGCAGCCACTTCGTCGTTGTCGTTGTCCCGTTTTCTACGGCCAAAATTCCCCGCATCAGGCTGCCACCAATTGCCGAGTCGCCCTCGACTGGCGTCTGTCGAAGAGAGGTCTCGTGATCTGTAGTTCACCCTTGCCGCTGACATCTTGTTCCAGCTTCAGTCAGGAGGCTGCAGATTACTCCTCCCCATCTCGGCCTCCCATCTTCTCAATCCAAACCTGACCCTCCCGATCCTAGGCATCTTCTGGAGTGCGATCGTCTCCATGCGAAGCACAGTCTCTCGCCACAGACACTGATTTGTCCAGTCATACGAGCACATCACCGCGCGCTGCATGCCTCCTTCTGCGCCGCAGAGGAGAGCAACAGTGGGTGGCCGTGCGGCTCGAAACGTGGTCACAGTCCTATTATCCAACGTTAGCAGTGCGCAACAGAAAGAAGTTCAAATAGACGGAGACAGCCCATACATTGTATTCGTATCGACCAGCGTGAAAAACCTCAGCTTCTCCCCCGTCGTCGACACCATTCCCGCACCTCTCTCGTTCTCGCCCGCGAGCAAAGGATCTGTCCCCTCGCACTCCTTCTCCAAGAACTTACTATTCACCCGATGATGAGACATGTTACTCGCGTATGGTGCCCACGAGAGCCGTTCCGAAGGGAAACCAAAGATCTTCATCTCGGTCTTTCTCAGGGACATGTGTCCTTCGAACCCGAAGAGCCATGGCTGAGTATTCCATACTTTCCCTCCGTATATGTGCAGGATCAGCATTGGCGAGAGAAGGACAGTAATCAGCGCGATGACGAGGAAGAACGCCCCAATCCCCTTTGCCGTGGGATTGTTTGCTGAAAATGCCAGAGTAAGGACACCGGTGAAGAACCATGCCGGTGTGCCGCGCACGAAGTATCGCGCCAGCATACGCGACCAAGTCTCTCGAGTGGTGATGGCGACCCGTTGGAATTTGTCCCAGTGGACTGTGGCCCCGTAGGCGCCGTCGAGGATCACAGTGTCGTCCTGCCCGATACCTGCGACCTGGCAAATGGGCTCGACATCCCAGAGTTTGGCGCCCCAGTAGTCGTCCAGGTTGGTCCAATAGTGTCTCTTTTTATTTCCCTCGCTGGGTGGAAACCTTCCGTGCTGGTCGTTGCCGCTGGCCGCTGTTCCTGCGTTTTGGTCTGAGTGTTGGTAATTAGGCATGGAATCGTGACTGTCCTCGAAAGGAAGTAAGCAAATCATTCTTTCCAGCAAACGATCACTATCGTTCGCCAAAGATAGCCGCGCAAATGCCTGAAACGCAGAATCCGTTTTATCGACCTTTGGCCTTTGCCTCAACAGGCCCATTAACGCGTACGACAAGTCGCCTTCAAGGTATTTTGTCGTCCCTTTCTCCACCCGCCTTTTGAGACATTCCAGGGCCAGGACCACGAGTTCTAGTCGACTCAGGGCCAGTGATCCCTCGTAGTTGTCGATCAGCTGTCTCGCCACTTCGCCATCGTCCCAGACTTGGGCGGGAAACTCCATTTTCGAGATTTCGAGCGGAGCAGCTGCACGTATGTCTCCCCTGCGCGTGTATACCTGTATCTTCTCCCTTGCAGGGCCTAACAGCACTTCGGGCCACGTCCACATTCGTGTGCCCCATTCTTTCAGCAGGTCGAGGGTGGTGATTGAAGGTGGAAGATGATCTTGGCCCGTCCGGCCTACGACAATGACGATCTTTGCCGCACCGCGGACGACATCACTGATGCGGTAGACGTCTTCTTGCAGCTCATCCTTATCAGTGGACATACAACATTGGTCGGTCCAGTAAGCTGCCACCTGGGCTTTCTTGGCGGCCAGGCGGGCAATTTTATGGAGGGCTTCGGCATCGGATGCTGCGTCACGGCACTCGGGACAGTTGCAATGTGAAGAGCCGTTGTTTTGGATATCTTTCCTCGCATCACGACATCTTCGCTCGAATTGGTTCTCAGCGGTATAAGAAATGAAGATATACGTCGGCTCGACGGCTCCTCCGTGCGCATCAATCCAAACCCGTGGATCGAGACATCCCCTCGGATTATCGTCGGTCACGCAATCCAAGAAACACAAAAGTCGCGGCCGTAGACACCGATCGGAGAGTCGAACATCTTTTGTGGACCCGAGAAATCCAGGGTTGGGTTTCTCACCTATGTTCTCCCGGAAGTTACGCGCGGAGAGAGGGTAGGACCAATATCGGTAAGGCACAGGATCGTAATTTCCATGGTTGCGGACTTGGCCTTCGATGTCTGTTGGGAAGGTCATCAGTAGCAGCAGGCCAATGCAAGTAGGTAGCCAACGAAGGCCAACATGAAGCCATTGTTCTTGTTTCCAAGCGCCGATCCCAGCAACGGATGATTCGAGAAGACCATATTCAGCTGGGAATCTCGGGCCTGCAACAGGCATGTGCGAGTAAGGCCAATAGGCCAAACGGATGATCCATGGGCTGACGTTTTCGATATACGTCCTCCGCCAGGTCGTATCGTTCTCCGTGTCGTAGATATCGTTGACTGTTTGGACGAACAGCTTTTCTACCCTTCCATCAAGCGGATCTAGGTACCGATCGTCGTTCAAACCGGCATACTTTCGACGAAAAACATCTCTGTGCCTGTAGATGTTGATCTTCCCGCCATTTGCAGATCTGTAGTAGTGGCCAGGAAGCTGATAGGAGTGAGGGACTGTCCAACTGTACCAGGCCCGCTCGTGAAAGAATTTCGAGTCCAGCCAGTAAAAGATTCGCTTAATGTGCAGCTTATTTGAAGCTCGATTGAGGAATGTATCGGCATCAAAGAGGTAAGGATTCTCATTCGGCGCTTGTGCGTCGTGGCCTTCGTAGCCATTCGAACTAAGCTTTTGCTGAATATTGAGAGAGGCGACGAAATCGGATCCGCCTTCGTTGGTGGACTGTTGGAGAATTAAAGCACGCTCTTGGCCTGGGCGGCATTTGGCTGAATGAACTTACCACATTGTTCGTGGAAGGCGCGAAACTACCGGCAGAATGGTCTGGTGGAGGATTATAAAGGTTATCCTGGTTGTACTAAAGGCATTCAGTCCCTGAGACATCTGACAGCACCAAGGCGGTGGATCGTACATTGTAATACTCCGGCGCCGGTTCGTTGATAGGAGGGAGAAAGTAAGGTGCATCATTGGCAGGCAAAGCTTCGTAGGGAGAGCGCCGTTGTTGACCTGAAGTAGGTCGCCGTGGTATCCTGCCTGGATTCTGTCGTGCGGGAGGAGGACTGTGAATCGTGTAGTCATCCGCGCCCTCGGCGTGCTGAGCATAGAAGTATGGATTATACTCCGTCGATCCGGCACTTCCCTGTCGTTGCCCGTGTGCCCCCGAGGGCGACAGAGGATAGCTATCGGAGATGAACAATAAAGAATTTCAAAGACTCAATGCCCATCTTACCTATCCCCGGATCGTTCTCCGTTCCACCAGCCTGGCCCTTGACTGCCCTAGTGACATGCGCTCAGTTCACAAGGCTAATGAGGTTGTAATAGCATAGGCTCACCATTTTTTCAAAGGCCGTTATGGACAATTGCACTTGGAAACAAATTGCTAGCCTGAGCGCCTTCAAAAGCCGGGTAAAGAGAGAGAAAGACGGACGGGACAGGAAGACGCAGCACGAGGTCACGACAGCGTTTATCAGGCTGCAGCCGCAAATTCAACTCGCCACTCCCTCCCTCTGCTAAGTTTTACCAACGGGTATGTGCGTCCATCCAAGACGATGAAGCTCGTATAGATAGGGCAATAACCAACTCCAAGGTTCGGATTCCTGGGGAAGACGAAACGCGATTGGCCACAACCGGGGGCAAGAACTTCTGGCCCCATTCGGAGGGCGAAGGGCAGACATCTTGAATGTGCGGCTGAGACACATTGCATGCATTCAGATTGAGTGTGGGAGGCAGAGACCAAAGGCCACTTCGTGACAGTCGGAGGCGAGAACGTCTCTACCGCCGCAAAGCCGGAAGCACCATGCATCTACTCTGTACAGAAGGCGCTCTTTCTTCATTCAAAATAAGGGGGAACTTGACCAAAGATCACTCTGCTCAGAGGAGGCTGTCGGAGTCGAGCAGCATTGATTGGCTACCCGTTCGTGAATCAGCGGGCTAGGTTGGTCTGGGCTTCTTAATACGAAGAGAGAACAGGTGATTCATATTCGGGGCCAATCATTTCAGCAAGAATAGAGTTGGACTTCGCGAAAAGCAACAAAGGCAAGCTGAATTCGAAAAGAGCCGAAGGCTAATATCTAATAGCGAAGTGACTGCGCAATCATGACGATCAGACATTTTTCTTCCTTGGTAGAGCTAGATTTGAAATGACTGTAGCGGGCAAATGACAGGCCACAACTATCCAGTAGTTCGCCCAACAGCCTAATCCGACAGCCTTGTGGTACGATGCTCAAAAGATCCCCATGTTTGCACGGTCACTGGTGTGAGAGAGAATGTGTGGCTACTGGGAGGGAGAACTTACAGAATAGTCAGGACCACTCCGATGTTTTCCAAGATCAAGCCCTGTTTGGTATGAAGGCTGTGGGCAACATTTTGGTACAGCCGAGCAGCCCCACTTGTCACGTGTCAGGCTGCGCTTCGTGGCACTATCGTCCACTGTTTATTTACATTTTGGTCTTGGCAACCGGGCAATGGCGACAACGACTCCATCATCAACTGCGCTTCGAGTTTACGGAGTCCTGTGAATCATTTCCGGCTGCACAGCCGCACTTCGCTACTTCAGGCGTCATTGCTCAGACTCTTCTGATTTCTGTCGCGCGTGTTGTCGGTCGTACCCTCTATTATATTGTTTGCAGTCGTACATTTACCTTCTCCCCAGCCACCACTCTCGGTCGGCGAAAAGCCAGATGCTGCGGTCAATTGGATCAATGCGACACGAGCCTCCTTGGTATCGAAACTGAGTGCGCAACTCGGTCAGAATGGCAGCTCCTCAGCTCCCTACGAAATTCCCTTGCTGGTGTCGGGCGGTTTATTCATGGGGCGGTGAAACAGACAGAGATCTCGGATTTATTGAAGGCGACTTGATAGAATGTCTCAATGCGGGAGACGGTTCCTGGTGGATGGGAAGATTACACAGAGACAGGAGAATGATGGGCCTATTCCCTTCAAATTTTGTTGTCGTGCTCGAGGAAGACTTCGTCCCCATGCGCCGATCGATCAGTCCCATGCCTGATCTACACAAGAGCAGTAGCGAAAGCAAGAAATCGCTGGCGCAATTACAAGAGAAGAAGGAGAAGGCAAAGTTAAGACGTCCTTTCAGTGGTTATAAACATGCAAAGTCACCTTCAGTCAATGAAGCAGCTGTGCCTCAGCAAACTGCGCCTGTCTCTGCACCGGCGCAACAAAACCACGACGCACGGAACCCCCCTTCAACGGTCTTGTGGCAGCAGAGACCACTGTCTAGAGCTCCTTCAAGATCTCCATCTCCCTTGCCACATCACGAAATTGGCTCCTCTCCCCCGCCACCTCCTCCACCTCACCGGATTATTGGAGGCAGAGCCGCCTCGCCTGCACCACAACCATTCGACATGAATGATCGTTATCAGATATTCGCCCGCACCCCATCTCCAGCACCACCCTCGATCAACGGACATACTCCCCCGATGATTCGAAGTGCGATGGATGATGTTATGTCGTCTCTTGAGGATATGACGCTAGTGAGACATAATTCAATCCAGCAGGAAAATCCATTCAATCCTTGGTCTCCAGAAGCTTTCGATGACTTCCGTCGGGCTGATGAATCTCGTCCGGGCCCTCGTCCTCTCACTAGCCTAGGGCTCGGCGCTGGAGGCAGCACTTTCTCCGAAGCACGGATCAATTATAGTAGTCGCCATAACAGCCCTGACAGATATCAAGATGGCCCTCCTCGGTTGGAGAACTACGTCCAGAGGATGGAGAGCCGACTTCGTCGTATGCAACAGGCGCGAGAATTCCAGGACTCAGATGCGGCAAGTAGCGACCCTCCGGAACCTCCGCCCAAGAATTCACCATGGGTAGGCTCATCAACTGCAGGCCGTCGATTGTCAATGAGGAAAAGGAAATCCGCTATTGATCTGGGGGATGACGGCCTTTCAAGGGCCCTGACGCAAAAGACGAACTCGACGAACAACAGTGGCTCAAGTAGCGGGGCGCAGAGTCTCGCAAGCATGGGTACCAACTTTTCGCACCAGACGACGATGACCAGTCAAAGCATCATGAGCGGATACTCTGCGGGTGCATTTAGTGCCACAAGTGCGGGCAGCCTTGCGAGGAAGAGAATGGGCAGTCTTCGAGATCGCATGCCCAGGCCAATGACAAGCACCGGCACCAGGAATGAACAATGGAGTCAAACTGAGGTACGGCCGAAGACGCCAAATACAGCAGTGTCTTTCCATTCAACCCATGACTCCAGACATGGCGCGAAGTCGGCAATTGGCTGGGAAGATGCAAATCGAGGTGCAAATGGTGGATTAGGGGGATTCACAACCCCTAAAGCCAAAAAACCAGGCTTTTTCAAGAAATTGATTGACAGTGCGAAGACTGGTGCTGCGAGCGCCAGGAGCACCATCTCAGCCAGTCAGGCAGGAAGCAATTCCGGGTCGCCTACGAAAATGACGGGCATTGCCGGTGGCACGGCTTTCAATGTAGCTATCGCTAGCTCAAACTCGAACAATGCTTTCGGAAGGGACGCTGCGCGAGAGATGGGCTTGATCAGCGGAGCCTCCGGTACGTATATTCTCACTCGTCGCGATGTCAATCGATCCAACACGCCGGGACCATCAGAACGTCAGGAACGAGCCAATCGATGCCATATGCTAGATCAACCTGTCATTTGCCCTGTAGAAGAATTGTACGAGAATCTTCAAGGCGACGAAGATACCGACGGACGACCCGTGTATGCGCCCTTCCAGCTCAGCAATCCAAGTTTCAGTCAAGTGGACAAGGCAGCTCGGTTTATCACAAGTTTCCCCAGCAGCATAACGGCGGCTAGTCTTGCCATGGGCTTTATCTGCCGACCGTACCGCAGTGGCGTGCAAAGACTACGAGCGATATTTATTTGGTGCGCCGAGAGAATCAGTTGGGAAGAGGATCAGGATTTTGATGGCTACAATTTCAACCAAGCAGTCGATACTAGAAGAGTAATTCAGAGCAAACGAGGAAGCAGTCAAGAAGTTGCAGGCCTTGTGCTGGAAATGTGCACCGCCATCGGCATCCACGCGGAAGTCGTGCATGGGTATTTGAAAACACCCGGCGAAGAACTGGACTTGGACGCGATTTCTCGACCAAATCATTTTTGGAACGCCGTACTCGTTGATGGAGAATGGAGGATGATAGATGCCAGTCTCGCCAGCCCAACCAATCCGAAGAGAGCATTATACTCGAGCGTCAGCACGAGTATCGCAGAAGCATGGTATTTTCTGACACGGCCGAGCGAATTGTGTTGGACACATGTTCCGGTTGACGAGGCACAACAGCACATGATTCCCAATATCAGCCCTGACGTGCTTCTAGCCCTCCCTGGAACGGGCCCGCCATTCTTCAGGCAGGGGCTGTCAATGCATGCCTACGACACAAGCATCATCAGACTAGACGGCTTGGAAATGTGCACGTTCAGCGTCAATGTCCCCGCTGACGTTGAGGTCGTGGCCGAAGTCGAAGCGAGAAGATACCTCCGCGATCAGGATGGCGATGTGTACGAAGACGCCGACAATCTGACCAAAAAGCGAGCTCTTTCCCAACCGAGCTGGTACAGAACGGCTCATAATACAGAGGTTGCCCAGAAACGCTATGTCATCAAAGCGATCCTGCCCGGCGATGAAGGGATCGCGTATGTGAAAGTCTACGCTGGGAAGAAAGGCTTGATGCTTTCGTCGAGAGATATCGTGCACCCGTTAGCTCTTGCTATACCGCTTTACCATTCCGGCGAGAACCCAGCGTATGACTTCGTCATGAGACACCCTACACCGCACGCCACACGACAAGACCTCTACGTCGTGCAACCGCAATGCTACCGTCTCGGAGCCGGAGAAACATATGTCTTTTGCGTACGCCAACACGCCGCATCCGTCGCATCCACGCCTGGCAACGAACAGAACGGCTTCGACCTCCGGCCTGTAAGTCCAAACCCGCTCGCGCGCCCCACCAGCGCAATGAGCATGACCAGCAGCATCACCGCATCCAACCCCAGTGAATACGCCACCAGCAACAACCTCAGCAACGCGGCCGGCGTCAAGATCAAGGACAAGCCGGCAAAACTGGCGATCCAGTCTCCCGGCGGCAAAATCATCCGCCTGAACCGCAAGCACGAGGGGATACCGCAGCCCGCGAGCCTGAGGGAGGTGGACGGCGAAGTCTTGGGCAGTTTCTGGGAGACCGCCGTCAAAGTGCAGGAGAGAGGCATTTGGCGCGGCCTGGTGCTGGCGGATCGGAGCGCAAGGTGGTGTGTTTGGGGGGAATGGGAGTGCGTTTGATCAGCTAGCTAGCTAGCTAGCTGATTAGCTACTGGGAACGTTGTGGGAAATTTTGGAAATGTCCCTCTCAAGCAAGGGGTAGTAATGTCGGCACGCAAAGCGGGAATCATTTTGGCAGGCGGGTTCTCCTGGAGTTTAACCTGGACTTGGACTTTTTCGGGGATTCTTTTTGGAGATAAAAGTTCCGGAGTATTTGTCGAGTTGTTGTTGTTGCTGTTGTTGGACAGATACGACCGATGGGACAGATATCTGGCTGGGATATCGTATGGCAGGGCTCGATTGAGCGCGGGATGGGTTGTTTCGGAGGTACTCTCTTGAGGAGACTTGAAGTCGTTACTTTCAGTCCAAGAAGGACACATGTTTGAACCAGGCCAGGAAGAACAAACGCGGACTGGGATCCTATTACCACGGGGAACTTTTCTAGCAACGGACGAATGTTGATTTCCCGGTGTTATGACTGACTTTGCTTCTTGCGTCGATAGTTGAATGGCGACGCGATACATACAATATTCATCCTCGATGGCTCGCTTGTACAAGTATGGACACTTTTAGGATTAGGTCTAGAACGATTCGAATGATGAACGCCTGCCGATGATCCGTTATTGGGAAGTCATAGATCAATCCTCGTATAAGTCTTGCGAAACGTGTTCCCTTTCTACCCATTATCCTGGCGTAACAAAGAAGGATTTTCCGTTTTAAATGTTAGCTTTCGCCTTGGAGGCATCGCACCCACCTGTCATCCTTGTCAAGGTTTGAGAAAATTCGAGGGCCAAGTTGATGTAAGGCAAGTTGTGCTGTGCAGGCTATGTCAGCTGCGCCTCCCAGGTTCGGTTCACCAGCTTTGACGGCACCAGGGTATATTCGTGACGAGGCTTCATCGAACCGGAGTCGAATCCAAGACGGAGCATGGGAGAAAGAATCACTTGCGGGGTATGGAGCAGTGCTTCTTCAGATCGAGGTTGAAATACAGCATGGGCAGGGCATGTCTGCAACGACCGTTGAGGCTGATGGGGGGGAGAAATCACTGCGTCTGACGAGGCTCCTTTTCTGTTGCGCGGGGAACTTGCCCTGGATCTACCGGGGAGTCCACCAATTTTCTTAGGCGTTTCTGGTCGATGCTGGGCCGATCTCCCCTCGGCCTTTCCCAGCCATGGGAATTGACATGATCTCAGCGATCATCCAAGTTTTTCCTCTATTTTTATGTCTGCCGCGTTCCTTTCAGTAGGTGCCTTCCGGTATTTCTAGAATGTGCAAGCATGGCATCGGATCATCATGGAGCCGCTCGGTCATTGTTCGCTTGGATGGAGAAAACAGCCAACAGCCTCGAGGGTGGGGTAAGATGACGAGACATCCGCAAGCCGAAGGTTTATATATTGGTCGAGGACATAACCGAAACCGAAAACCACCCCCAAAGAGCTTCGATATTTGCGTCGAATATCTAGGTACTTCGTTGTCGCAGACAGGCACAGTTCCTCAGAGGAGCCCATTGCAGGACACCCTCGCGTTGGATTAAGACCGGAAAACCCACCAGGTTCCAGCTTTCACATCGATTGAATCTGATATCTCCAAATTGTGCCGGCTCAGAACGTGGGGGCACAATAACGAGTCGGACATGGACAAGACAGATATCGCCGGCTTCAACCCTTCGGGTCATTTCGACCAACTCTCGTCCAAATATGACGATCTGATCGGCCTTATGACGGGCGATATTGCGCGCTACACCTTACAGACACTCATTGAGACCCCTAGCTCAGACATGACAATCCACGACAATGCATGCGGCACAGGTCTCGTGACTGAATACCTCCAGCATGTTTCCTCCAAGACAGGAACTTACCCAAAAATGATACATGCGACAGACTTCGTGCCGTCTGTCACTAAACTCATGCAGAATAAGGCCACCCAGCAAGGATGGAAGAAGGTCGACATCTCCGTCATGGACAGCCAGGACCTCACATTCGCCGATGGCTCCTTTGATCTGAGCATCACCAATTTTGGCATCTTTTTCCTCCCCGATCCGCAGAAAGGGGCGGATCAGATCTACCGCACGTTGAAAGTCGGTGGTACCGCCGTCGTCACGGCATGGAAGGAAAGAAGGATGATGGATACGGTCGCCGTCGCGCAGAAAACCATAAGGCCGGATTTGGAGAGCCTGCAGAGCCCGTGGGCAGAGCTCTGGTCTAAAGAGGAAACCTTGCGCAACGTTCTTGTCAATGCGGGCTTCAAGGCCGAGAATGTGAGGATCGTGGAGAAAAGGACGGATTCGGTGGTAGAACCGTTCCTTCGAGATCCCGAGATGGTGGCGAGGTCTTACCCAGCGGCTGTGGAGGGATGGAGCGACGAGGAAAAGGGTAAGTTAGGACAGGAGATGTTGAGAATCGCGCGCGAGAGGGATCCTGAGGGAGGAGGAGCCGGTGGCCTCTACTCCGTGGCGTATATCGCCGTTGTGAAGAAGTGAGTATGGTGAAAGGTCCCTCTGGGCATTGGACTGGAGATATGCTGTACAGCGCGAATTCAACTTTTCCGCTTATTTTCTCGTCCGCTCTGTGGAAGACTTGGAGACGGACTCATGAGCACAATGGCATAGCAAGACGGTGTCCGCGGGGCCAACTTGGCGACACTTGTTGTACATATCAGCCCGCTTTGCACGTCTGCCCTGGCTAGTGCGTTCTGGCCGATCCAATTGAAAGCATCGAGAGTGTATATCTGTTGGCATTGATCAATCGAATTTGCTAACTTTCCATCCCCTTCGTTTCCTCCCCACCCCGGTAGAGACACTCGGTAAATGAAGAGCCGCCGCATTCAAGTGACGGGAACTCCAGGCGTTAACGCTTTGTTGTTCCTCAATCGAGACATGCTAGAAGTCACTCATCCTTTTGGAAGGTTGACCTGATTCTGTCCTTTTGCAGCCTCGGCAACAGGAGGTGATTAGAAGAACGCAACCTGCGATCCTGGCATCCCTATGGAAGTGGAGCATATGTAAGGGCACAAGATGAGTATCTCGGACCCCATGTTACTTCTACAAAGTTAGATCACTTGCCCTTGTCGACGAAGCTCATCTGAGTTAAATAACTAATCCTCTGGAGACAGCGCTGTTGCTCCCCGTCGGATCTCCATACCTATCGAGTATACTGTATGTTTAGGCCGTGGTGTAAGACCCGCGGAGGATCTGACACAAAGAACCACGCAAAATTCATAGCTCGTTTTGAGAATATTTAGAGACTTGTGCATAAGTATTCACCGCTGCTCTAGACTAGCTAGTCTTTGGTGGCAGCAGTCAGCGTCTTTTGTGGAAAGCATAATACCCTGGTTCGACTGGCTGTCATATTTGGGTCGCTGGGCCTAGTCTCTGTCAGCCTGGACGCCCAGATACATACTTTGGGTATCCATATCAGCTTTATTGGTTCTTGTTCGGGCCAAGTCCACTGTAACCTTGTGCCCCATCATGCTCTTGAAGTTTCTTTTCTTGGGGTTGCAGTGCGGGGGGTGAGCTAATGCGAGCCTTATATACGAGTTCTCAGTTGAGAGACGTCTGGATGATGACCTGAAACGGAGCTTAGGTATACATATATCAACATCCACTCCATCGCTGGATTCGTGGAGATAGGCCAACTTGCCAGCTCTCGCATTCAATACGCATATCAGTCACCCTTCTTGCGATCTAAAGACTATTCCGATTTATCCAGGCCAGCACAGGAAATCCTCAACATCCAGAAAAATGTCGTCCAAGCCCGTCATCGTGTTCGTCCCCGGGGCGTGGCACGTTCCCGAGACATTTCATCTCGTGATTGATGAGCTCGAGGCTGCAGGATACGAGACCAAAGGTGTCCAACTCGCCTCGGTCGGCTCACCCGAGCCGCTCAGGGACTTCCAACCGGACGTCGACGCCATTCAACAAGTAATGAGACCATTCATCGAACAGCAGGAAAAGGATGTCTTGCTTGTCGTGCACTCCTATGGTGGTATCGTGGGGAATGAAGCCGTGAAAGGCCTGGACAAGGCCTCGCGCGAAAGGCAGGGCAAGAAGGGAGGTGTGTCGCACATCTACTTCTGCTGCGCATTCGCGCTTCCCGAGGGCGTCTCCCTGATGGACGCCTTGAACCAGACACCCTTGCCCTGGTTCCAGATCAATGATGCCGAGGACCTGGTCAGCCCCGCCACCCCGATCGAGACCTTCTACAACGACGTCGACAGCCCGGAGAGATACGTGGCCATGTTGAAGCCGCACAGTTACCGTGCCTTCTTTTCCAAAGTCACGGACCCAGGCTGGAAGTATGTGCCGAGCACGTATCTGCTGTGTGAGAGGGACGAGGCGATCCCGCCCCACGCGCAGAGAGGAATGGTCGAGGGAGCTCAGAAGGCCGGGGCGGAGATGAAGGTTGAGACGATGGATGCCAGTCACTCACCGTTTATGAGCATGCCGGGGGAGATGGCACGGTCGATTAGGCGGGCGGCGGGCGAGGCAGTGTAAGAGAGGACTACTATATGAGAGACAGGCACTTGGAGAGAAGGTATTGAGCGGAGACAACATCGTGCATGCTTGAATATGACGTTGAAGCTGCTCGGCAAACGAGCATATAGCCACGATATGTGTCCCCTTTTGGTGCCCTTCGGCACTGATGATCGACGATTTCTCTTTCCTTCGTACCTTGTGTCGACCGCTATCTCGCGTGAACGTCAGACGCTAGAATCCAGTTGGGCTATGGACCACGGCTGATGCAAAAGGGTCAACTTGAGTAAGAAATTGAGTAATCAAACGGCTTGACGGCACCATCGGTCCCCCGTTAAGCGAGTTGTGAAACAGCGGCGGCCATATTCCTTCCCTCTGCCTGACCATTCAGACGCACAGTTTTGCCTCCGCGGCAACAACCTCGCCGATGCAGGGCCGGCCATCCTGCGTGAATCCATCCTGTCGCTTCTGGAATAATGGCACTATGCGGAGTTTCCCGGAAAAGTACGAAGAACGACCTAGTAGGGCCCTGGAGTGTTGTATGTAACTTCTAACATAAAGCGGGTTCTTTAAAGCGTGGCGATATGTCCGCTTCTTTCACTGAAGGCGACCTTTCTCCACTGGAAACTCTTGTGTTAGACTCGATTTAGGCATTGCTGGCATCAGATCCTATTCAGTATCACATACAGAACCTGTGTTCTTCACGGCGCAATGACAGCTCCAGCCATCTTGTGGGTCAACTACGACGCCCAAAATATGAAGACATTGCCACACCGACGCCGCGTCTTCTCACACATCCAGAACAACTATCGCAGCTGGGAGCGACAGGAGAGAGCCAGGGCCTTGCGTGCCTCTGCCAAGATCCCAGGAAGGCCCAAGCAGAAGGATGCAACGGTGAGTATAGATTCTGTCCTATTCCCAGGATGTCTGATGTTGGAATAGTACCGCACTGGCCCGCCCCATAATGACGCCTTGGTCGAAGGCATATCAAGAACCAAGCAGACTACAGACAGCAGTGACGAGGGTAGCCGTCTCATGCTTATGCAAGCTCGACGACGGGGCCAGGCCTTGTCTCCCGTCACGATTCTCAACAGAGGCAACTCCGACCCGTTTGGAGCCTGCGCAGTCCCCATTACCGGTGAAGAGAACAGCATCGTGGCTTTCTACCGAGATATCCTTGTGCCTGGGGCGTATCGGCTTGATCCCAAGTCCAAAAATAGTCTGGCAAGTGCTCGTGCCAAAGTAGACTGGGGGGTCTGCTCCGCCGGGTTACGGGATGAAGGCACCGCTCTGGCTTTCATTGGTAGCAACGCTTACCTCGTCGCAATATGTACCGGATCCGACACTCCTCGGGGACAGTCCCTGAAAAAGAAATCTTTGATCTGTCGTACCAAAAGCACTGCTGCGCTGCGGCAGAAACTGGCCCGCCTTTCCAAAATCGATGCATGGACATGGTGGCATATCTTCATGATCTGGGCTGCTGAGATTGCCGCAGAGAACGTGGCAGCGGCACAGATGCATGGCCACATGCTTAGCAAGTTGGTCGGCGAACATTTCGAGAAGGGCGGAGGCCTTTTCGACACGTTCGACGAGATGGGATTGACCATGATCGAGCTTTTATTTTTCTTCCTGTACGCAGACATGAACATGGCCTCACAGCTCCTGGTTCGCCCCGCTTTCGACGTTTACGAGTGGCTGCCGAAGACCTTCCAGCCCTTCCTGCGGGCCATTGAGCCTATCCTGGTCCCTGCGCCGTTGGATTTCTGTGATCTCGATCCGACAATTGACTCGGAAGAGATGTCGACCTGCATCAAGGACTGTCGCGAGATTTTTACACGATGGCGCCGGAGGTGGTCCAACGGTCTCCCCGCCAAATCGGCCTCGATGCACGTTGGCTGGGGCCAGTATAGATGGTGCATTGCTCTGGGGAGGCTGGTGAGCCGTTATTGCAGATTTAAGGAGCTCTCGGAATCCGCCTCAGGGCCGGAACTTGATTATAATTATGCTCAGCAGTACATGGCCCTTAGTGCCGTCAAGTGCTCAAGAGCTCTGCACCAGAACCACATCTGTGGCAAGAATATTTGGGCAGGGAACGTACTGGAAACATTGCGACCTCTGCTTGAAAAGAGCGAGCGGCCCAGAGACAGTCCTGCGTGGCAAAAATGGAAGAATGCGAGGCTGTGGGCTTTCTACGTCGGTGCCAGATATGAAGGACGCGAGCAGCAGCCGGCTTTGAGCAGCGACTTGTTTGATGGCTGGTTCCATGAGCAGTCTGCCCGTCAGGTCCATGATGTGGGACTTCTCACCTGGGATGATACTGTCCAGATTCTGAACGCGTTCCTCTTCGACTCCTCCGCTCAACAAGCGCAAAGGTCTTGGTTCCAAGAGACTATGAAATTGAAGGCTGCGTCTATTGCTGAGATTGGCGTGTCGGATAAAGTGGTCCTAGGTCGAGCCGAGTAGGAGGCAGCCTGGGCAAGGCTTCAAATAAACCAACGAAAACATATCTAAGTGGAATTCCGTCTTAGGCGCGTCCTCACATTTCTCTTGGGCGAGAAGCAAGATGACATTTGAACATAAAAATTGGGAGGGACGCTGAGTTCCAACTTAACGGAGAAGGGAAGTGCAGAAGTGGACGTATCTCGCTTTTGCTGACTGAGCTCGCTGAGCATTCAGCCTGATCGTGATTCTCAAAAGGTGCAACTTTGCCGAACAGGTCGATTGAACACCTTGTCGCAGTCTGTAGACCATCAACTCTCCGTCTCCAGACCTGATCATCCTGCGCGGGCGAAGCCATGCATCTCTTCAGACTGCTTGCGCTGACAGCGCTTTCCCTGACCGCTGCTGTCTCCGCAAAAAAGGCTGCCACGACAAGCAAATTCGACACGTACTTCGCCAAACAAGTCTCATCCGCACCTTTCGAACTCGACGAGAAAAGCTACAATGAGCTGACGGCCTCACCGCGGGACTACTCACTCGCTGTCCTACTGACCGCTCGAGATCCAAAATATGCATGTGGAATTTGTCGAGATTTCGATCCGGAATGGAGCATTTTGGGGAGAAGCTGGCAGAAGGGAGATCGACATGGGGACAAGAGGTTGCTTCTGAGCACGATCGATTTTGATCAGGGCAGGAATGTTTTCATGAAGGTCTGTTGATAGCAGTACATCTCCGGTGATGAGAACTCGTCACTGACCAGACATCTCATACAGCTCCAACTCCAAACCGCTCCTGTCCTCCTCTTGTTCCCTCCCACGGTGGGTGAGCATGCCAAACCGGACGGCTCACCACTCCGACTCGATTTTCTCGGTCCGCAAACGGCGGAAGGCGTCTACAGCTGGCTCCTGCGACACCTCCCAGCCGGCCACTATCCTCCAATCGTCCGACCCATCAACTATGCAAGAATTGGCGCCTCTCTGACCATAGCCTTGGGGCTGTTTACGTTTATCACAGTGGCATATCCCTACCTGATGCCGATTATTCAGAACCGCAATTTGTGGGCCGGAATCAGTTTGATCATGATCCTGCTCTTTACCAGCGGACATATGTTCAATCATATCCGCAGGGTACCCTACGTTGCTGGAAATGGGCGTGGTGGGATAAGTTACTTTGCTGGTGGATTTCAGAATCAGTACGGGATGGAGACACAGATTGTCGCTGCAATGTGTAAGTTGCTGTCCGATCCCGTGCGGCCAAGAAGGAGGATTCGAACACGGAACTTTGCTAATATTTCTCAAACATCAGATGCACTTCTTGCCTTCGCAACGATCAATCTCGCTCTCCGAGTGCCGCGGATTAAGGATCCCAAGACCCAGCAAGCAGCAGTCATAATCTGGGCAGCGGTTATTTTCGGGATGTACAGCTTCTTGATGAGCGTCTTTCGGGTCAAGAACGGGGGCTATCCGTTCTGGCTGCCACCGTTTTGATCATTGTTAGAGGATGCTAGGGTTGAAGGATGGAGTCAATCATGCAAGGGTTACGGGCGCCAAAAAAAAGTGAATATTTAGAAATACGGGGCTTAGGTTATTGATTGATAGAATTGAAAAATCTTCAACTGCTGAAAGCCTTGGCCATGATGGCTGCTCACTCTCCTGAATTTGTTCAGCCTCGAGTCCTCGAGCCTTGCGAGCTCGGCGCTTTCCCCAATATTTTATTTAGCGGAAAATGCGGAGTAGCCCAGAATCGAGTTTCCAGACTTTTTTGTTGTTGCTCGATTCGATAATTTGAAGGCAATTTGGTCTCGAGGGCCTTCTCCTGATGATTTTATAGCATATACTTGGAGACGAAGGACTGTTGTTGTCGGCGATTTCCTATATACTGTTTTTCATTCTTGCTTTTCTGGCCCTGCGGTTCATTATCAGCCATGGAAGACTTCTCCCAGTCCCGCGGGGACGACGACCTCTTCGACGACGAAATCATCCCCTTTGACAATCCACCCTCTCCAGAGAAAGTCACAACTCAGCTCGAGCAAGTCTCGCTGGAACCCTCTCCCGCTCCCGCTCCCGCTGCCATTCCCGCTGCCTTTCCCGCTCCCATTCCCGCTCCCATTCCCGCTCCGCCTGTCGGGGCTGAATCTTCACCAGCGTCTGAGCCCTCGCCGGTGAAACCAGCGACCCCGATCGAGCACCCGCTCCCCGGCTCCAAACTGAGACAGAGAGGCAGAGGTGGCCATGGTACTGGACAAGGAGAAGCGAGTAGAAAGATTGCTACTGGGCTGGAAGACTCGAAGTGGGCAGTGAAAGGCGCAGACGCTGGCCCTCCTGGCAGAGACACGAAGTCTACACGGCCACCCGCGTCCCGAGGTCAGCAAATTTCAGAGACAAGCACCATACCCTCTGAGCCAATACCTCAGCCGCATGGCGAAGACTCAACATTATCAGCGACCCCCGCCGCTCCCAGCAGCATACCCACTGGCCCGTCAAACACTGCCACCCGTACCCCCGCCGTGCGCGGGGACCGTCTCTCCACGGGCGGGGTCCGCCCTCCTAAACTCTCGGACGAAGAACTCACCGCCAAACTTGCCGCTGCAAAAGAACGGTCGCAGTCGCTTGCTGCCGCCCACGCGAGGGCCCAAGCGGACGCCGCAAACTTTGAAGAGAGAGAAAGACAAGCGAGGGAGAGGAGGGAGAGGGATATAAAGGACAGGAGAGTCATGGAGGGAGAGAGGGAGAGGAACCGGCTTAGGAAGATGGCGGGACAATTGGGGCGGGAGTGGGATCGGGACAAGGACGAACAACAGGCCAATGGGAGAGGAGGGAGGAGAGGGTATTCTGGCCCCGCTCCAGGAGAGGAGGATGATCTGAAGATGTATGAGTGGCATGAGGACCGGGGACGGGGGCGAGGGAGGGGAAGAGGAGAGGGAGGGGGCGCTGGAAGGGGTAGAGGTCGAGGTGGTCCTAGAGGAGCCGGGTTTGGCCATAACGGCGACGGCCACGCCCACCAGCTGCAGCCAGGTTGGTCTGTGGAAACCGATTTCCCTTCTCTACCTGGCTCCAATCCTGCTGTGAAAAAAGAGCCCGGCGGCGATATGAATACGATCCCAAATCCCACCGCCTCCAAACCGAGTCGCTCGGGCCTGGTCGATGGAGGAGGAGGAGCTGGAGGTGGTGGTGGTGATGGAGGAACCTGGGCCGAGCAAATGGAATCCAGCGAGCTCAATGAGGAAAATAAGAACAAGCCGCGGAACTTCTGGTAGGATAGCAGAGGGTTGCCCGTCGCCTCTGTCCCGTTGTACAGTTGTCGATTGTCATGTTACATACTACACACTACACAACACGCACTGCTACTATGTTCGTCATATATCGCGTATACACACCTATCCCAAGAGCCAATGCAGCGTACCAGATATCTTCAGTTCCCTATCTTTTACCTTTTAGTAGCTGCTGGTTGGAGACCAGTGAACGCAATGTACCGGGTACCTTGACTTGGTGCTTTGGAGAAGAAGCGTTAGATTTATAAGAATGCAGAGGAACATGGCGCGCATCGTAATATACGGTACATCGCATATCCCAAACCCGTGTCCCCGGTACCTCGTAACTGTTGTACCATTACACAATGCATTTCAGGGGTATCTCGTTGCGCTTTTCGTGGGTAAAGCATTTTCCCTTGTTTCCTCCCGTCTCGTCCTGTCTTTGTCCTGCGCCCTTCCCCTGCTACTCTTCCACCCCAGACAAACAGAGTATGCGGTGGTATCGGGTGGACAGAAACGTAAAGGAAAGAAAAAGCAAAGTGATAGGCTAGCTATCATTCCTAACCCCCGCCGAGACCATGTTTTTGCCGCGTCGATCTCAAATCCCAAGGTTCCCATTTCGCTATGCGTCGCAATGATGTTTCATGACCACGAATCCAGAAGGCACGTCGCCGACGGGAGGGGGAGAGGAGCGGTGTTTCTACCACCGGCCCCTCCCTCGTCCGCGAAATGCTCCGCCGCCCCTCCCGTAGCCGCCGCCGCCGCCGCCGCCTCCTCCTCCTCCTCGACCATATCCCCCTCCACCTCTGCCCCATCCACCACCGTCGCCATATCCTCCATCATCATAACCTCTCGGCCCAGTGGGACTGCCGCTCACATTCTCTTCCTGCGGTCTCACAGGGGGTGGTCCTCGTCCTTTAAGTTCTTTCTGTAACGTCTCGTGCGTCCGCCTCATCTGCGCGTAACCTAGGTGCATTTTCCCGTAGAAATGATCAGCCAATCGCCTATCATTGTCCAGTCTGGACAAATATGCGCCACAGACGTCGCAGACTTGTAGTTTCTGGTGCCCCGATGGGCCTGACGTGTCTGATAACGACTTCAGATCCCGCTCGGCTTGTTCTTTCGCTAGTTTGGCGGTCCGAACTTTGTGGAACTCGGTGCAGGCCAGACTCACCGAGCCCATTTCTGCGAGGCAATTGACTTCGAGGAGGCCTGTGTTTATCGTCTTGGTGAGATCCGATATGAGTTTGAGCAGATTGTTTGTCTGGCGTATTTCATCTGGCGTCTTCTCTAACCGCCGTTGTGCTTGGTCGATCCTTCTATTGCAATCATCAATGTATTTCTGCATATCTCGCATATAGTCGTATTCGAATCCGTATTTTTGTTTCTCTGTCGGGGGGAGGGCGTCGTATTCCATCTTCAGGTTCTCCGGGTGGGCCTTGGGGCAAGGACCTAGGTCTTGCTTTGTGTTTGTGAAGAGGTCGTGAGGGCATGTTCCAACCAGGTATGAACGGCAAACATTGGGCGAGTTGAGGGTGAGGTTTGCGGATTTGGAGGAGGAAGAGCCCATTCCCATGAACTGGTCGCCCATCAGCTGCTCCAGCAGCTTGCGCTGCTCGGCGGCCATGGTGAGGGAGATCCGAGATTTGGAGGGACTCTCTAACTTTTCTTGGTCTTTGCACGCTTGGAGTTTCGTCGGGATAGAATCGCAGCTGTCTGGTCGTCTGGTCGTCTGGTCGTCTGGTCGTGGTCTGTAGCAAGTGCTTGCAAGTGAATTCTAAGTCCGCAAATGCAGAGACAGAAGTGGTGGAGGAATCGGCTGAACTGCGGCAGAATTCTCGCAGCCACTTTTCACTCGGATTCACGAATCAGTGCTTGATCAGTGTCCTCTCTTGCGCTTGACTTGTTGTCAATGTATCTCAGCACAAACAGATTGCTTATAGCGATGCCGGCATGTCCCGGTTTCTGTTTCTTCTCTTCATCTCTGCGCTCCTGGCCTTGAGCGTTACCGCCTCAGATTACTATGAGCGATTGACTCTGACCCCTTTACCCCTCGGTTCTCTCCTCGCCTCGTTCGACTTCCGCAGCAATGAAAGTGCCACGGACTATGAAGCCCAGAATTTCAGATACTTCCCCCGCTCTCTGGGCCAGGCGTTGAGGCATGCCGACACGCAAGAACTACATCTGAGGTTTACCACAGGACGATGGGACCCGGAGACTTGGGGAGCGCGTCCATGGGACGGCACAAAAGAGGGTGGCACCGGAGTGGAGCTATGGGCATGGATAGAGGCAGACTCAGAAGAAGAAGCGTTTGCGAAGTGGACAACCTTGACACAATCGCTCTCTGGCTTGTTCTGCGCCTCGTTGAATTTCATCGATTCAACAAGGACCACTAAACCTGCCTTGTCCTTCCAGCCTTCAGGGAGATTCCAGAGTATGAGCCAGAAACTTCATTTCTTGCATGGGGTACTTCCGGGAGAAGTAGTGTGCACAGAGAATTTGACCCCCTTCCTGAAACTCCTGCCGTGCAAAGGCAAGGCGGGGATATCAAGCCTTCTGGATGGGCATAAGGTTTTCGACGCTTCATGGCAGAGCATGGCTATTGATGTTCGGCCAAAGTGCTCTACTGGGGTTGGCGAGCGCCAAATGGAGATCAGCCAGACCATTGACATTGTCCTCGACATTGAACGGTCCAAGCGGCCGCGAGACAATCCAATTCCCAGACCGATACCTCCAGAACAACTTGTCTGCGATGAGTCCAAGCCTTATCATTCGCACGATACTTGTTATCCTCGCGACATGGTGGATGAAATGCCGTGGTCTCTCAAGGATGTCTTTGGAAGGACTTTGGCTGGGACATGTCCTCTAGCGGATGACGAGGGTCCTGATTCAAAAGCTGTGTGCCTGAACGTGCCGCACGATCGAATGGTGTTAGTCAGCCATAGCGGGTTTGAAGTCAAATCCGAGCCAGGTCCTAATGAATCAAGGTGTTATTCGATAATGCCTTTCGAAGAATTCGATCTCGAAGTGCCCCGACAGCAATCTAGCACCAGAAAGCACGATCTGGGCCATGAGCTCCTTCGAGCAGAAAGGACCATGACCGGCCACGGCGCTGCACACGGTGGCATGCGCACCATCTTTACAAACCCATCCTCGACCGAGTCCGTTCAATTCGTCTATTTCGAGAGCCTGCCCTGGTTCATGCGCCCTTACATGCACACCCTCAAGGCTCAAATCACTCATTCATCCTCAACGCCTTTCGACACTTCCAGACTGGAGGAAGAAAAGATAATCATGGACATGTATTACCGGCCCGCAATCGACCGACATCGTGGCACGCAGCTCGAACTCCTCCTCACTGTCCCGCCCCTCACCACTGTCTCACTAACATACGCCTTTGAAAAATCGATCCTTCGCTATACAGAATATCCGCCGGACGCGAATCGCGGATTCAACATCCCCCCTGCGGTCATCCGCATCCTCTCGCCACAGCTCACTGATCCGGTCACAGGAAATGCAAGGGATGTGTATATTAGGACGACAAGCTTACTATTGCCATTGCCGACGCCGGATTTTTCGATGCCATACAATGTGATCATATTGACGAGTACCGTCATGGCGTTGGCGTTTGGCAGCATCTATAACTTGTTGGTGAGGAGGTTTGTTGGTGCTGATGAGGTTGGAGAAGGGAAATTACACGGCTTCATGAAGAGGGTAAGGGGTGTGGTACAAGGAATGGTTGTACGAGCCAAGGATCGATTACAGGGGAAAGGGAAAGTGGAATAGATATCAATTTTGTTTTCCATTGACACCTCGCTCTCATCAATGGGGTTTTTATCCAACACGTGCTTATCGTAGATATTATATCGAGAGGCGTGTGCTGGTTCTCAACGTCTCCTGCCCACACCTCCTTCAGCCCCCCGCCCTTCCATGCTCACAATCTCACCGATCCCCGCCTCTTCTTGCTCATCCTCCAACCTTCCGACCTCCTCACGACAATCCCACCACCTCTCCTCGGCCTGCTCAAAGGCCTTCTTCCTCAACTCCTTGATCGTCTGCTCAGCCGCCAACGCCGCCATCTCAGCCTTACCGCCGTACGATTGTTTCTCGATCAGGATCCGCTGCCAGTCTTCCGAGGTGCGGGCGTAGAAGTCCCGGAGCGATTCGAAGGGGCGCGGGAAGGGGCGGGAGTCCTGCGAGGCGAGGGTCTCTGGTTCGGTTTCGAGTTCCGTGGCGCGGAACAGGGGCGTTGTAGGGGCGGTGGACATTGAAGGCGAGCTGAAGATGGACACGGTGTCCCCCACTTTGCTCTCGACTTCTTCGTCCGTGTCCATGTCCATGTCTTCATCGTCGTCGTCCCCTTCTTCTTCGTCATCGTCTTCGTCCATCTCTTCATCGCTCTCTTGGCTGGTTACGTTCCAGTTGACGGGTTCGACGTAGTGTAACTCTTTCACGCCGTCAAGCTTGCCCAGGTCAACGGCGTAGAGGTCTGAGAAAGTGATCTCCACGTCCTTTTTCTCGAACGTGCCCCCAAATATGTACAATATGTCGTCCTGCACAGTAAGCTGCGCGTTGAAGCGAGGATGGGGCATTTCGAATCGAACAGGAAATACCCTTTTTGGGACCTCAGGCTCAGGTTCTTCCTGGTCCGTCACATTGATGTCGATGTCCTCGGCGGCCGATATTGAGCCCTTCGTCTCGAGAGCTGCGAGGTTGCGGAGTAGTTCTTCCTCATCTGCTTTGCCCCTATCACGACCTCCCCGCGTTGCGGCTTGGATTTGCTTCTTGGCCCCTCCGGCTTTCGGTCGTCTCAACGAAAGCGGAAAAAATCGATTTCGATCAATGTTCCAGATGAACATCTCGTCGAAGAACTCACTGTCGATGCCTTCCTCGCTGTCTTCGACATCGTGCACGCCTCCAAACATGACACCGCGTCCTTTGTGCGAGGACATTGTTACACCTGCGCGTGGCGGATTGGGCGCGTTGGCCGGCCGCTTCCGCCGTTCCCAACGCAGTGATGGAGGTGCACCGCTCGAGGCTTCTGGGGCTGGAGGAGTGATGCGGAGGAACCAGGTGTCTTGGTGCATGAGCGGCTTGAGAATATTGCGCACAGGGCCTGAAGACCCGCTCCCTTTACCGACCTGCTTTCCTCCACCACCAGCACTTGCGGATGTCGTCTTTATACGGGAGTAGCCTCCATACAGAACAGCGCCGGACTCGTGGGGCAGAAAGCTGAATGAGGAGCGAGGGTCAGGTCTCTGGGCTGCTGGCGGTAGTTTCATTTCATGCCATGTATTCTCCTTGCAGTCATATATCCACGTGTCATTCAAGTACCTCGTCTGCTGCGACGTATCCTGAAAGCCGCCGAAGAGAACAATATAGTTCTTGAAATATGTCATTCGGTGTCCGCTTCTAGCTGGTGGGCTTTTGCCTTTGGCCCTCGGTTCGAGTTTGGTCCATTCCCTCGATTCAGTGTCCAAATGCCAGAAGTCGTGATAATGGTAGAATTGATTCTGTTTCGGCGAAGAAAATTCACCTCCTGAAACGTATATCCCACCAGTGTTACCGCCCCGGCAGGCTGCATGCCCACTTCGCGGTAAAGGACTGTTTCCTGAGACTATCTGGTGCCACTCACCTTTATCGATGAGGTATACGAATAGGTCATTGTAAAAGGAGGCAGTACTCCCGTCATGATACTCGCCGCCGAATATGAACAACTCGTTCCTGTTGGATGGCGAGGCAACTATTGTACTGGACGACCTCGGACCAGGCGGGACACAGGGCTGTTCTGTGACCTTGAGATACTTGGCTTGCTCCTCAGCGTAGGCAGCTAAGATGGCGTCAAGGTCGCCGTTGTCGTCGCCATCCGAGTCGGCGTTCAGAGCCGCTGCTTTAGCACTTTTCTTTTTCTCGCCTTTTGCGGCTTTCTTCGATTGTTTTGCTGCCGCGCGGGCTTTTTGTTCAGCAGTTTTCGCCTTCTTACCCTTGACCATGTTGGCTTGCAAGGGGCCAGTTGGAGAAGCTAGTCTACCCTGGAGAAAAGCTTATCCCGGCATGCACAGCACCTCTGTGAAAGGGTTGTCGACTGCAGGCGACGCGTGTGTTGGTGCTTTGGTACAATTTATTAAGGGCTACTTTTCGAGCCGAGAAACTTGAATCACATGCTTCGGCGTTCCTTGGCGGCTTAGTCATCGCTTCCACCGCGTACGGCGCGTCCCTGCGAGCCTGGTCCCTTCAACGCGTCGTTGGCGGGGACTTTGGCATCCTCCAAGCTCGACTGGCGCAGACGCACAACATCTACCACAGCCATCCGCTACCAAAGTCCTGTATCTGCAGAACCGTTCTGGGGATACACCAAGATGAGACGGACCTATGACCAAGAATAATCTCAGCAACTCGCTCTCATGGCTCTTGCAGCACCCACACTCTTTTGGATCTCTGGAACACATATCTGTTATTGCTGATGTTGCGATTGGGTCCTACGATGAGTCGGAAGCAGCACACACGAACGATGAGATGGCAAGATTGCAGCTAGCACCACAGATTGCCCCGAGACCAAAACTGCATACTCAATTAAACCACGATCCTAATCCATTTCCCACCCCTGCTCCCTCGCGATCTTCAGACAACAAGCCGCAATCGAGTCCCCCAAAGCAGAAGCATGGAACGCCTTCCACATCTCGGCACGCGACCAAGCCGCGCACGCCCGTAACGAGCTTTGACGATATCAAGTTTGACGATTCCAAGGACATCCTCGACATCGACGAAATTGATCTTACTGGCGACATCACAACTTCTTCCTTCGGCGAATTTGGTCCGCCAATCCAGCTATGGAACGAAAGGTCAGCTTCTCGCATAGAGCCATCGCCGAAGAAGAAAGGAAAGAAGAGGAAGAGCGACGAGTATGAATCGGACCTGCTCTCGCCGCACTCAAGTCGGAAGTCAACAAAAGTGATCCAGCAACGGACAACTACGACGACATCTCCAATCCGCGGTAGCCAGACGCGCCTTATCGGAAAACGTCTCCAAGAAGAAGTTAATCTGACCCAAACAACAATCCGACCAAAGGCTGAGGCCTCAGAGCCAGACACCTCTCCAGATTCCTGTAGTGAAACGGTTGAGGGAGGTCGAGGTCACAAATGCAAAGTACCGGAAGATAGCCACCAACCGCAAGCTCCGGTGCGTTCTCAACGAACCCGTACGCAGCGGTCACAAAAGACCATTCATGACTCGGACGACGATGAAGACGTATCGCCTGTTCACAAGCTCGAATCCGATGCGTCGGGCTCAGCAATCCCCAAAGACCAAGGTGGTCTAGGTTTAGGCAATATGGTCACAAAAGGACATGACGTGGAAACTATTTTCCGCTCACCGGTTCGATCGCAACTATTGACGGTTGAAGGAGCGTCTGGGCCGTCGGATCCCGTCCAAGTTAGTACGACGCTGACGCCTCGGACGACGTCGAACCTCGGAGTAATGCTCAACAATAACGTTCCGACACCAAACCTGACCGGCGACCTGACATTGAAACAGAGAAAGCTGATCGATAGCTTTGTTATGGACGGTAAAGAGCAGCTACAGGGTCTTCTGCGACGGCTTGAGAACTCGAAAGAAGTTGTTGACAGACAAATCCTAGATGAGATGTGCGAACGGGGCGCTGCTTCCAACCACTTAAAGGAAAGGCGGAAGACAATAGGGGCCAAGATCACTGCAGCAACGCGACTTCAGGAAGAATCTGCCAACCTATCAAAACTTCGAAGCCAACGAGAACAGATGTTTGTTCAGCGAGAAGAAATTCACAAGGCGGGCCACATCGTTGATCCCGATGATGACGAAGATGTCTTGACATCACTGTGCGCAAAGATTTTCAAGGCGAAGAGTGAAATTGACTCGCGAGAACTCACAATCTTCACTCTTTTGGAACAGTTGGGAGTGTCGACATCCAGCAGAATGGAAGACCCTTCAAAGATAGACCGAGATCATCTGCTCTCCTCGAGTCCAGGGCTATCCGACCAGAAGGTCCTGGTTGCCTCAACACAAAAGGTACCTCAATCA
Source organism: Cladophialophora psammophila CBS 110553 (assembly GCF_000585535.1). Taxonomy (NCBI): domain Eukaryota; kingdom Fungi; phylum Ascomycota; class Eurotiomycetes; order Chaetothyriales; family Herpotrichiellaceae; genus Cladophialophora; species Cladophialophora psammophila. The sequence goes on from NW_006912922.1 coordinate 832,600, forward strand.
ACGTCAAAGAATGCGAATGGTGAGACCCCACGTGGTCTCTCTCACCTCTCGACGCAGTCGATTCGCCAAACTCCGTCGTTGAACCGGTACGACGCAGTTGACATAGCTATCAAGTCGTCAAACCGAAGTCCTTCTCCCTGTCGCGATTCTCCCAGAAGAACACAACTATCGGAGTACACAAAGACGCACCGTTCCACCCCTATAGGCTTAGACATTCCCGGCTCAAGTCGCGCGTTCGCAAATGTAGGTGCAGAAGCTAACATGGGAGACTTTTCAAGAACGATGGGTAGCCCAACGCGTGACTTTCCATTCGATGATGAGGATTTCGAGGATGGTCTAGATGACGAAGAAATGTACAAAGTTGCAGAGCAGTTCGAACAGAACCTGTCATCGATGACAACGGCTGACCGGAGTGAGCGCACTGCCCTGCGTGAGGTGAGCGACAACATCCGCAGAATTTCGCCTCAGAAACCTGCATCCAGATCGTCGGTACGGCCCTCACCCGCGGCGCTGATGCAATATCCATGGTCGAAAGAAGTGTATTCGACTCTAAGGAAAATATTTCATCTCCAAGAATTCCGCCACAATCAACTGGAAGCCATCAATGCGACATTGGGCGGCAAGGACGCCTTTGTGCTAATGCCTACCGGAGGAGGCAAATCTCTCTGCTATCAGTTGCCAGCTGTGGTACAGAGCGGGCGGACAGCAGGGGTGACTATCGTCGTCTCTCCCTTACTCAGCCTGATGCAGGATCAGGTGGATCATCTGCAAAAATTGCACATTCAGGCTGTTCTGGTCAATGGACAGACTTCGAATGAACATCGGAACTATATCCTCCAAGCCTTACGATCTAATGAGCCCGAGAAGTTCGTTCAGCTTCTGTACGTAACGCCTGAGATGCTCAACAAGAGCGAAGTATTCTTCAAAGTCTTTCTGGATCTGAACAAGAGGAGCCTTCTAGCACGCATTGTGATTGACGAGGCACACTGTGTCAGCCAGTGGGGACATGATTTTCGACCCGACTACAAGGCGGTGGGTGAAGTTCGCCGACGTTTCAAGAATGTGCCTGTGATGGCCTTGACCGCGACGGCGACGGAAAATGTGAAAGTGGACTGCATGCATAATCTAGGCATGGATGGCGCTGAGGTCTTCACGCAGAGCTTCAACAGACCGAACCTCACGTACGAGGTAAGGCCTAAGGGCAGCAAGCAAGCAGTGCTTGGAAGCATTGCACGTCTCATAGAAGAGTCTTACAAGGGACAGGCAGGAATCATCTATTGCCTGTCGCGCAGAACTTGTGAAGACGTTGCGAAGCAGCTCCAAGAAGAATATAATATTCGAGCCCGCCATTACCATGCTGGGCTCGATGCTGCAGAGCGGATCCATATCCAGAAAGAATGGCAAGCCGGAGTGTACAAAATCATTGTTGCCACGATCGCGTTTGGCATGGGGATCGACAAGCCCGATGTTCGATTTGTCGTTCATCACACTATTCCCAAAAGCCTCGAAGGTTACTACCAAGAGACAGGTCGAGCTGGGCGGGACGGTGGCAGAGCTGGGTGTTATCTCTACTACGGCTATGGCGATACGACCTCCATCAAGCGGATGATTGAGAAAGGCGACGGCGACTGGCAGCAAAAAGAGAGGCAGAAGCACCTGTTGCGCAATGTCGTTCAATTCTGCGAGAATCGCAGCGATTGTCGCAGACAGCAAGTGCTCGGATACTTCAATGAACACTTCAAGCGAGAAGATTGCAACGATACCTGCGACAATTGTAACTCGACCAGCACCTTCGAAACCCAAGACTTTTCCGAGCATGCGAAGAATGCAATTCGTATTGTTCAGCAAGTATCTCGTGAGCAAGTTACCCTGTTACACTGTGTGGATGTCTACCGTGGTGGCAAAAACAAGAAGATTTCTGAGCTCCAGCACACCAAACTTCGCGAATACGGGCTTGGGGCGGATTTAGCCAGAGGGGACGTGGAACGATTATTCTACCGGCTCATTAGTGAGGATGCTTTGGTAGAATATAACAAGGTCAACACTGCTGGCTTTGCTACGCAGTATGTCAAGCCGGGACCCAGAGCTCCCGAATTTGAGACTGGCCGAGTGACACTGAGTATGCAAGTTCTGGTCTCGCCGAGAGGTAAATCGAGACCTAAGGAAGGCGGTTTGAAGAGCAGAAAGAAAACACAACGGAACGGCGTCAAAGCCGCTGCTGACGATCATCCGGCGTCTACCAACGTTTCGTCGCCGTTGCAGCCTAGGTCTCGCAGGATTCCTCCCTGTGCGCAGGATGACGAGGATTCAGACGAAGAGTTTGTCGACGAATTAGAGGAAGAAGATGACGGCCACTATTTTGAATCGATGCCAGCTGTTGGCAATCGCCGGCCCACTAGAAATGCCAAAGTTGGACCTCCAATTACGACTGATGAAAGGACGGGACAACTGGACGAGGTGCACCAACATATACTTGATGACTTTGTCGAGAACGCAAAGAAGGAAATTAAGCGCATTCAGATCATGAATGGCCTACGGCAGACATCAGTATCGGATCTGATACTCCGCGAAATCGCGACTCAGTTCCCCCAGGATGAGAACGCGCTCCGAGACATTTGCAGGATGAATCCAGAAACCTTCCGAATGTTTGGGCCCGTCTTGCTGCGTCTGGCTAGATCCGCTTATAATGACTACAAGGCGATGAGGGAGGCAACAGGGGAAGATCTTGACGAACCTCACGACCGATCAATTGTGGAAATCAGCGACGACGAGGATGCAGATCAAGTGACTGAAAGCGATCGAGATTTCGATGCAACCGAGAGCAGTCACTACTTCGGTGTAGCTGACGATGTCAGCCATTTCAACGAGCAATGTAAGTTAGTGTGTTGCAGCGGACAATCTTCCAGCTACTGACAAATACCAAGTGTCCCAGACATCAGCATTCGAGACCAAACCTCAGAAGGTGGCATCGAAAAAGCGCAACTCTCGTCCCAGATCTGCTCCTTGGAACCGGCGGGGTTCGCGCGTCTCACAGCAGCGTGGTAGCGGGAGCTCCAGAGGAAGAACAACGGGCATGAAGGGGAAGAGAGTCAGCGGTGCCATTGCAAGGAAGGTCAAAAGCGGTTCCAGTGCGCGGACTAGCACCAGCAGTGCAGGCTTGCAAGAATCTGTGTATAAGAACAGCAAAGAAGCCTCATCCAGCCGGAGCCGTGGGGGGTATGCCGGTGCTGGTGCAGCAGGAAAGATTAGCATGATGCCGACCTGAAGGCACCAAGGATGGGTGCTGCTGAGCGAATGATCAAAGAAATGACCGGAAGATTCTCCCTCATAAAGCTGTGTCGTGGGACGTTGGGCGCGTTCCTTCCCAGACAAATCCCAGGGTATCCTCACCCCATCCTTCCTTCCTTCTTCGCCTTGTCCTTCGCCCTCTCGCTCCTTCCCAACAACCTCTATCCAATTCCTCCGGGCGCCTCCACCTTCTCCTTCTCGTCAATCGGCCAGACCTTCACTTCTGGATGGAAATCACCATCACCCTCTTCCCGGCATGACAACCCCCCCGTCGATGCGCTGATTGTCTTCTCTCGTCTGTCCGCCACCTCACCTCCTGCTCACATCGCTCTGTTTGTTCTTCTGCCATTTCTCACATCGCGCACCTCCAAGCACGCGAGACATTCGTCTGCGATGCCGCTTGAGGAGATCAGCCCCAACATCCAAAAAGATGCCACACAGAATGGCGTCAAACAGGACGAGTTGGCGACGGCGCCGTCGACCACGTCACTTCGCTCCAGTGCCGTGCAAAGCATGCTGAGAAACACGACGGAACTGGGAGACAGTGGCCCATTTGCCGTTCGCCCTTCACGCATCCCCCGTTCTGCTTCTCGCCTGCAGTCAACTAGACGCCGTACTGGCTCCTTGGATGCCTCATTCACTCCCCAGCTCGGACACCAACGATCCCCCCGAAGACGCTCCCACCGACACCACGGCCCTCGGCCGGCCCCATCGTCGTCAGCGTTGTCAGGTCGAGAGACCATCCATTCTGCCCAGACACCTTTGCGCCCAGGCCCGCGTTCAAAGAGAGTCGGGCATCGCCACAGATCGCAGTTTGCCCTCGGCCCCGGCGTTCCTGGCCATCCTCTTCACACGCACAGATCGCTGATCACTCTACGCAGTCAGCGAGACTTTCATAGCCTGCACTCCAGTTCTCCCATGATTGTCCACGGCCACAGACGCCGCCCTGGGTATCGGGCCTCCTCCCCCGCTCTAAGTGAGGCATACCCGTACAGATATGGTGCAAGACATGGCTACCCAAGAGTGGCAAGTGTTGGGACAGTTGCCTCATCCCCTGTCTCTTTGCATCATCTGCGGCCTGGTCCACCTGGGTACCCACCTGAGTTGAACAACTCTATCTCTTCCTTTGTCCGGTTGCCGTCACCGGCGGTTTCTTCCATGAATGGGTTGCCCGGTACCACTTATCCGCTGCAAAGAACGACTACCCCAATGTCCAACTCGCTCCAGAGTTTTCGGCCGGTCTGGAATCACAGTGCTGCCTCATCTCGAGGTTTGCCAAAATCTCCAACCGAGTCCACAACGCCTCACTATTATGACTATTCTGAGTCTTTTCTCGAGGAGGATTGCTTCTCGCCGCCGGACGACCCTTCTGCAGCCAGTCTTCCCTTCAATATGGACCAGACAATCCTAAACAACCTCCCTGCGCCGGAAGGCCGTCAGGCTCAATCCCCTTTTGGCACGGTCCCTGGGTCTGTCTTCCATCCGTCGGAGCTGCCGACTGGACATAACCGCCGTCCAAGTGAGCAATCAAAACAATCAAAATACAGCTACGCTGGCGTGATCCCGCCTCGAAAGTCGAGTCTCGGAGCCACCACTGCGCCGCCCATGAGGCCTGCCTCTGCCAATAAAAAGGTCAGAGACCCCCAATGCTTTTGCAATTCCTGAAGATGTCCTACGTAATCGTTCATCTGCTGATAGAATGTCCACCAGGCGAGTGAGAGGGTTAGTCCTGCCGATCATGACCACCTGGAGGGGCGGTCGAAAGATGAAAAGGACAATCCTCGGGCGTCAACCGCCTCACGTCGAACATGCGGCTCGACCCACTCAAGTGCATTCTTTCCAAACGCAAGTCGAAGCCCGCGAGATCTCACAACGCTCGCGGCTCGAGTGCACTCGCCTGTCTTTGACCACAAACCTTCCATCTCCGGGCTGATGGCGTACGGAGATCAGCATTGTGACAGAAATCACAGGCAAGCATTTAGTGACCTTCAACGGGTCCAATCTCAATGGGAATTGCCTTCATTCAATTTTCGACCATTTTCTTTCGGTTCTTACTCACCTGGGCTCAAGGAACGACCAAAGACATCTGCCGACGTCCGTTCGAAGGAGGGCCCCGAGATATTGTCGCCAATGCCCGAGCGCCCAATGTCATCGCAAAGTAGAAAGCGCTTCAGCCGTATTCTTGAAATTCCCGACAACTATGTCACCGACCGAGGAAAAGTACTCCATCACGTTCAAACTTTCTCCCGACTCGATGCTGTGGAAGAACATCCTGACCTGCAATCACTTGAGAGAGTTCTGTCGCCGCACCCGGAGGGTGAACCAATGATCGACCTTGCTGAGCAGAAAAACCGGTGGGAGCCTCCGGCAAGCGACCAGGCGGCCCCAAGTGCCAACGGGGATGCCAGTCAGATGACTATCAACGAGAGATCAACCATCGAGTCACTCTTGGATAGACATATTGAATGCTTAGGCTTGATTGACAACGGGATTGAGGGCTCGGGCAGTCCTCCTGAAACAGACAATCCTTCTGAGGATCCAATCGCTCCACCAGACAGTAGCGGAGAAAGCACCATAAGAGCACCGTCGATCATGCCGAGGATTCTCTCGCCATGGAATTTGAGGCCAACAACCTCGAGTTCGACTATTCAGCACTCGAGCCTCGCCAGTTCCGAGAGGCGTCGACTCATACCCCGACGTCTCTTTGCTAGTATGGATGCTAGATTGCCCCCTGGGGCAATTCTAGAAGATTATCAAGCCAATGGCACATCCATCTTGTCCTCCGCCAGCTCGAGAATTCGGGGACCCTCATCCGGCTGGCAGACACTCCAGTCAACCAGTGGACTGTTAACTTCAGAGTCAACCAAATCTGACCGGTCAAACACGAAAGGATCATTGACGTCGGGTGACATGGCTGACATTGACTCGGATCCTCCACGAGCGAGATTTAAAGTCAGGAGGCTCTCAGAATTGAGCTTAAGCCCCGAGACGGAGAGTGCCCTGCCGGTCAGGAGAGTCCAGAATGCGCTTCATCGCAGATCAAAAAGCGACATACATGCCAGACAGGCATCGCATCAGAGACGGCGGGCGCGGATAATGATGAAGTCCAGGAGGAAATCACAGAGTCTGGGACAACTGGTAGGCCTCGAACGGACGGGCGGGTTGATAGCAGACGAAGGCCGAGACGATGATTGGACGACGGAAGATTCGCCCGAAAGGAGGAGTGAGACGTCGCCAGTCGCTGGGTACGCCGAATTGAGTGCAGACTCAGTGATGGTGCAGCCGCCGACGACAGTATCTGAAGGTAGTGTTCTTGTATCGACGTCGATGCCTCGAAGATGGACCAGTATGCTGGCTGCGATGCCCGAGCCTGTCAAGAAGGGCATTGAGATTGTTCGAAAAGCATCAGTCCGGACTGTCCAATCCAACCGAAGCAACGCTAGCATTGTCGAGCCTCTGAACAGTACGCGATACAGTTCTCAAATACCACGTTTGGGGTCGGTGCCTCAGTTGGCCCCTCCAGAATTTGGACCGCCTCTAACGTCCTCCGATTTAAATCTCAGCCTACGGTTCCCCGATCCACCACAGCCGTTGTATCGACCCGCTCTACGTGAAGTTCAAAGCTTCTTCTCTGACGATAGTTCGGCCGCTTTGGCCCAGAGACAGTCCAACGCTATCAGGAAAAGATTCGACCTGCACAGTTTTCGAAGCGGTTTCACAAAATCATCCGGCTTGTTGGGAACCCGACATAGCTCTACCCAGCAAGAGAGCGGTAGCTTGAGAATGAGCCAATCATGTCAGATGAAAGTGCGGCAGTCATTTGAGTGTCCACATCCGGACTTGGGTGACACGATTCCGATGTCAGATTTTGCGTACAAGAAGCGGAAAGTGCTGGGCCGGTTCAAGGATTGGTGGAAACGACAATGCATGCAGAAGACCCTAGCTCTGGTGAGGAAGCAGAGCGGGCGGAACATGGGACACGGAGCTTTTGCATAAAGGGGCGTTCTTGGCCCGGACAGCAACAGGAGTATAGATACAAGGCACTGTTGGACCGATGTCCCAGGGGACAGAGGATTCGTATGGCGATATCATTGTATAATATGCATAATGTATCACTGGACAAGGGGAGAGAAAGTGGGCAACCAGATTTTGTGACATGGTCAATTTGCGACGAAGTCGTCTCCATAAAATTGTTTGAAGCATGAGCGCCGAAAGTCTGTCAATCTCCGTAACAAGCATTGGTTGACTGCTTTTGCTAGGATAAAGGCAAGATTCTTTTTGCAACTATCGGTTTCGGAGTCGACTCAGATGCGCATTCCCCGTAAGGCTTGCACCCAAAGAGCGAAACCTTGGATGTCGTCCTTGCATAGATCGCAGATAGGATCTGGCAGCTGGCCGTCTTCTTCCCCATGGACTTGCCTGAAGCAAGCAAGTGTGCGAAAACTTTTTAATCCATGATGAAAAAGATAAGAAGAAAAAAAATGTGGACGAGCAAGCCGGAGATCAGGAATCGGCCTGACGGCGGCTGCGCTCTTCGGTCACCGTTTTGTGCTTCGACGACAGCGGAACACAATACACAACACATACACGCGACCCGACGCAACGCAACGCACAACGCACGAATGAGGCACATGCCCATGACCTCCCTTTTCATCGCAGGATCGGATTTATTATTTCTGTTTTTTTGGCTTCTCCTTCGCGCGCATCGACTGCCCGTCCCGTCGCAACACGGCAGCGTGGTAAACAGCTGCTTTTCACGCGACCGACGAGGGAGAGTCGGCGGTGTAAAGCGCGTTTTTCTCGCGCCGGTGCTGGCAGGCGAGCCGAGACAAGGCGAGCCATGCAGCGTGGAGGATGATGGATTGCGTGTTTGTGGGGGTATGGTATGCCCTGTGGGTGTCCGGTGTTGAGTGTTGAGTGTTGATATAAGTGTTGGTGTTGGTTTCGCCGTTCATTTCAAGAATGTGCATCGCAGGGAGCATGAAGTTGAATCATGCGTCATGTCATGAACATTATTGAGATGTTGAAATCTCCCTCGGGAGAGCCATGTTGAATGATTCTTCGCGCCGTGTTTTATTTTCAGAGCAATTTTGGAACCAGGGCTAGCAATGTCCGCCAGTTGTGTCCTCAGCATTGGTCGTTGTAAGCTCCGCGGAGATGTTGAACCTTCTTTTCGAAAAACTCCCCCCAGGAATGTTGGATGCTTGAAGATTGTGACCCTCGTAAAGTTGACGTAGTTGGGTTCGTAGTCGGATGAGCCCATGAACACTTTTCGCTGCTCGGTGCTCTTTTTGGAAATGCCCTCAGATTCAATGAAAGTTGGGTCCTCGCATCGGGCGGTTGGACTGACTGATCGGGTTGCATAGGTTCTTGAGTGCGGCCGCACTTGAGAACCCTATGATGTTGTGCGATACTGGCCTGCGCATGGCACAGTAGCACGGGTTCCAAAGTTTTGTAGATTTCATTTGTATTGTGCTCGATGTTTGGAGCTGATAATGGGTTTCTTCCCTGAAGTCCCGAGGCTAGATCGAACCTTCTGTTCTTGCTTGTCTCTGGGCCTTTTCTTGGCCTCTGCGTGATGTGTCATCACAAGGTGGTCCCAGGGTGCAAGTAAGGCCGCAAGCTCTCGTGTCTCTTTGGGATGCCCAAGTCTATGGCTGATCAGGCCCATTGCTCGGGTCTTTCTCTCTGCCTCTGCACCTCCGTGTCAGAGAACAGAAAAACCGAGGTCGCTATACCAACCTGGTCTACTTTCTGCCGCCGCAGATCGACAGCAGAAATCACTCCTCCCGGCCTTCGTCAAGGCTGGTAGGTCAAATGTCCAAAACATCTTTGAGACGGTGATTGACGGAAAGCTCGTTGTCTCTTCCAGCGCTTTCTGGGAGACTAGGAATGGGATGCCTTCCTTTAGTGAGCCATAAGCCACCGTCTGTCTCCACTCAGGGAAGCTGCCCAGTGCGGAAAGTTGGCACGTGACTTGTCTCGGACTTGGGCTCGCAATTCTCGGGTCTATCTCTGAGACTACCAAAAAAGGTGCCGCACCAAGAAAGCATGCAGTTGAGCTGGCTGCTCAGTCCATTTCCTCAAGCAGGAGAGCGAGCAGATCGTTTCCTCACGTCCTCGTGATTCCAGAGGTTCCTTTCCTTGGCGGACCGGTACCAAACAGGAAGTTTCCTTGGTATCCCGTGGTTCCTGAGGTTTCCATGACGACGGATGAAGATTAGCCAGGCCGGCCAATACTTCTGTATCCTTTGGATCGTAATACCGCATTATAACAATACGTCGTGGAAGGGTGTGGCAAAACCTGTGATGCTAGGCACGCTTGCTGGGCAATCACCTGCAACCCAGAAAAGGATCACATCAACCACCGTCAAGCCGTACTAGCTAGCAGACCGCCTGACGAGCACAGCAAGGATCTAGGTCAACCCTTCTTCACCTCATCGGCCTGGTCTGCCCGCAACAACCAGCGCGCCTCTCTCAAACTTCAGGTCCACAACGTGCGAAGGGCGCACGCATGAATGCAATTCCCGTCATCACTCAAAAGAGCGCAGAACGGCACAACCACATCTGCCAGCCTGGCCAACGACCATTTGCAGGTCCAGGAATACTTACTGAGAAGCAAGCGGGCTCCACATGGAGGCGGGCGTTGTGAAGTTTACAACGGTTCTTCGTGACGAGATCGCAGGCGCAATCCGTCACTGCCAAACTGCCCGAGCCTTTCTCGGGCACTCCGCAAGTTAACCAAAAGCCAACCGCAGATAATCTCCTTCACCTGCCGAGGAAGGCAGGATGCCAGAAAGTCTGTACGCCAGCGGCTCCATGTGTTGAGAACCTTGCTGCATTCTCGACAATTGTGAGAGTTGCAGTTGTATCCTTCTTCTTGCCCAAAGTGGTGTCGGTTCTCGCAGCACGACATCGAATCCAAACCACCACAGAGTGAAATCGAGACCGATCCGACCAGTAACCAGCCCCAGCCACTGCCCGGCTTCGGCGGGCGCCCAAGCCGTAGGGTTCGATGCGTCGGATAGTTGCAATCTCTCGAAGACGTTGCGGGTTATGTACATGGGGACCCATAACGCGAACTCAATTAATGCCCGATGGATTTTGCACTCGACAACTGGATGCCGTCGGGAAAAGGCAGAGGAAGAGGAGGGGGCAGCAATGTACGAGGTAGGAAAGGAGGATAATGAGACGGGAAAAAGAGAAACGGCATGGGGATGGATTGAAGAGAACGAGTGAAGGACAGCGGACGGGCTCACAACCTGAGAGAGAACGAGAAGTGGGGGGAGGGGGCGAAGAACAGTGGCGGGAAGGTCGTGGAGGAAGAGACGAAGCTGGGGAAGAAGTCGGTTTAAAGGTCTCGAGGATTTCCGGCTTGGCGAAAGAAACGCGCTAAAGCACGACGCGTGGTTGGTGGAGACGAATATGCGGGGAAACGGACGTGCGGGCTTGGCGTTTCTTGTCACAGTACAGAATAGGGTGGCCGAGGCTGAACATCAAGAGCTTCCTCATCAAGTAGAGAGCTCGTATTGCCCTTCGCTCGGGTCAATTCGGATTGGTATATGAGAGAGCGAGACCAATACTACCCAACCGGACAACCTGTGCTTCATAACTTTGACAGGCCGGAGCTCACAAAGTTCATGGCAAGCTTGGTCACAGCCAGTATTTTCTGGCTCTCGGTCGCCTCTTTGTTGACCAGTGTCTTCCCTGGCCCTTCGAAAGTGTTGTCCACCTCCAGGTATTTCCAAGTCTCCCCTGCCTTTCTTTGCCGCGGGATACTGGCGAAAACGCGCATCATGTGCTCGAATTTTTTGATATCAGCAAAGTCTTCCAACTTGATCGCGACCGCCTCCAAAGCCGTCCTCGTGTCCTCGTTTGTGTGATCCTCAGCTCTGGCGCCATCCTCGCTTATGGTGTCACCCTCACTCTTTCTAGCATCGCCGTTCCTTTTGGTGGTGCGTGCGCGAATAGTCTCGATGGCGCCGAGCCGTACACAATGGATGACGAGCGCTGCAAGTCCTGCGGCCAACGCCGTTGCCACCGATGATCCGCTCTTGAGGCTGTCGTCGACTTTGACCGCATCGCTTCCTCTTTCTCTGACCTCATGTCCGGGGAGGATAAAGTCGAGTTGCGAGGACTTTCCGGTGCGATCCGCTTCCTTGTTGGCAGTGGTAGCAGCTCCAATTTTGAAGATGCGGCTAGATAACGAGTCGCATCCTACAGGATAATAGGTGCGGAACTTCTCGTCTGAGATGCCACCTTCATCCGGCGCCGAGCAAAACAGAAGAGCGCCATTCTTGCATGCCTCATCCAAAGCTCTTTCTAACCGATCGAGGTCCTTCCCATCGTTCATTGAGTCAGGTGTGTATATTGATTTCCTGATTGTCCATGACATCAAGATGATGTCAAATCCTCGAGTTGCGCAATATCCAGCTGCCTGTATTCGGTGTCAGCTAACTATTTTAGTAGTCTTCGGGGAGACGGGGTCTTGGGAACTAACGTCGGCTGCACTCTTCGCTGAAAAATGGGACTTGGTGCCGTCTCCAGGATATACGTTCAGCCGACAAACAAATATCTTCGCGTTTGGGCAGATGCGACAGATCATGTTGGCCATGAGAGTCCCATGGCCAGTACTGGATTCGTGGAACGGTCTTCTAGCTCCAGGAAGATCGACGCCATCATAGCCGTCGTCGAAGCTCCAGCCGTCGTCGATCTTCTCCTGCAGGCTCTCATGGCTAAATTGCACACCGTCATCAATCAACGCGACTTTTACGTCTGATTGGAGTTCTGGAGGCAGGGATTCGAAGAACTCTACATCGCGATCCGGCTTGATCTTGTATATCCCGTCGGCAAACGTGTCCATTATGTGTAGCCACTTGTGGGTTTCCCGCTGGACTTTAAGGTCGGTTTTGGGGTGGGAACCGGTTGGTCGTTGGGCCGGTCCATCAATGGCCTTGATTGGGTCCGGAACACGAATTTGTGGCAGTTTGTCACCGGGCTTTCGACCACCGTTCTGGGCATTTCTCAACTCTCTCAGCCTTTTCCGAAACGTCGCGATATTCATGTCTGTCCAAGACTCGGACTCTAATTCCTACAATATGCCAAGCTAAGCGTCTGCTTCGTGCGGTGGATCTTAGGAAGAGCTTACCTGTGTTTGGTGAAGCTGTATGGCTTCCAATCGTTCCAGCCTAGCCAACCCTTCCGGCTCACTCCACGCTCTCAGTATCCCATTGTTTCCGCTCCACCAGAGGTGAACCTCGCGTAGGTTTGGACAGGATCTGCAGATTGTGTCTGGGCAGAGGTCAATCTTTCTCCAGTCAAGGATCTCGATATCAAACTTTTTCAAAGCATTTTGAATTGACTCGTCCTTGTGAGAAGGAGGTTCCAAGTCGTCGACAATGACCTTCATAATATTTGTCACTCCTTTGTCATGAAGCCAGTTGAATGGTACCTCCATGTCTCTTCGTCCTTTCCCAGTGGATGCAGGCGATTTGGACATTGTACCACTTCCTCTAGGGGGCAGCTCGGGCGACGTAAACTCCAGACGGCGGAACCCGACGTACTGCAGAACATGGTCAAATTTAAATCCCCCGTAGGTCGTCCTGAATTTATCGGCAGTCATCTTCGAAGGGCCATCGAGAAAGTTGAAGCATATGTGACGGTCTAAACAGCAGTTTTCATTAGCGCCAATACGCAAACCATCGAATATCAGTAAAGAGATCCTTACTTTCTTTGTTGTCGCCGTACAGAAACCTGACTGCCCTGTCATGATTTCGAAGCTCTGGCCGATCGCCGTCCGCAGACTCCAGAGAGCCTGAATAAGCAGAACCTTTGAAAATGCTTCGAAGATAGTGTAACTTGAGTTCCTTCGAAATCTCATCCGCGGTTTCGTCATCTGGAGGTGCTTCAGGTTGCTGGAGTCTCTGGGATCCAAATGATCTCCTTGCCGCACCTGGGCGTGATGCGCGCATTGCCTTTCTGGGTCTACCCAGATTCGCCGGGTTAGGATTTGGCGAGAATAACACGCGGTCAATTGTTGGAGGAGGCGTTGACGAGCGTCCTCCTGTTGGAACAACACCGCGTGTGGGGGATTTTACTCGGGACCCCACCGAATCAGCTCGAATCGCATTCGATTGTCTGCGCATGCCGTATACTCGTGGGTCAAGATCGATCATATTCTTTCGCTCTTTGGCGTCATCCTTGTCATCCTCGGAGGACTTCCGGAGATCGGCCTGACCAGCATCCTGATAATGAGAAGGGTCACGCACACCGCGGTTGTCGGTTCCAGCTCGTGGCTGCTGGCCGCCTCTTCCATCATTCTGTCTTTTTGTCCATTCGGCTTCCTCGAGCTTTTTCTTTTCGATCTTTTTCGTTTCTTCGTGATATCGATAAGGAGAGAGCGAACCATGGATGCTACCTTCCTTGTCGAGAGCCGCATCGCCATGCTTCAACAGAGCTTGGACTACCTCAAATTGACCTTTCCTGCAGTTTTTGTAGTCTACGGCGCAATGGAGTGGTGTCAACCCTGCGCCGTCCTGCTCTGATAGCGTAGCGCCGTCCGACTTCTCGATCAATCTGATCATAAGTTGTGGATCGAGCCCAACTTGAATGCCGATGTGAATACAGTTCCCTGGATTTGATCCACCCTTGTGTGAAAGTACCTTCTTCATGTCGTCTGTCTCGCTAAATTTGCTATCAAGCACGGCCGTGATGAAGTCTGTGTTCTTCTCCTTGATGGCGACATGGAGTGGATAATACATAGATCGATCCGTTCCAAACATGAGCTGACTCCGTTCTTCCGCTAGGAATTTGATAAGGCATCTGTTCTGAGTATCAGAAGCCATCATGTGTAGAAAATTTTCCTGCTCATTCTCCGTGAGAAATCCAACGTAGTCCGCATCGTCACTGGCCATAAATGCTCGCAGCTGCTCTTCATTATCGACATGAAGCTCCCTGCGCAGGATTCTAGTTTTGATCTCTTGTAGCGTTGCCCTGATATTGAGATCGTCTGGTGGGTCGTCCCATATTTCTTTCAATTCCATGAGGAGATCGTCTTCATCTCCTCCTGTCATCCCTTGGGTATCATGTCTACCATGGACCGACATATGACCTGATTGGACTCTCTGAAGGTTCTTTATCTTCATTGCGAGTCTTGGACTTTCGATATTTTCCATGTTTGCGTCTTCTTTCGCACCATGGGTTCCGCACCGTGTCACATTGCCGGTTGCAAGTCTCGGCGGATCTCGGTCGTCATCTTCGGCAACTTGAGCCCCGCGACTTACCCGGGAAGGTTCCTGCATCATGGGTAACTCGCAAAGGACAACTGTGGATGACGATTGTGATCGAAAAACTACATCAAGTGGGAAGTATAGTGAATATGCGTGAGGGCAGAAATAGCCGGATCGTCCCAACAGGTCATAAATAAACCAATCAATCAATCTATGAATTGCACGTTCGTTGCGAGGAACGGCACATGCGTCGCGTGACTTTTGAGGCTCTTTATAAACCAGGTTTTCCATGAGGCTCGTCTCGTATTGTGATGGACGGTACAAAGGACAAAGCTTACATATTAGCTCGGGTGCGTATTCATGTGAATACGTTGGTAACAGCGCTTGGTGCGGGGTAAAGTTTGAGGCTTAACTGCTTGTGGACAAGCTAGCCACATTAGGTAGAGGTTGTCACGCTTGTCTCCCACTCAGATGTAAGCTGACTGATGTTGTTTGGTGGGTGGGTGTGACAGGACGGGATAGCAGAATGTTAGTTGCGCTATCTGTGAGTGCACTGCCCCATTCCGCTGCCCACAGTGCGGCGAAAAGAGGCCACGAGGTATTTCAGCGCCGGCCACCCTGCCACCCACAACTGAGACACCCTCTTTTGCGTGGAACCGCGCTGCGCTCTTTACAAAAACATGGATCCGTCTGCCAGCGCGGAAAACGCAGCTAACGACTCTAGTTTGGAGCCCTACCCGCCTACATTCGCGATCAGGCTGAGCCAAAGCGGAGATTCC
This sequence comes from Cladophialophora psammophila CBS 110553, assembly GCF_000585535.1. Lineage (NCBI taxonomy): Eukaryota > Fungi > Ascomycota > Eurotiomycetes > Chaetothyriales > Herpotrichiellaceae > Cladophialophora > Cladophialophora psammophila. The sequence continues at coordinate 847,895 of NW_006912922.1, forward strand.
GAGGCAAATTTCCGGACCGAAGACGACCCAGAGGATCCAGACCAACGGTCGAACGTTATTCAACGACGGGGAATTTTCTACGCTGATTGTTTCTGCACGGACATTGTTCACGGATACTATTCCGCCGATCCCAATAGCAACGACCTCGCCAGTGTTATCGTCCTCAAATTTCGCTTCGAGCCACTCGAGCAAAATCACCGCATAAAGAAAGTAGATATCCAGGTCACCTTCTTGCCCAAAAATAACGAGGGCTGCGAGCCATGGATTGACAGAATGCATCCCGAGGGCTTCTTCAGCGTTCAGCCGACGACGCAGCGCGAGACGGTGAACACATCAGCTGGTGGTAAAGTTGGTGCAAATGCGACAGGGGTAGAGGTCGGAGCCGAGTTGAAGCGCGAAAAGACAGTGGAAAGAGACACCTCTGATGCAACAACCGTGCAAGGCTTCATCCTCACCGAGGGTCGCAACTATGGCAAACCCAACAGCGTATCATGGATTTTGCGAGAAAACAAAACCACCAAGACTGGAGTGCCAACGAGCATGCAGGCCGCCATCTTGCTAAAGCGCATCGATTTGTCAAAGTTCCAGGCCCACTTCACTTTGAAGATCTATCCGAATTGGCTGGCCACAGCCTTATCTTTTATGAAGTCCAATCCCAGGGACGATCCTGTCACTTTTGACCCACGGAGAAAGCCGACAAACAGGCTGCAGGTGTACGACACTGATGATCTGGGGAATCCAGAGAAACTGAAGCTGAAAGACCTGTCTGATGTTACTGTTACAACCATTGTTAACGATGCCGTCAAACAAAAGAAGCCAGAGAACAAGTGAGTGGTGGAGCCAATATTAGTAGTCGTGGGGGCCGAGAACCGGGCAAGACTGTATAGTTCCCAACCACCATCGGCAGCAAATAGTTGACATTATCACTCCTCGAGCGGACTTGTCTTAGGCGGCTTGTGCTAAAGAGTGTGACACTGATTTCACATACATAAATCCAGCCATCCACATCGATGGACTCATAGTGCAATGTGGTTTCCGGCCCCCAAATGCAGCTCGTCAGATTGGGGAAGGAGACCTTTTGCCTGGCTAGGATCAAGGCCCTTCTCCGCCTCAAAACAGGTCAATCCACGTGCTCTGTTCTTTGTGTCCTATGCAAGCTAAATCATGTCTTAGTCACTGGACTTCAGTGAGGTGACCTCTCTGTCTGTCGTTCTCTCGGACTTTTGGAGGAGCTGTTGGGCTGAGTTTTGAGACGCTGAGCCATCTTTCTGATTTCCCAGCAATGCCAAATTGCTGCTCAACCATTGCCTGGTGATCTCTCATTTCCGCGCAAGTACCCCAATGGAAAGTTGCCATCCAGCCTTGACTGTCCTAGTGAAAAGCGAGGCGGAAGTTTCAGTCAAGTATGCGCGCACGCTCCATTCAAATTAATCGTCTGCTAATTTTCCAAGTTTCGTTGCTGTCCCCGGGCTAGGAAAGGCTCATCTGGGATATTGGGGCTCTTCCACGAGCAACGCCGGTTCAAGTTGGCTCTCCGAGACTTTTTCCCCCTTCGTTGGGAGTCGAGTTTCGTTGTTCAATTACCCAATTTCAGACAACTTTGGTGGCATATTTACCAGAAATGGCGCGAGACGTCAAGCGCTACGACTCCTCGACGCCTTGGTAGAGCTACGAACGGTGGATGGAGAGGTATGCTGGCCGCTCCGGGATGATGGGAATATAAATCGATGTGGCACACCATATATCAGCACTCTCTAACGCTACAACTATAGAGCTGCAACCTCGTTTTCATCGCGCATGATGTCGGAGGTACTCTGGTCAAGGAAGTGAGACGACCGCATTTCCACTTGACCATCTTAGAGCCTAACCTGTTTGAATTCTTTTCCAGGCGCTGGTTCTTGCCAGCCAAAATTCTGGGAAGTATGCAAGTGTTTTTCTGCACACCAGTGCCATAGTAAGACAAATTCGAGGCAAAAATGGCCATCATTTTGAACATTGCTGATTACTAAAAATAGGTATTCCTAGACTGTCCACATCGAAGCGATGGGTCCTACGCGCTTAGAAGAGACTTGGTCAAGCTTTTGAATCTCAGGGATGTTGGGTCCATAGGCGAGTCAGATTCCTGGGCAGTTACCCATGGCATTGCAGATTGGATCAGAGACGTCAACTCCGCTTTCGCCGAGTCAAGGCTATCGATTTGGGCTGATATGATCAGCATATTCTCATGCCATAAGGAACCAACCCTCAGAGTGAGTGTCAACCACCTCTTGCAAAGATATTCCAAAGCGAAGTTCATACCTAAATAGAAGGAAAAGGTCTTCGACGAATATGTTGCGACGATGGCGCTCCCATTCGAGGCTCGCCTTCCGACCGGTTCGTCCCACCAGGATCTAGCAGGTGTATGTGCAACTTCCGGCTTCACAACCCTCTTGAAAACGGCTTTACGGGCCTGCGGTTCGTGCAATGTCATGTGATCCTGGCGTGCGAGACATGCTGATAGATATAATTGACAGGCGACGACCAAAGTTACATTCTATCTCTCGCGTCCCAAGCTCCTCCACAGTATCCACTGAAAGCATCATTCAGAAATCCCAGACAGCATGAGCGAATCACTACTCAAAAGAATTTCCAAGTGTGGAATGAAGTTGATGGAATACAGCTTCTTCTACTTTCTCTCGACTCTACTGAGGCTGCCATTCAAGCTGCAGAATGCCTGTTCCTCTATATGGATGACAGCAAAGCGTCGAGTTGCCAAGGCGCGACTTGTTTCTATTTCGGATTCATATCGTCTGACATTCGGCGGAACTCAATTGAGTCTATGTTGTATTCGTGCTTAGCACAGGCGATTTCCCGATCTTCCAACAGCGGAGTTGAGGAAGCTACCTACGAAAAGATGTTTGGGGCTTTCGACAAATTCTTATGGTTGAATCGAGAAGATCTGCTTGCAATGTTCATGGAAATCCTATTAGACTTGGGAGCAAAAGATCAAGGCGTCGTCTTGGTGCTGGGGAATCTGCAAGACAATATAACGTCTTGCGACTGGTTCTTGACTAAGGTTAACAAGTTGGCTGAAGAATGTGAAGTCAAATTCAAGGTACTTGTCACCACTCCGAAAGGTGCACAACCAGAACAAACAGCACTCTGGCCAAGGGCTCGCGTCGATGTTGAAGCAACCCTTCTGGCCGAGCCTCAAAACTGTCGAGAAGATATAGAGGGAACTGAGAGCGACAACGCCACTGCCAATGTGGAGAGGGGCGAAACACTGAACCGACTAGACCAGTGGCAGTTCGTTGAAGGCAGGTACAAAGCCGCCGCTACTGACGACCTCGACCTCGATTTCTTGAGACTAGTGCAGGGTAATCCCATGACAGAAAGGTATTGTAACGAGCTTTTCCATCTCCTCCAAGCATGCAAGGGCGACCAAGATTTGCGATCAATGGTTATTAACTGGCACCGAAGCCGGTACTTACTTTCATATATGGACACTCCCGGACTACAAGTCCCGCAATCGACCTGTGCAACGCCCCAGGTTGTATTCAAGGCCCTTCTGTCATCTTTACCTCTGGCAACGGACCGGTTCTTACACAATATTTTGAACCTGTTGCTCTATTCGCTTCGCCCGCTGGGCATTCTGGAACTGAATGATCTAGCCCAATGCGATGAGAATCAGAACAAGAACCTCAAGCTTCTTGAAGCCCCTGCCTTCAGCTTACATCCTAGGATTCAGAGCATCTTGGGTGGACTGGTAAAGGTCAACCAAAATGAAGTCCAGTTTGCTCATGTTGACCTTCGTCGATATCTTTTGTCCGACGAATCACCGCTTACAACACCTGGGTGGAAGTCTCACCAGGAGATAGCAGATTTCTGCCTTGAGCACATCAGCACCCGAGGCAGTGACTCCGTGACAAATGAGTGGCGACGAGGCAGAGCGACTATTGCGGTCGAATGGCGGCACACCTTTTTGAACTATGCGGTGCGATGGTGGCCTAGCCACGCTCGGCTCTCTGAGGCCGGAAGACCGTACTGCACTACTCAGCTGCTGGATTTCTGGGACGGTGGCCCCTTAATGGACTGGGCTAAGATGCACTGGGAGCTCCAAAACCCTTTTACACGGGGCAGCGTTACGAAAGGAAACCCTTTTGCGATACTCGCTAGTTATGGCCTCTCTGAAGCGTTGTTTCGGGTTACCAATGACCAAAGACCATCAAAGACGTCTGATGATCTGCTTTGCCACAAAGTCGCCCAATCTGTTGAAGCTGCAGCCGGAACCGGCGAGCTGGAGACTGTTCTCAGCCTCATCGAGAAAAAGCCAATTTCTCCATCCGACTCCTGGGATAACCTGATTCTTGCCGCTATCCAGTCAGGCAATCAGAAGGTCGCTATGGAGTTGCTTAACCTTGGGCTTCGAGACTCCAAAAGGTTTCGAGACCCAACTCTGCTCCTGTGTCGAGCTTCTTCACTCGGACAGACAGCAATCGTTAGAGCACTCCTATCTTTGGCAATCGAGAGAGGGCAGAAAAATGCCACGATTCTGGAAATGACCGCTCTGCAGCACGCCTGCTCGAGAGGCAATCTTGAGGCGGCAAAAGTTCTTGTCGCCTATGATGACACTACCTTCAAAATTGAACACGATGAGACGGCGCTGGAACTTGCCTGTCAATTCGGGCATGCTGAAATCGTCGATCTATTGATCACGGCCGCAACGTTTCGTCCCGAACTAGCGAATGTGTTCGACGCTTGTGCGAAACTTGCGATCAACTTTGGACATCATCGTGTTCTGGATCATCTCTTGACAGCTTTCAATCCGGCTGATCTCGAAGCGGAGGTTGTCGTGAATTGGGTGACTGCAGTCATCAACAAGAGACATACCAAATGCTGGAATGTTCTCTGGAAGCACATCGAAGATCTGGTCGATCCGGCTGAGGGCGGGTACATCGAAGTCCTGAAGAGCGCAATGAAGTCTGGGTTCTCACCGGCATATTGCGACATGTCAAAAGCTGAAGGGACACTGGCAGGCGGTGGGTATGCCAACTTTCTCGAGTGGGGGATTGAGCAAGGGTGCGAATTGCAAGCCATCGAAGCAATTGTCACCGCAGCTCGTGAACAATGCCCTGGGGAAGAGATTGCCTGGACGCTTGAGGACGCCCTCCATCTTGCGGTGAGAGAACAGCGAGAAGACGTCGTGAGCCTGCTTGTCCGTGCTGGAGCACCACTCAACAAAAGCGTTTGGAGGAGTAGAACTCCGTTGTTCCATGCAGTCTACACTCAAAGTTCTGGCATAGCTCGCATTCTGATCGAAGCAGGAGCAGACCTGGAGGTGCCAGATGATGATGGTTGGCGGCCGATCCATGGTGCTTATGACGATGCAGCCATTACTCGTTTACTGATCCAGAAGGGAGCCGACATCAATGCTAGGACGAATAATGGATGGACATGTCTTTACTTTGCGGCAAAGTGGAACAAAGAGAAAGTTCTCGAGGCTTTGCTCGAGCACAGACAAAAGATCAACCCGGACGCCATACAGGAGGCTTTGAGCGCGGCCGTCTCCAAACTGAACACTGGATGTGTCGGGCGCCTCTTGGACGCTGGGGCAGATCCCCGAAACCTTCCTTCACAAGGGTCCGAAGAACTTATGAGTGCCGTCAATGGGTGTGCCAAAGCCATAGTGAAAATGCTTCTGGAGTTCAACCTGGATCTGGAAAAGGCCAAGGACGTATACGGGTACTCGGTTTTGAATCGAGCCGTTCTCCTCACCCGGCGTAATGATGATGATTCGATCGTCAAAGCCTTCGTCAACAGAGGGGCCGACCTAGAAAGTGCCAGCAATGACGGTTACACAGCTCTCTGCAGCGCGGCATGGCAAGACAACCTGGAAATCGCTCGGTACCTGATCCTCAAAGGCGCGAGGATCAACATCACCGGCGGTCCCCATGGCGGGCCGCTAATACGTGCATGCCGGATGGCGTCTTTAGACATGGTCAAGCTGCTGTGCAAGTACGGAGCAGACACCAACATCGTCCATCCTGGCGTCAATGGCACCCCGCTTCAGGCAGCTCTCCTTCGCGAGCCGGGTCCGGAAAAGGATAGCATCATCAAATACCTGCTGGACGATGCCGAGTACACGGCCGATGCGAACCTGGCCAGTAACTGGTGGGGAGGGCCGTTGAACGTGGCAATCCTCAGCGGGACCATGGAAGTCGTCGGGCTATTGGTGAAAAGGGGCGCAAAAGTCGACGGCGTGGACAAGGTCGGCCGCCAGGCCATCCACTACGCTCTGTACCGCTCAATCGATCGGGTCGAGCTTCTCTGTCGGCCTGAACATGGCGCGCAGCTTTTCGAGCCCGACAAAATGGGCAGGGGCGCTCTCCACCTTGCGGTCGTCAGCGGGCGACTCGACCTGGTTCAATATGTTCTGGAGAAGGCGAAAGAGAGGGGTCTCGATGTCGTCAACGCCAGGGACAGGGACCAATGGACACCACTTCTCTGGGCCATGCGGCAATGCACCCTATGGGAAGCCCAATCCGATCAAAGACAAGCAATCCTCGAAGAACTGCTGCGCCACGGAGCAGATCTCTTTGCGGAGGGTCTGGGCCTGGACCGGAAGTGGACTGCTCTGAAGCTCGCGAACCACTACGGCCTCCCTCACAGCATCATCGAATTCTTGGAGACTCGTGCCGCCGGGTCGAATCGAGACTGGGACAGTCCGTCGCGGCACGCTAGAAAGGCCAAACCTTGCAACGAAGGTTATTATTGCGATGCATGTTTGATTGTAAGTGATGACTGACTCTCTCCCTGTCCAAACATTTCTACGTTCGCCAAAGGATTGCTGACAAGGAGAAACGCCACAGCTTATGGTTGGGGTATACTACCGGTGCGACCAGTGCGGAGGTTTCTTCCTGTGCTTCAAGTGCTACCGGTCCAAGGAGATTGTCCATCCCAGACACCTGTTCACCGATAGAGGAGAGGAGTACGACTACGATAGTACAGAATATGGGGGTGAGGATTCGAATGGAGAGGGTTCTGAAGAAGAACGGCAGAGGGAAGAGCGCGACAGCGTCGATACCACCGGCCCTTCTATAGAGGAAAGCCGCCGAGGACGCTGACGTTGCGAGGTAGCAGGTAGAAAAGGTCGAGTAAACAGTGAAACGGCGCCTGTTCGGCGGACGTGACACTCTTCGCAAAGCTAGAGAAAAATGCTCAGGGCGAGATATCACTATTGTTCTGGCAGATCTAACCCCGTCTCGGTAGAGTACCCAGTACCGCTCCCATTCTACCAAGAGACTATTCAAGACCTCCGGTTCCTGGCCTGCTAGATGGTGTACTTTGCCCGCATCCCTGGACAAGTCGTACAATTTCCACTCCTCGGAACCCACGGGCGCCGGCTGATACAATGCCTTCTATTTTCCTCGCCGGATGGCTCTTCGCCCGAACAGCCCCCATCCCGTTACATCCTGACGGCCCGCCTCGTAGACTGTCTCAGTCCGCGCGTTCAGGTCATCGATCAGGCTGACCATAGCGGCATAGTTTTCCATGCGCCGTGCGGAATCCTTCTGCTAATGGAGGTTCATCTCATGCCATCCGTGTGAGACTTGCCCACCCATGGGCGCGGGTTCGACGTCAGGACGCACCAACTCTCGCTGAATCAATGGCTTGAGCCGGCGAGGTAGACAAAGCTCTTGTCAAAGCCCCGAGCATGCGGTGACAAGTCTTTTGTCAGTCCGAGATGCCTAGAAGGGGCCGCCATCGTAAGGGTCAATCAATATAAAACACGTGCACGGGGAAGGGAGAGTCACCGCAAACTGGGCTACGCAAAAGGACTAGTCCACCATTTACCTGACATCAAGGTTTGATAATCGGCGTCCTGGAGGATCTCTGACAGCGTAGCAACTCGGAAGTTGAGATAGCCTTCATACCCAGGCCACCCCAGGTATCGCCGGTTGCTCTTCATAAACTCAGCCATTTGCCCCAGGCCAGCGATGTTGTGCAACGGCAGATCGGAGGAAAACGGGGCTGGCGACGGGGATTCGGCTGGCACATCGTCTCGATGGCCCGGAAAGGTATTGACCTCCCCTGCAGGAAGGTCTTCTTATGGGCTTTTCGTTCGATGGTATCTGCGAATCTGCTTTTCCCCCAGGAAATCTTGTACATTTGGGAGCTCTGGAATGGAAAGAACAAGCCACACAAGGCTCAGAAGGTGAACGGCTTTTGATCGGTTACTCCTAGGTCTTCTGGTAGGCAAAGGTCGGCTATACATCCGGTGGACGATTGTCAGCCAACACGGCAACGTCCTCTCCTTGAAAGACCAAGCACCCATATCTCTTCTAGAGGTTTGCCGACTTGGTCATTGTATAGAGCTGGCAAAAGATCTTGTCGTTGATTCCCGACGACAGACATGAACGTCTCAGGAATGAGACTCTGCTGGTCTGGAAGGTGCTGATAATCTGACGGTAGACGGGCTATGAACCTCGTTATATGAAGGCGATCCGTGATAGCTTCGACACTCACCGCGTGACACCTGAAATATGGGCCGAAGTCTAGGCGACATACATGGGCATTGTTTCTCGCCTCGACGACCAATTCGGCCGCATCACTTCTATTCTATTATCTACGAATCTCTCTTCTACCACTGTGACCATGTTCTTCACTGACCACGGCGAATACATGGGCGATCACGGCCTGATAGCGAAATGGCCTTCCGGGCTCTCCGATCTCAAGGCAGGGCTCCAGCACCGGGACCTCACGCTGGTCGGCAGGGCCGTCGCGCTGAGGAGCAAAGAGTAGACGTACCTGTACTGGTTGTACGAGCCTTGCGAGCAGTACTCGCGACGGGGCGAGGATCCGCACGAGCTGCACACCCTTGCGGCCGAGCCCGAGTACGGGCCCCTGGTGAGAATGCTTGAAGGGGTCGTGATGCGCTGGATGGTGAAAACAAGCGACGTGATGCCCTAGTCAAGAGACAAGAGCGGGAGAGGAGCCGTCATTGACCTCGAAAGCCCGGCTGAACAGCTTAGGAAGAGGAAGGCCGCCGCCGCCGCCGCCGCCGGCTGTCCTTAGGACTGACAACACACTGCATCTAAACAGAAGTTGGCGACGGTTACAAAACGGTTTTGTTCCACATTCCTCCTAATTGCCAAAGGCCCAAACAGTGAAAAAGTCTATCAAAAAGTGTGTTGTGCTCCTGTCCAAACTCCTTTTTACAGACCCTAGCTATAATATTACCATCCATGGCGGTCCAAGACCGGATCTTAGGGAGAGAAGAGAATGAGGAGAGAGAGAGAGAGAACAGCAACATGTCTCCAAATTGAAAATTTTCTGTAGATAGGCCTAGATTTGCGGGCGCTCACAAGGAGCAGGACGAGGCCACTGTGTTTAGAGGAGCGCTTATGTAAAATGCGTACGGAAAGCTCTCCATCTCACTCTGTGCTTAGCTCCCAATAGAATATTCAACTTCTACTCAATTTTAACTGTGGACTATATTCGTATCTATGTCCTTACCAGACAGCACTTCGTTGATCTTGAGTGACTGAGCATGAGTGTTGTGTTCAAGAATGGATGCTATTCATCAAAACTCCTTTCCTAAATGCACACCGAATTTTTGGTTGAGTATGTGCATAAAGTAGTGGCTGGGTAGCTATTTAGTAAGTAAGTCCCGCGTATCTGCCACAAACTTACTTCGTCATATTGTAACAGAGCACTTCAGGGTTCGGCGTGCACGTGCAACAACGCACAGAGGCCTGTCCAGCAGATCGGGAATCGAGAACGCGTTTCTGGTTGATACTGACAAGACAACACCACCACCAACACCACCCAGAGAGACAGCGGCTAGTGCTACGAACACCTAGCACAGCGGCAGCATCGAGGAACAGGACAGAACTGATAAAACACTCAGGAATTAGGTAGACGCCGCCAAAAAGCCATGGGGTTCGTGATACTCTGCTCAAACTGTAAAGAATGGCACTCTGCCAGCACTGTAAACTGTTCCGCACCCCCCTCTCTGCCAGCCCATTTTGGTTTGACATGTGACTAGACAACTTCTCTCCCCTGCTACCACTCTACCAGCCCAGCACAGCCACTTTGCCTTGTTACAGTACATAGACGAAGAAAGGTTAGTGACATGTTTAGACCCTTGCACTCTCGCCACAGGAGTAGACAGAGAGGATCGCTTGAAAAGAAGACAACGCCTCACATTCAGAGCAATTTGAAAGGTTTGGATGGTATGCGGTCAATCACGACCATGGCCGATGCGTTTGTGAGTCTTGACCTACGACTGCTGATACCCAACTCGCAACTTCACTGACTGCTGTGCTTCAGTGTCGCTCGGCAACAAAGATATGGAATGAATCCGGGCCGGGGTCGCTCTCATTCTCCCGGCAGGTCCTGTCAGGCAATGCGCAGGACCAGGACAACACGGACGGGTACTGTAAACCTCTGCGAACCCTTTCTCTTACCCCCTTGTCTTGTTCATTCCATCTTATTTCTTCAAGCTGAACAGAGGCAGGTCGTCCAGAACGAGTAGAGAAGGTTCGCCAAGCTCGAACCCCCCCCCGGACAACGCCCTACAACCGACCAGTATCTTCGGCATGGCTCAATGCGTTATTCCAGAAAAGCACGTTCCTGCGATTCGATCTTCGTCGAACGCTCCCACAACATCGATCCGCACTCGTGACACTCCTAGGAGCGCCTTCTTGACGAGGAGACTGGACACGGTCATGAACAACAGCGGCAACGGCAACGGCACAGCAATCTCTAGTCCTCAAAAAACTTCGGTCTTCAGGCAGCACAACCCACCGTCACCACAAACGTTGAGCTGTTACTAGACGACCAACTGTTCTTCGCACCGCGGTTCGACCTGACCCATGGCAACCGGCGGAGACCGTCCGAGAAGCGTACGATCAAAGCATGTAGGGCTTGCCTGCTTGGATGCTTGGTGTTGAGGTACCCATGAGTATTAGTAGCGCTGCCGTTGTCGCTCTGCCAACTACTGTGGTGGCAAGTGAAGGAGGCGGAGAAGTAGCTTCAGGATCAAGGATCACTCAGACGTTTGGCGGAGAGGGTCAGATGCGAAGGTTGTTGGAGTAACGGCATCCCGGCAGTTCTAGCGACGACGTAGATATCTTTCCGATCCATCGTCAATGGTTGAACGATGCAGGGCCAGAATGTAGATGGCGAGCTTTGACGCTTGTGCTGTGTGCGAAGGATCAAACGGAGATTTTGCCTGGCAGGCACAGGAGCAAGACAAGAGGCACCAGCCGCCATTTCACACGTCCCACGTCATTTAACCATGACAGACGCGAATTAATTAATTACCCCACGCGTCGACGCGCCTTTGCTTCTCGATATATTGAAAAATCGATCGCGTCGGTGATTGTTGCAGCCACAACTTCACCTGGATGAAACTGGCGCCATTAGGTTGCGTGCTCGCACCTCAGGCGACTCTTAGAATCCTTCTGCCTTCTCATCGTTCATTCCGCCTCATATATCTGTCGCGGTCTTCCCTTGCGCCTGCCCTCATCCATCTCTCCTCTCGACCCGTGACCTCCATCTCCAAATCCCGCCCCCTACAACCGAACTCGAACATGCCGCAAGCAAGGCAGTTAACTCTCGGGTACGCTTACTATCACTGGTGCGACCTTTTGCTTTGGCTGACTTTCACAGTAAGTTCCTTGCGAACCAGCACAACGGCAACAAACCTAAAACCCAGTCCACTCTGTCCTTCAATCAGAAGACAACGTCCAACAGCAAGAAAGCGGATGATCCGCCAGAGGACGAGAAGGATCCATCCTCTGACTTGAGGAAAGAAAATGTCGAGAATGTCGAGAATGGGAAAGATGAAAGCGACAATTCCCCAAGCAGAAAACACAGGCGACCTAGCGCAGAAGGCGAAGAAGACGAGGACGATTCTGATGATCAGCCAGTAGTCAAGAGACGCAGGAGGACACCTCCATCTAAGGATAGCCCAAAAGAGACCCCAAAGACAAACGGCATGGCCTCCAAACCAGAATCAGACGCCAACGCTGGAGGGACATCATTGAAACCAACCGAGCCGGCGGAGAAGGAGCCAGAACCGTCAGGTCAGGACAGTAGTGCCTCAGAGGCTGAAGATGACGTGTCTGCAAGCGAGGATGAGGACTCCAAGGTCGATAAAAAACAAGTGGCCAAAATTCAAGCCACCATCAAATCTACTGGGATAGATCCCTATCCAGATTGGAAGGCCGGTGAACCTGTGCCATACGCGGCGCTATGCACAACCTTCTCCTTGATCGAACTCACAACAAAGCGTCTCCAAATCACAGCCTACTGTTCGGCGTTCCTGCAACAAGTTCTCCGGTTGACGCCACAGGATCTGCTGCCTACAATCCAACTCATGCTGAACAAGCTCGCCGCTGACTACGCCGGCATCGAACTTGGGATTGGGGAATCACTGATCATGAAAGCTATCGGAGAGAGCTCCGGACGCTCGTTATCCGTCATCAAAGCGGATCATCAAAAAATTGGTGACTTGGGTTTGGTTGCCGCGAAAAGCAAATCTAAGCAGAGCCAGATGTTCAAGCCAAAGCCGCTCACTGTCCGCGGCGTTCATCAGGGCTTGCTTGATATCGCCAAGATGGAAGGGCAAGGCTCGCAAGACCAGAAAGTTCGAGCTATCAATAAACTTATGGCGTCCGCAGATGTCTCGTCTGCAACCAAAACTGTCGACATCACCAAGGACAAGGGAGGGCCATCCGAGGCCAAGTTCTTGGTCCGTTTCCTCGAAGGAAAGCTACGACTAGGCCTCGCAGAGAAAACAGTGGTTATCGCACTGGCACAGGCTGTGGTGACCCACGAGGCTGCGAAAGAGGGCAAGGCTCCAACAACGGACCAGCTGGCGCAGGGAGAGGCCGCCCTGAAGATGGTCTACAGCCAGCTGCCTTCGTACGAAGTAATAATTCCGGCGATGCTGGAACATGGGATTTTCAATTTACATGAGACGTGCAAATTGCAGCCAGGAGTACCCCTGAAACCCATGCTTGCGAAACCGACCAAGTCAATCACCGAAGTGCTTGACCGCTTTGAGGGGAAGACCTTTACGTGTGAATATAAATACGATGGAGAGCGCTCGCAGATCCACTACATTTGCCCCGAAGCCATGTCCGAATTTCCAGCAGCACAGAATACACTGACGAAGGATCCCAAGGCGTTCAAAGGCCTGGCAGCCGTCTTCTCCAGAAACTCCGAAGATCTGTCTAAAAAGTATCCCGATATCCTCGAGAAATTGAACACGTGGATTAAGCCCTCGACGAAGAGTTTTGTGCTGGACTGCGAGACCGTCGCCTGGGACCCTCAAAACAAGAAAATCCTACCCTTCCAACAACTAATGACGCGCAAACGCAAAGATGTCAAGACATCTGAAGTCACCGTCAAAGTCTGCGTCTTTGCCTTCGATATGCTCTTTTATAATGGTGAAGCGCTTGTGCAGAAGACATTCCGTGAAAGACGGGAATTGCTGCACGATGCCTTCGTGCCGGTAGAGGGCGAATTTCAATTCGCCCAGTATGGCGACGCAAAGGACGTTGAAGAGATTCAACATCTACTTGATGACGCGGTCAAAGCATCATGTGAAGGTTTGATGGTGAAGATGCTCGACACGGAAGAATCGGCCTACGAACCATCCAAACGCTCGAGGAACTGGCTCAAAGTCAAAAAGGACTATCTCTCTGGCATAGGCGATTCCTTGGATCTTGTGGTCCTGGGAGCGTATCACGGCAAAGGTAAACGCACCTCCTGGTACGGCGCTTTCCTCCTTGCCGCATACAACCCGGAGACACAAAATTTTGAGACAGTCTGCAACATCGGAACCGGCTTCTCCGAATCCCTACTCGAAGATCTCACCAAGGAGCTCTCGGAAATAGTGATTGAACGCCCCAAGCCCTTTTACTCTCACTCCACGGTGAAAAACGATCAACCGGACGTCTGGTTCGAAGCGCGCCACGTCTGGGAAGTGAAAACGGCGGATCTTACGCTGAGTCCAAGATACAGGGCCGCAATCGACGAGATGGGCGGCAAGAACGGGATAAGTCTGAGGTTCCCTCGTTTCATTCAGCGGAGAGATGACAAGAAACCGGAGGAGGCGACGACCAGTGGGGAAGTCGCGGAGATGTACAGGAAGCAGGAGGTGATGCAGAAGGAACAGTCGGGCAAAACTGGCGTGGATGATGACTTTGAGTATTAGGAGATGAACAAGGAATACCATGAATGGCATGGTCACACGTTCGTGAGGGTGATTGAGCATGGCGAGGCAGGAGGTGGAGCAGGTGCTGGGAGTCGCCGTCAAGGTATTTGTACAGGGGAGATGACATGACATGGTACGATACGATATGATATGAAGTGCCTTTACTCGAGCGATTCATGGAATCGCTCATGCTCATTACATCATGATCATGAAGAATGGGAGGACTTGCGGTTCGAAGAATAGATTCCTCGTCCGTCCATCCTGTGACGGACGTGGGATCGGGCATCCATCTGCAAACATATCTCCCTGGACTTGTCAGGGACATTGAAGAGCATTGCAGATCAATCGATCCATCAATCCAGCCAAGTCAAGTCAAATCAAAATCAAATCAAAATATAAGACTCGAAGTAAAAAGGGCTCGGAATCCAGCGGCATAGCATATCATTTTCCTTCGCCCCAGTGGCGTAGATGGGGTGCTCGATCTTGCTCTTCCTCTCGATGCTCGTACCCCCCCTTTTCCCGGTCTGTATTCTACATGTGTAGCAGCGCTGGACCTTTCCCTTCCCTACCAACAACGCATCCGTCGGTCCATGCAGTGTTGTGTTATGAGAGAAGTAGAGGCGACAGAGGTAGAACGAGAAGTAGACGTGGGAGGAGAACTTCTCTGGAAACAGTGTCAGTGGGTCGTGTGATCGCTGATTCGATCTATATAATTTAATCACCCGCCTCGCGAACGCGATAATTCCTCTTTCACTGAATCTGGGATCTCGGCGATGACAAGATACAGCATGTCCTGCTGCATCGTCGTGGCTCGTCTTAGAACTTGCCTGAGCCGAACACCAACACCACCACCACCACCACCAGCTCGGCCTCGACTTTCATCATACTGGCTCGAGGAACTTTCGCGACGATGACGATGACGGTGACGGCGGGCCTGGCGCGAGCTCTCGCGGCGCGGTAAACAGGCACTGTCTTCCGATTCCGGGGAATGGTAATGAGACTGAGATTGAGGCTGAGACTGAGACTCAGAGAGCGGGGCAGAGTCGTAGGACAGCTCTCTATGCTGGCCACCTTTTGTCGCACTCGAGGCGGTCCGAGCAAGCCGCATCAGCAGCCCTTCCTCTCCGTGGGAGTTTGATCGCCTCATGCGTCTTGCTGTCGACAGGAGTCCGTCCCGATCACCTCTTGGGTTGATCATCCCGCCGGTCAGTAGGGCCAGAGGACTTCCCGAGTTGGCGGGATGATTTGGGTCGCTATAGCGGCTGGCAAAGGTCTGGTGGCCGAATGATTTTTCTGCCTCCAATGCATCGGCGTAGGTGGACGGATAAGCGGCCTGGGCGCGTCTGTCAAAGTACGAAGAGACAAATTTGGAGCTCTGCTTCCAAGACGACGAAGGCTGGCCGTCGTCATCTGCTTCTTGATCGACACTGGGGAAGATCAGAGGCGCGGATTGAGGGATTGCGAGTCCATGCCGGTTTGTTTCGTGGAAAGAGGGGAGCGAGCGTCCAGAATCGACGTCCAGAAGTCTTTGGTCAGATTGACCTGGTGCAAAGGTTGTAATCATTGCATGCAGCCCGACGGGCCAAAACATCTCCCTGTTCGCCTTGTCCAAGAAAGTGTTTGTTCTCAGCCTCCCCTGCGCGGCCATGGCATGCCTCACGCCAACTTGTACACTCATACTCACGGCGATAGCAATCGCGCTCGGTGCAAACCCTGCAGCCATAGCGCCAATGTTGATTGCGTGGAACACGGGAGAGGCGCGTGAGGACTGCTGGAAATTCTTGAGGAATTGGAGAAAGGTTGTTTGGGAGATGTTTTTGTGGGTTTGGAGTACTGGTGCGTACGCTCGAACGAAGCCTCGAGAGGAGTGGTGGGGACGGCGCTGAGGGAGGATTATGGGATGTGGGAGGGGCTTTACCGTTGTGAAGGGAGCTGCGGTAGAGGACTGGGGAGAGATTACGTCGTCGTACGACGGTGGGAGGAGAGTGTCGATGGCGAAAGCATCCTCGTCTTCGTTGGAAGGAGACTCTTGCTCGTCGATTTCCAGGGATTCGTGTCGAACACCGTCTCCTCTGCCAATCGCCGGGCTGTCGTTCGTCTCAGGGGCATCATGTCGTTTTGCAAGTGTGCTTGTCTTTTTGTTTTTGTGTTGAGCATGCGCCTCGGCCGCGAGGCCTATAAGACTACCAACTCCTTTAGTCACTCGAGTTAGGGGCCCATTTCGTTGCCGGCGATTCATGTTTTCCAATAGAAATCAGTTGAGGAGCTGGGATAAAGATCCAGTCCGTATTTGACAAGTGTGGATTGAAGTATTTGGGAAGGAGATGCGCCAGACATCTTTTGAGGCCGAGGCAGAATTCCTACCTAAATATATATGAAAGTAACTGAGCATAGACAACCAAGGGCGCAGAACATGATAACTGTGATATGGATATCTCTCTGGACCGCCCTCGCCTTACGCGTTAACATCAGTCCACGCATATTGAACCCGTCTATACGCGAAACGAGATCGAAATGGTGACCAGGTCGGGTTAGCGCGCTGATGAGCCAACTTGGGCAACGCGAATTGTCCGTCAATCAGGATCAAATGTAACCTCTTATGGGTCTCTCTTTCACTGTGCATGGATCAAAGTGGTCCGTTGCCATGATTAGAGTGGTTTACTTCATGCCGCAGCCCGTCAGGCACCAGGATAAAATCTGTGAGAAGGTTTTAGATGATTGATGAGATCAAGGGATGTGACACTTGTGCCCTTCCGTATATCGTATTGGGGATACCAGTGGCAATACAGACTAGACAGACCGGGAAGAGACTTACTTTTGACAAGCAAAGGCCCCTATCGTCGAGTTTGCTGAGGCATGTTGAAACATGTATTCTCTATCAGGAGGAAGGGTGAGAGGTAATGATAGATGGGTGATGTTTCTTCAGGGAAAAAGAATTGGCATGTCTGACATGTCCAGCTGCTCGAAAATTGATGCAGTGCTTGTGCAGTGTCTCTGTCCTCGCCCTGTCAGACAGACTAATTATTCCCCTTCATAGCACGTGGTTTTCTGGCTTCATTGACGAATCCCCTGATCATCCTCCAACCTCGCATGCATGTTGAAGCCTCGTATCTCGTCAAACACGACGCCGGTACAACAGCTCGAGCCAACCCTTTTTCCTCAATCTACTGTCGCTAATTACGGTCATTTCCTCGCGACAGGGCAACCTCGTTGGTCCGCGCATTTAATTGCCCCTCTCCACATCCTCCCATTGACTACCCTTACTCCCCACCACCATGGACCTCGCATACGATCATATTGCTGAGCAAGCTTACAATCCCGGCGACCGTGCCACAACTCCTACGCCTGCATCGAATCACACCTCCTCAAACACGAACGATACCTCAACGCCCGAGATAAGCTCCCCGAGACAGAGTCTCCAAGCAGAGTTCCAGGAGACATTCAAGGCATTTTCCAATTCACAATGGGGAGTGAAGCTAGGTGGATTCTGGGGCAATGTCAGAAAGCAAGGAGAAAGTCTATACGAGGAGGCAAAAAAGGAGGCTGCTGAAATGGCAAGCGACATGGAAGCCTTGCGGCTGAAGGGTGTCAAGGGGTTGGGTTTCGGCGCTGACCAAAAGAAAGGGGAGAATGCCTCAGGAACAGACGAGGACACAGAATCGCCTAGCACCAGCAAGGAGAGTGAGCAGAACAAAGCAATCCAGGAGACTGAGACCTTCCTCGAGCGGTTCAAAGCCGAGGCCGCAAAGAGGTTGAGAGATGTGCAGAGAGCAGAAGATGCTGCAGATGAGGCGCTCTTGAGGTTCGGCACAAATATCAGAAATTTCCTTCGAGATGCGGTGTCTGTGACAGCCCCGGACGACGAAGAGGCCGGAAATCGCCAGGCTGGCGAGATGCTCTTCGAAAGTAGAGACCCTACGTCCGGCAAAAGAGTCATCCATACGAGCAGATTTGACGCGCAGCTACATGTCATCCACACTACAATGACGAGCTTCACTCAAGATCCGAGTGGAGCGGGCGATCAGTGGGATAACTTCAAAAAGGGCTTCGATATCGACAAGATGACGGCACGCATTGCCGAAGACCTGGACAAGTATAGGGAGTTGAGAAGGTCCATGGAGAAGCTTGTGCCGGAGAAAGTGGAATACAAGGATTTCTGGACAAGGTACTATTTTCTGCGACATGTCGTGGAGACCCAAGAAGAAAAGAGGAAAGAACTTCTCAAAGGTATGGCTCTCGAGGTCGGGTGGCATTTATTACTCTCCAGTGAGAAAGAAGTCTCTGCTAACCGATCGATTGATTACAGCATCTGCGCATGAAACAGAGGAGGTTGGCTGGGACGAGGACAGTGACGACGACGACGAGCAGGGGAGGACCTCTTCTAATACTCCTCAGCTACGGAACGAAGAAGCCGTGCCCAAAGTGCTAGTCGCTCAAAACACCAACGACTCCTCAACCACAATACACCAGCAGCCACCGTCGTCGTCGGCGGAGGCCTCGGCCGACCCAAGTTGTTCGCATCTGAAGCCCGAAGGCCAAGGCCGTCGATCTCACGATGAGAAGTCCGTCGCAGACAGCGACGCAAGCTACGATCTCGTCAGCGGCGCCAACAGCCGTGCTCCAGGAAGCCCCAAAGACGACCTCGGCCGATCGCCCACCAAGGTCGAGGAGAGCGACGAGGAGGACTGGGAATGAGGGATTTGTGCTGGTGGCTGCTGCTGCTGCTGCTGCTTCTCTCTGAATTGCACGGGAATTGCATTGGATGGGCATTGCTTTGAGTTAATGCGAATGTACCGAGTAGTGATTTATCAGATACCCTGCCATCAAGCAACACAAGATGAGCCCCTCAGGAAAGGGAAAACCCCTGAGAGTTGGTAATCATTAATCTTCCCATCGCTGTGACATGGTGGTTTAACACAAACTGGTGCGACATGCAACAAGAGTAGTCAAGCCTTGCTATGGCTCGTCCGCAGGGCCGCTCGGATATTTCGGCTGGGCAAGCGAGGCTGAGTCAACGCACGGATAGTACTGTACCAGCGAAGCGCCAAAATGAGCTTAAATACCACGACACGCCCACTTCTGAAAAGCTATCTCTGTTTCGTGTTTTATGCATCGGGTATTAGCTATCAGCCCGCACTTTCGGGCCTATTACAGCAGAAGCTTCATGCTCGTGCTAAAAGGTACCGTTTGATTGTCCGTAAATCCGGTTCACGCATCAATAGGCGCGCTGCAGTGACCATGAACAAGCCAATCGCGCTGAGTTTCTGTCCGTCGATTGTCCTTTTCCCTGCCTTGTGGAACCATGATGCAAGTCGTGCCATTCGAATGTGGGTATCAACAGTGATGTGGAAACAAATTGGAAATTTTCATCAACCCTCCTACCCGACCCAATGTGGCTCAAGTGTGGTTCATTCACAGCATCATGATAGCAGCAAGACCTGCGATGCCAGCCAGACCGTTGACAGCCACTGTTGCCCTTGGCATGGCCGCACCTGTCGCACTGGATGCTGCCGATGCAGCAGAGGACGCTCCTGAGGCGGCTGAGCTAGTGGCACTGGCCAGATGCGAAGACGCCGAGCTGGCCAACGAGGATGCAGAAGCTTCGGCGGACGAAGCAGCACTAGACGCGGCAGAGGAGGCTGATGAGATTTGGGACGAAAGGGATGCCGAGAGAGACGAGGCCGAAGCGCTTGCGCCAGAGGCAGCCGACGACGCACGACTTGCAGCAGAGGACTAAATCCGTTAGCGATGCAGGTACACATTTTGTCACGGGACGATGTTACTGACCCCAGTTCCAAGTGCGCTAAAGAGGGTGGATGTGCCCACGGCAGTGGTGAATGTGCTGCCTGCACTGTTTGTGCCCGTGGAGAACAGAGTCTCAGTCGAGATGGGAGTCGAAGAGCCACCACCACTGCCACCCGGACCCGCACCAACCGCACTAAAGATGGTGGATGTGCCGACAGCGGTGGTGATAACGCTGCCATCGGAAGTAAGAGTCGAAAAGAGCGTCTCGGTAGAAATTGGAGTGGAAGAAGCACCAGAGCCAGCACCAGAGCCAGCACCAGAGCCAGTCCCCGAGGGACCAGAGCCAGAAGCACTTCCAGCAGAAGCACCAGTGCCAGTAGCAGTGGCACCACTAGCGCCAGTCGCGGTCGCACCACCAACGGTCAAGGCAGAGGTTCCCGAGAGAGGCCCAACGGAGCTACCGGCGCTGGATGCGGAAGCAGCAGCTAGCGACCATCAGTACAATGTCCGAACCCGACCAGGATGTCCATATTCACTCACCAGAGCTGCAGTAGTTCTGCCCATACGTAAGAATCGGTGAGATGTCGGTACCCACCGGGCAGGCTTCAGAGGAGCAGTCATGGAGGCCATAGCTGAAATCGGCGTTCCTGCAAAGACAAAGGACGTCGGGCGATCCGTTGACATCGGGGCAGCCGAGGTTAGCAGCTTGGGCGAGCATGTTACCGAAACAGACTTGCTGGAGCACAGGTCAGTCGCTGTTCTGAAGAGCGGCTTGAGGAGAGCGAGATGCTTACACCGCATTGTGGCAGGCTGGAGAGTGTCTGGGCGAGCGCCGCGCTGACAAGAGCAGCGGCGATGGCGAAGCTCTTCATGTTTGAAGACGAGGGTATCTTGACCCGTGGATGAAGCTGAGAGTTAGGCGACGTAAAGGGTGCAATCAGTAAGAGGATGCACGGTACGTGACGACGACGTCGAGAGTAAGTCGTTGGGGGGGGGGGGATGCCGAGAGAGAGGGCGAGGTTTGAGGAAGAGATGGTAGAGAGAGAGGGGGAGGAAAGGGGAACGGTCAGGCACAGATCGAATTGAGAAGTGTCGTTTTGAGTTCGGAGCTGGAAGGTGGAAGTGGGAAGCTTTTTGAGGTGGGAAGTGAAGGTCGAGTGAAAGGTCAGTTGGAGTAGTGACGGAAGTGGAGTGAGACTGTTGGCTGTTGGCAGTGACGAGTGACAGGGACCGCCGCTCTGCAGGACCTAGCAAGGTCCCGAGTACGAGATACAGTCAGTAAGGGGGATTATGAACGACACGCTGAAGCTGAACCAAGTTTTGCAGGATCAATCCTGTGCAGGGGACTCGGGATTGAAGAGGAAGTGGGAGGCTGGTGATGAGGTTGCTCCTGGTACTGGGTAGAG
This sequence comes from Cladophialophora psammophila CBS 110553, assembly GCF_000585535.1. Taxonomy (NCBI): domain Eukaryota; kingdom Fungi; phylum Ascomycota; class Eurotiomycetes; order Chaetothyriales; family Herpotrichiellaceae; genus Cladophialophora; species Cladophialophora psammophila. Next base: position 869,255 of record NW_006912922.1, read on the forward strand.
CTATGAAGCCGGGAAGCTGGTCACAGTTCCTGGCTGGGACCACCAGCTAGGACCAACTGAGACCTAGCCAGCTCTTCCATGCACATGCAGACGTACTTGGGCAGGTAATAGACGTCCGCCTTTGACGCAGCTTCTTGTGCCTCTGGTTGCGCAGGCTGAACCTTAACTGCAGCCACTGTAACACCCAGAAACTCGATCTCCTCGCAGACCACTTTGGTCACTCGACCGCTAGACCGCCACTGGTTCAGCCACAGTGGGCAACCAGGGGAGAGCGCTGCTGGGTTGTTGCGGACTTCCTCTGCCGAGTAGTTCTCCCCAGTTCCCCCCCCCCCCAATGCTCCTCGACCCTTCCAGGGCCTTGCCAGGGCACAACCTGGAACTCTGGAGCTGGGCCTGTTATAAGCGTGGCGATCGGTGCCTCTATGCCTAAAGCTCCCTAGTCCCGTTCGATCCGAGCTGAACGCCGGGCTCCAGAGATCTCGACCCCACTAGCACCCACTAGCTCCCACCAGCACCAAAATCCTGCTTCGGGTCGTAAAGTATCGACTCCGGTCATGGCGCTGTGCTCAATCATCGGCTTCTACTCTCCACGGTACACGAACCTCGCAACATTATTTCCCCCCAGCATGTGCGACCATCCCTGACTCCCTGTGAACCTGTTCCTGGCGTGTTTGGAGAGGTCTGGGGTTACACCACAACCGTCGACTGCAGGCTCCCAGAGAAATGGAAATTGGTCCGGTGTCCCAGCTCCACCGTGACGACAATAGCGACAACAGGATGGCTAGCAGGCTAGTAGCTCGCATCTCCATACCCGTGCCTACTTATGTACAAGTACAAGTAGTGCGTCACCTCACCAGCCTACTGGGTACTTGTTAGTCACTTGGCGGCTCCGGCTGCAGTCCCGAGGATCGCCATCACACCATGGTCAAAGTTGAGCTGGGAGTCAAACAGCTGATCCAGAAGATCACCAAAACTTCTTGTATTTGTATCCGTTGCCTAGAGGAGAGCACGCACCAATCGTGACCGCTATTCATTGGCGCGTACGCAGGGCAAAGCAAGAAGCAAAAAGGCCCGACGAGCCCGGCAAGCCGCAGGCTCGTGCGACAAACCTTGGAGACACTCAGGGATGGAAATTGATTCTACAAGTACAGATGCTGCATCACTGTCCAATGCCGGGCGTTTGTACACTCCCGCGTGCCAAACTTGTAGGTCGAAGATTTCTCCTTTGCGAAGCATTACCACTGAAGCTAAAAAGATGCCTCTGAACACGCTGGCGTTGAACATTGCCTTCTGGTTGGTCTCGGACTGTGACGTCCTCCGGCACCTAGTGGGCGGTGTGTGATGGGTCTCGGCAGTCCGCACACACTTGAGTACTGGGCTGGTGGTGGATCTCTCTCGTACTGTACTGTCCGTGCCGATGCCCACAGGGCTTTTCCGCCTCGCCATTTGCAGGGATATTCTTCAAGGAAAAAAAAAAAAAAAAAAAAAAAACCGAGCGTCCTTCCTGTCCGTGCCATGTACTGTACCTAACCTTGCTATCAGCAAGCTTTCTCATCTCGAGCGAATAGGGTAATACTTAATTATTTTGTTAGAGACTCAGTAGCTTATCTAGGAGGCAAAAAGAAGATGGTAGGCAGATGCTAGCGGGGTGGTGGATAGACAGCTTCGAACGGCATCGCTTCGGCCCTTGCAAGAGATTCCAATTGGGCTGGGGAGTTTGAAGCAATTCCTTATTCAGGCGTGACCAAAGGTGTGCAGCGGCACCGGAGATTTTTGTCTCTTACACATTAACATCTCACATACGAGGTAACAAATTCATGGTAAAGCCCACATGCACCGAGCAGGCCATCGGGGACAACCATTGACAGTCTGCTCCGCCGTAGAATGTAGATGCTCCCCGCACTGCACCCCGCATGGCGCACGGTGCGCGCCTCGATGCGCAGGACGCGGTGTTGAATTATTTGCTTCACGGTCGTCTCAACTCTGTATATTGTCCGTCCGCCATAGGTATTTCAGTGTCGCAGACGTGTTGAGTTCAATGGCATAATGTTCGAAAATGGACATCACGTGAATTGTCATGTGGCGTCTAACCCATATTTATCTACTTGCGGTGCTCCACCATTATCCTTTGCTTGCATACATGGTACTACGTAGGAGATAAAGATGGAGGCCCCCACCTCTTCAAGGTTAAGATCTCCATTATCTCTCAATATATCTACTTACGTAAAACACTTAGTACCAGTTTCACGTTATAACATCCGTGCCTACGGGGAGAATGGGATTCCTCGGTGACGACATAAAGAGGTAGACTGCGGCGGATCGACTTCTTGACTTCACTCCGAAGGCTTCCACATTACAGTGTCTTATTCGCGAGATAGAAGATCGCGCAAGGAACCAATCTTCATGTGATAAAGATTGGCCCTAGATCTTGCTCCTTTCTTTGGGTCGCTCTCGGCTACATGAGAGTCTCGTCAAGCAGCTGGCGGATTTGGCCTTGTTTCGGCTGAGAGAATTATGCAAGGGAGATTCCGATGCCGAAAAATTCCTCGAGCGCATCAACACCCCGGACTGGTCCCCGTGTCTTGAAAATGTCTATCATAGTCTCTTGCGCCACGACGAAGCACCCAAACACACAATCTATCCCGGCGGGGTCTTCGAACTTGCAAAAACAACAACATGGCTAGGAGAAAAAGAGCGAGGATTTGGGACATGTTGCAAGCAGTTACATCCGTGCAGGCTGTACGAGAATTCGTCGAGTTGTGGCTTTGGATATCGACGATGGTCGCCTCGACAGCTGGCATCTTTCAAAGAGGACAACCTTGAAGACCTGGAGACTGAAATTTCTACCTCAAGTTGTGCCTGATTTGATCCCACGCACACACACCTTTTGTGAGTAAGCGACGCCAAAACTTCATGTTCAATTCTAACACCCACACGGTGCCTGCCACCGTGGTGGAGACAGCGGATCTGGTACGTCCTTGAGTAATTTTGTTCATCCATGTTGATTAACTTTTCCACCACAGGAGCTCCGAAGTCCCGAGGGTGAGTGTGTTCCGGGCGGTCGGTTGGCGCTTCTAATCGCAGATTCTGTCCCTGCGCATTTGTCACATTCAGTGCCTCGGTCTCGGCTCGACGAGTGCGTTGTGGTTTCTTCTTAAGAACTCTGCGAGGTCACCCTACGTACGGAATCGGCAACACAGTGGTTCTATTGATCTATACCTCGTCGGTTCAATGCCTCAAGGCCTTGGTGGTCATGAACCTCTTTCCCTTCTTCCTTCCAGGCGCGGGCATGGCAGTCCGAAAACTTGGGGTCAATCCAACAAACAAAACGTCAGAGTCAGGGGGAAATCAAAAGGTCGTTCAAGTTTGCCGGGGCACGTTTCAACTTTCAAGCTGGCTAGCTAGATCCGGCCTACTATATTCGATAGAAAATAATACGCTTCACAGCACTTTGTCTTGCATACATAATACAGTACAGCTGAGTAACGGAAACCACCCAGCTAGTTCCCTTTAGAGTACAGACCTTCAACTGATTCGCATCAGTGATATTGGTGGAATGTCATGGCAGAAGGACAATTGTTATATTTTATTTTCCATTTATGTTTTTTATTGCTTCGTTGTTCATTTTTTAAGCTAAAAAAGAAATGGGAGGTCGGTCGTCGTTAATATGGGAGGCCTCGTAGGTAAGACGATCCTCTATTGGGGTAACGCAATAATAATATCAAACGATGTCGACAATTAAGAGTGAGAGTTTTCTTTCCAATATAAAGTTGCCTGGTCGGGACACCGGATCTATTTCACCCACGGAACCACCCGGTGTCACCGACAATATCAATTGCTTACTTGTACACCCCGCCCTCTCGATATACTTGGTAAGTAGACTCTACTTAGACCCCCCCGGCCCGTAGAGCCCGCCCTTCGTTGACAAAGGCCAACCAGACAAACGTCTCCAATATTTCTGTGGTGTGAATTCCCGACTCGCCAAGGCGGAGACCGACGCGGAATCACTCCACACGCGCATCTGAATTCGAACGCGACTTTCCCGTCTGCTTTGGAAAATGTTTCTTGGAAGCTCGCATTCGGGGATCAACGGAGAGCCCATGAACTTGGCATTAAAGCCCTTTGGAGTGCCCATGGATGAATGCTGGTGCCCAGACGTGTCAGGCTTTAAATCATGAAACGTTTGCATCTTGCCATCATGATATGGGCTTCAACCCCGGATACGAGACTCATTCGCCCCATGTCTCATTGGCGGAGCTTCCCCATATCCTGATGGCCTTGTTCGTGTGGGCGACTCTTTCTGCACAGGAGGAGCAGCGTACGACCTCTTGGTTTCGCTTGAACGGGCAAGATCATGCATCAATCTGGTGCTAATCAACAGCGCAGCACACACGCATGGACCGTCAGGCCACCAAGTCATCTACTATAAGAAAGATGAGTTTGAGCTGCTCAAGCTGCCCGAGCTGCCTCCTATTCCGATGCTGTGATGCGTTCTGTTTTCAAATTTCCAAGCATCTGCTATGTTGAGTCGCAGCAAGCAAGAGATTCCAACAGCTCGTGCTTCGGCGTCCGAGAATGAGTAGGTACTAAATGAGATTGTCTGGCAAGCAATAGTTAATCACCTCGAATAGGCTCGACGTTGACTTTGCATGGCTAGACACTGTTGACGATGGTGAGTTATTACCTTACAACATAGTCGTTCCATGGGCTAATGGACTGTAGAGGGCTGCTTCATGGAGTTTGACTACTTACGTCCGTCCAAGTCCTTAGACTTCGGTAGAGATGGTTTTACGGGGTCCCTGTCCGTATGGCACGAACTTCTGCAGCTCACAGTTCCTGACGAACAATGTGGCGTTGTATTCGTTCGTGGTGACTTTCCGGATAACGGGGAAGCAATCTTGGCCCGAGCGCAAAGACGCAATCAAAGGGGTACTTTCGGATTAGAGCTGCTCATCCCAGAGGAGGCCGAATATGTTCTCGAGCGCACGCCTGCTCAAGGAATGATTAATCTACGGTGGCCATACACGAGGTTCAACTTCGTGAAAAGGGACGATTCACTTGGCTCAGCGGTATTCGCAACTTTTACGGCTTGCTCTTTCATCAAGGACCAAACTCTTTACCAAATCCTCCGGGTGGCCCCTCAGTCCTTTTCCACCTCTGAGTCTGCCCTGAGCAATGGATCCATCCCAGAATCTGCAATAAACAGGGGGCTAGACCTTGACATTGGCGGTACCGTCCACATCGGATGTTGTTGCGAAGACAGGGATTCTTCGACATTTGCAGGTCGAACGGCGACATTCTACGACAACTACTCGCCTTGTAAGCCCCCAAGGGGACTCAAGAGCTATGTCATGGCTTGTGAGAGTGCTTGTCACCAACGAAGGCTGGAAATGCGACTATGGGTTAATGGACAACCTACAGAATTAAATCACGATTTGTCGAATCCCTCCAGGATACAGCAACTTGGAGAGAGCAATGAGAAAGGAGGTGCTACAGCAGTGTGGAGACTTCATACCGTCACCAATGTTGAATGGACCAGGACTGAGCCCATTTCGGCCGTTGCTTCCATTTCCCTTGTGGACAGCAAGATACCGCTTGACTTTCAGCCAATGGCCATGATAGAATCTGCTGACATCCGCGATTATCTTGGATATTCCAAAGACTCCATGAACGCCCCATACCGACTCTGGTCACAAATGCTACACCAGCCACCAGGCCCTCGAGCTTTCGATCTAAACGTCATCAGCAGAACAGTGGAGAACATTATAGGACTATCGTCCGTTCCCGTGCAGAGCGAGGTCACCGCTTCAGACAGGCGGGATGGGACGAAGGCGGCGGATTTGTCACCTGTCCAGGTATCCTCAGTCGATACAAATTTTCCAAATGACAGTCAGACAGATTCAGAGCTACGACTGCCTGATGCTCGAAGTGGAACTTCTCATCTTGTCCGGAAGCGGAGTGAGAGCTCGATGATCAAAACTAACATCGCACTTATCGGAAATATTGTCACAAGGCAAGTCGCCGATCTTGAAAGTCTCTTGTACGTGATGCCTATTTCGTATGTCACAAGCCACTTCACATTAGTATACTGATAATAGTAGCTGGCAAGTACGCGTACTCATAAAAGCCACTCAATTTGTGCGTTTGCATACAGAACCAAAGGAAATCGTCGAGCGAAACTCGACCTGTGAGAAGATGCGCTTAGGTTATCAAACCTTCCTATTGGAGCATTTACGAGGCGTCTGTTCATGGGTTCTTAGCATTGTGCCTGTTGTCTCCAGATCGGACCTTCAACAGCCGTGGATAGGAATTCTGGCATGTGATATCCTCACGGCTCCACGGTCCAGTCGAAATTGCAAGCTTACCTCAGAGCAATGGCAAGCACTAATGGCACAAGACGAGAGCAGAAAGGTTGAGCGTCGTCGTCAAGAGCCGCGGGTAAAGAGCCAACAATGGTACTGTGCATTGATCGTCTGGTACATGTGGGCTCAATGCTCTGAGATATTTGAGCGAGAAGATATACGGTCAATGGTCCTGGACATTCTACCTTTCTTGGACGCTATTGGAAACAACGATAATCAGGTTGGTACTGAAGGTTTTGAGAATCCGCACATCTGTTTCCTTCGATGGTACCACAGCCACTCGGTCAACAGAATCATTCATAAGTTACAGGAGAACCCCAACAATCGGACTTCTACTTCTCGTGTTGACTGCTCCAAGCATAAGGACTGGGCTGAACACTGGCAAGTCAGGGCCGAAAGGGCCTTACGGCTATTTGGACAGGGCCGCCTGATCAACCAGCACCTTAGTCATGACGTGGCAAATCTTGCCCTCGTGGGCAAAGAGATACAGATCGAAAAGCGCGCTCTTGGCTTGCAAGGGAAATCATGCCTCCAATATGCCCAAGATTTGATAAAACGTCGACAGGTGAAGAAAGAACTCAATCCTGGGGAAGCCTTGGTCAGACGATGGGACGCAATTCACAATCACGCTATCCGATCATCAATGCCCCGACCCGCGCCTTGGGAATCCAATTGTCTAGAACATCATGTCCCAGTGAACCTCGAGGTAGCCCTTTCTGTTGAGGAATGTATGGAGGCCTGCAAGGAATTCTTACTATCCGATTATACATTCGCAGCAGACTTCGACGCGAGTAACCCCGAGACTGTGGCTCAGTGGTGGGACATGAAAACGTCCAGTATCATATCTTGGAAGATCTTAGATGGACTCATGTCGGAAAATAATGCAACAAAAGCAACCTTTAGCCAACTCGTCAAGGCCGAGCGTAAGGTTGTCGACAAGCCCTCAAAGATTGAGGAAACCATTCAGGCGCTCACCGAATGCATTCGTCAAAGACTTCCTCCAGCCGAAGATATGGTAGGCTACTCCTGGAGGAAGAGGCGTCCGAACCTGCTGTATCACGCCGATGCTGCTGTCCAATCCTTAGAGGATACTCCCCAGGTTTATGACCAGAAACAGAAAAGTGTCACCGTTCGAACACATATCGGAAAATACTTTAAAGACAGTGCTTTCAACCTCGATTTTGGAATGGTCAAGAAATACTTCCAACGTCAGGGAGTGGATATTTGTTCTGGAGACATGACACAGTTCTTCGGAAAAACCATGCCATCCGTCCATCCTGCTGCGCTCCAAAAATTTTTCGACAAAATCAGCAGGCCAATTTCCAAAGAGATGCTGGAGCGGTTTTTTGAAAAAAGTGGCATGGCAGTCCATCACCTATGGACTTTGGATAATATCAAGCAAATCATCCCACCGGAGAAGCTCGGGCACCTCAGTTGCTTTGATTTCACCCTCAAGGCTGACGGCGGAGACGCCCCTGAAATTGGAGTGACCGTTGGCGTTGGAAGAGCGAACCTGGTCGATAAGAAACCCTGGATTGGGCTAGATGAAGAGGTAAAAAAGGATCCGAAGGACAAAATGAGCAAACAGGAAGAATCTGCCCTTTTGACCCTTTACTTCCTAGATCGGCACAAGCTGTATCCAGGTTATGATGCATTCCCGAAGCCTTTCAGACAATTCCTTGAACACACTTGCATCAGGAAGAAGTGGCTCGAAAGCTATCAGAAGGAAGTCTTTGCGGTATTGAATGACAGTGTAAGCCATTCCCACAGGTCTCTAGTCTTATCACTAACTGTGACCCTGAGTTGGTCGACTTAGGAACGAAATACCGACTACTGCAAGTCTCCATGCATATCGTTCAGACCGACAACGCTAACAAAAATACCAGGTTCGTAAGACGAATTTGTCCAGAAATCATTCTAGCCATGATCTTCATGTGGCACACCGATGCTCTTGACGCTATTGACGACAATCTAGGTGTGCTCTCTCATTTTGTCGACACAGAGAATCAGCTACCAACTGGAGAGGGCGTAATGTGGACCACATCTGTTACAATTTCACTTTGGCGCCTGCAGGATGATCTGGAGAGTAAGATTTGCGACGTGGAAGACGATTTCGAACGCGACGAGAAAAAACTAAGACTCAATTACGATCGCGAAGAGTCCGAGAAACACAGTTTGATGACGAGGATGAGATTTTGGGATTCATTTCCCGCATTCGGAACGCGAGGCGGGGGCAACAAGAGCGCCAACGAAGAGGCTCCATTGGCTCGCATCACCACATTCCCTCCCAAAAGCGTTTCTGACCAAAGGAATAAAGTCGATAATCGGTTGTCGACAATACGTGAGCTGTCGATCTCTCTTGTTATCTCAGGTGACAGAATGGGGCGTTTCTGGATATGTTCAGTAATATCTGAATTGTTTGACGAGGCAGAGGTCAAAGAATACCGCAACGAGATCAAAGATATTTTGCAGATGTTTATTCACCAACAATACACTGGGAGGGTGTTGGCCTTTCTGCTACTTCTGGGCCATATGTGCGAGTCCCTCTCGAAGGAATGCGACAAGTTTGCAGATCAGATGGACCATATCATGGGCATGAATGTTGGCAATCCATCGATGCTACGGTTTTTCTGAAGCTAACTTCGCCCAGCCGTTAGTATTGTTGAAAGGCCTCGAGTGGAGAAAGTCAGACGCCGCCTTGAAGAAGCTCAAGCAAATGCTTTGGGGATTCGAAGCGCTCCGAATTTTCGACGAAAAACTTGAAAGGGCACTTGATGAGATCAACCAAGCAAAAGAAAAGATGGAATCTGAATTGAAAAGAGTAGGTCGTACCCTTCTGTTGCAAGGTTGACGAACTGATCGCGGAAAGGGCCGCGATATCCGCCACAAAGATATGAAGCGGAATGTCGAGCGGGTGGTTGAAGACTTTGAGAAGAGACGCAAAAGACTTGAGAACCTGCACAATGTCATCAAACAGCGTATTGACCAAGTTGCAAAGCTTCGCGAAGGGGTGAGGTATATCTTTCGCTCTCTTTTACCTTGCTGACCGATACTGGCAGATCTCCTCTGTTCGCGGTGTGGAGCAGAACGAAAACATCAGCATGCTCACCTGGGTCACAATTACATATCTTCCTCTCGGCTTCGTGGCAGTAGGGACTTCGGTATGCATCGCAAACGCAAATCTTCTCTAACATTTGGCAGGGTGTCTTCAGTATGGGACATGGCATAGTCCCAGACTCCGCTGGCTGGGGAACGTTTATGTGGGCTTTGGCGGTGTTCCTGGTCGCCACACTCATATTTGTGAAGAGCCTACAACTCATCAAGCGGGGTTTCCGAATAGTTTGGCCCAGGCAGAACACTCTCCCCGGCCACGTTGCGGAGGCTTCAAGGACGGCCAGCAATCTTTTCCAAATCAAAAATCTCAGGCGTCGTGGTGGCACGAAACAGAGCGACGTCGAGCAAGGTTCAGGTTTGTCCCCGACTTGGGTATAAGTCTATCATCCACTCTCTCCTAACCAGGTCTCCAGGGAGCAATAAAGTAATCTGGGGTTCTTCTTCCGACTGAGACATTGGCCATTTGACAGGAGCCGGCGCTAGCACGCAGTTGAACTGCACCTGCTTGCATCGGGCGGGAGATTTTCATAACAAACTGATTTCGTTTTTCACGACTCAAGACAAAGTCTTCTAACGAGTCCAAGGATATACATAGGCTGAGCTGACATCCCTGCGCATCTAGCTCTACAGGGTGATGGATTGGCCAGACTATATAAGTATACACGACTGTAGAGACAGCAAGCAGGGTAGGGATCAGTCTTATGCATGATATCCTTTCCATCCACCAATATAACCCCTCTTGTGGGCGAGGTTAGCGAGGCTATTATTCCCTATTACCCCTGTATTGCCTTGTAGAGCCACCAAGGCCACCTATATATGCCAAGACGCCAAGACGCGCCATACCTCCGGTGAAGGCGTAGTGGCTGCGCAGGTATCATGCCTTCTGCGAGTTCAGTGCTCTACCTACCATCTTCATCGGAACAACGATGCACTCTATAACTGACGACTTCTTATAATCAGCATGCCATTTTTGCTAGTTGCCGATACCTTACCATGGATTTTTCACGTCAGCAGGTCTTTCAACGGGTAGATTCCTCCACACACCCTTTTCCCAAATTTCCATGACTAACGTGCCATTTAGCTGCGTCCGCCTTGTGTGGAACTCAGCTCTGTCGCTCTGAAACTCAAGGTCAATCAAACGTCTGCGAAGGCCGTGCTTTTCGCTGTCGAGCAAGTACACCACGTGCTTCGCTCGCTGGGGGATGAGAATCTTCTCGATGAGAAATTGGCCGAATATGCTTTCTTCCCGCTCACCCATGTTTTCAACCAGTCTCCGCGAATATCATCCCGAGGCCTCGAGATAGCCGTCAGATGCGTGCAAATCCTGGTGTCAAAAGGATGGCGGGACAAGCTTCTTCCCGAGATGGCCAAGCAGCTGCTCATTCTCATGGGCTTACTGGTCTCCCAAAGTCCCAACCAACAGAGTCAGGCCCCTACAGAGGAACTGAAAGTTGCTTCGTTCGAATGTATGGCTGTCATCATCCGCCAAAGTGCTTCACTAGCATCCCCAATCCTGGAAGGCGTTGGCGGCAAGAATATTGTGGATCAACTAGCCTATCAGCTACTCGAGGCAATTGCGGATGCATCGTCTGAGGATGTTCAGATCAGTGCAACCCATGCTCTTCTCGAGCTTCAGCGCGCTATTCGGAATCGAGCATTATTGGCCAGTTTGCTTCCCCGTACCGTCTCTACGTTAGTCAAAGTTCTTCGACCAAGTACTCAGGCCCGGCGAACGAGAAAGGTCCTTGTCACCTACCTAGAGCTACTGACTGAGACCTTAAGAAACGTTCTTGCGGACGAGGTCGTCTCGAGTGAACTTGGTGACAAGAGGAGGCCCAAATCCACCAAAGCACGGAGCGTTGATGATGAGGCCATCCTGGACAAGTCCTGGTTCGATGCCACTGCATCTCAAATTGATCTGGCTCTGGTCCAGGTGATCAAACTCAGGAATCATGAAAGCCCTGACGTGGCCGAAGCTCTTCTCAACCTCTGTCTGACGGTCATCGATGACTGTTCGCAAACTCTCGCCCAGTCCATCCCACTGATGGTGGAGACTCTTGCGGTCCTTTGCCGTTCGCCCAATGGGTCAAAAGCGAACGCCGCTCTCAAATTCTTGATAACATCGAGGCCAGAGGTGACAGAGATTCTGGGCACCAAATTCTATGACTGGTCTCAGGCCCTGCCCAGAGTGATGCAAGGTAATGACGACAGGCCCAAGCAGCAGTTGCTCAAGCAGGTGGCCACATCATTCATTGCATTAACGGACACGTCAAATACCACCAATGAAGAAATGTCGAAGTTTGCTTCAATATTAGTTGATACTGTCGCGGCAGCTGTTGAATCCGGTTCGAAAACGTCGAAGCTGGTCAACGAGGCGCCACGTATCCCCCCGAACGAGCTTGTTCAACAATATAGGCGATCGGAACAAGGATTTATGCCGGTTATCTTGAGCCATCAGAGCCAGCAATCATCCACAGAGGAGCTGAAAAGCTTGATCATGTCCCTCAAGACGCACGCTTTCAGTCGGAATATTGCACGCAGTCTTGTTGACCATTTACACGATCCTGATATCAACAGGAAATTATCAGCAGCGTGGCTCGCTCTGGAATTTCTGAGATCTGACAGCAGCGAGTCGTTTGATGTCATGGAGCTGGTTGAAGACAATGCTTCCCCTTCCGACGTCTCAATTTCCCGTCCTTTTCTCATATCCGATCTGTATTCAAATATTCTACCATTCCTGACGGAATATCCCGACATCGAAGATGAAGGAAGTACAGACTGGCGGCTAGTAGCACTGTCCCTTGAGACTCTAACACTTCAGGCTTCTCAGCTCAGTCGCTCATACCGCCCTGAGCTAGTGGAGACACTATTTCCTTTACTAACTCTGCTTGGTTCCAGTAATGCATTGCTTCAGCAGCATGCCATGACAGCCCTGGACATTCTGGCAACAGTATGTGAATATGATTCAGCATCTCACATGCTGGTTGAGAACGTGGACTATCTTATCAATGCTGTTGCGCTCCGGCTCAACGCCTTCGATGTATCGCCACAGAGTCTCCAGGTCATTGGGATGATGATCCGTCTCTGTGGTGCAGGTCTCCTCCCGTACCTGGACGACCTGATCGGAAGCATATTTGGTGCCCTAGACACCTTCCACGGATATCCCAACCTCGTCGAACAGTTATTCGAAATTCTAAAGATGGTAGAGACAGAAAGTACAAGGAAGCCTGCCATTCTAGCAATTGAGTCCGGACGAAGATCCGATAGCCACCGAAGCATGCCGAGCCATATCTCTGGATTGGAAGATATCCTCAGTGACTTGAAGAGCAGGAAACAAAGACAGCGCCAATCTGACGAAGAACATGATGATACCACTGCCACTGATGCTCCTCGTCAGCCATGGACAACCGCTGAAGACGGCCCACCAAGTAGGGAACAGAATGGCCCCTCCGACAAGAATGAAGGGGTGGAAGATGATCAATCTCTTGAGCAAACAACTAACGAGAAGGAGGCTAAGATATCCAAGTCTCATCAGCTTTTACTCAACATTGCACAGTCCACGGTTCCACACTTGTCATCTCCTTCACCAAAGGTACGATTTACTTTGTTGGGTCTGCTGCAAGAGATATGTCCGCTCCTTGGTGAACATGAGAATACCTTTCTGCCGTTGGTGAACACTATTTGGCCGGCAGTGGTGTCCAGACTTTTGGCCAAGGAGGATCCCACTACGCCGAATGCAGCATACATCATTAGGGCTGCGGCCGTCACAATAGCAGCTATCTGTGACGCAGCAGGCAATTTCATGTCCAGTCGGATCGAACAACTTTTCGATGAACTTGAAAATCTATTCAAGAAAACTTATTCGAGTGTCGTTACGTCGACGAAGCGGGAGAAGCCGATTTCGATGCTAAGCATGAAAAGATCAGAATTGGTTATCTCAACGCGCAATTCGACGCAGCTTAACCACGAAGACAGCACGCCGCCTCGTCAGGCTTCTATGGTCCCCTACAGCGCCGTATTCAGGTCCTCAGATGGACAAGTTTTGGAAGCACTCGTAACGCTGTTGGTTAGCATTCTTCGGCATGTTCAAATCTCAGAAGACAACGTGGACAGAATCTTTGCGCTCCTTGCCCCGCTTATGCACACGGAAAGAGTACGGCAGGCATTGTTGGATTATAATGAAGATGTGGTGTGGCTGATTGAAAATCACCCATTTTGATCCAATGCGAAGATTGTGGCTTGAGGAAAGATTGGCTCAGGATATGGCTTCGCTGATGAAATCCTGTTGCCTGAAAGCTCGGCATGCCAAATATATGTACTCACTCGAGCGCTGGCCTTGGGAACTCTGCAGATGGAGATCGCCCGTGGCCGTGCTCCACAACTCGGAGTTAACATGTTCCCAAAATGGTCGGGAGACTCGCAAGACCATGCCAAATGGCGGCACAGACATCTCCTCGATTTCAATTGCGAGGCGTCCAGCTCAGCGCCGACGTGCTCGATATACTGAAAATGGAGAAAAAGGGATCCCGCAAGCACTCTCGGAGATTGTCCGAATGAATAAATTGTCGCCATGGTGCATGGCGTTTTGCAACAGTCATTCCCTCAACCAAGCCACCTACAAAACGAAGACCTCCTTGGAGACTGCATGCGAACAACATTCTTGATTGTCGCTCGCCTATTGAAGATTCTTTCTTGTTTACCAGACGCTACTATACCACGACTTGCGACAAGGAGGGAGCAGGGTGCCTGTCCAACACTATGTCAGGAGTAGGCCAATTCATTCGCGGTCAACTTTCAACCCCGCCAAAACCACAGGTCGATTTGACAGGACGGACCATCTTGGTGACGGGAGCGAATTCCGGGCTAGGCCTCGAGGCTGCCAAATTGTTGGCGCAATTAAATTGCGACACTATCGTCCTTGCATGCCGAAGCCTTACAAAAGGGGAAACGGCCAAGCAGACCATTCTGCAGTCAATCTCCAGCAGCTCCGGGGGACGTCCACAGGCGACGTTTGTTGTCTTTGAACTCGATCTGTGCTCCTTTTCGAGCGTGATAGCCTTTTCAGAGCGATGCAAGGATCTCCCAAGGCTTGATGCCGCAATTCTCAATGCAGGCGTTGATCTCCAAGAGTTCACGCTAGCGGAAGGCTATGAAACGACTCTGACTGTGAACGTGATCTCCACATTCCTCCTGGCTACGCTGCTCATCCCCATCATGCGCGGTTCCGCGAAGAAGTACAGCATCACGCCCACCCTCGCCATCGTCGGATCAGCGGTCCATTTCGCGGCCAACGACAAGGACCTAGCCACTCCTGCCGAGGGACAGATTTTCAAGACGCTCTCGGATCCTAAAAAGGCAGATATGAAGGGTCGCTATTTCCTCAGCAAACTCCCCGTCATGCTGTTGGTGAAACACCTAGCGTCGAAGTTGACAAAGTCTGCCGAACAGGACCCCAATAACAAAGCCTTGATAGTCGTCAACAATGTTGCGCCGGGACTCTGCAAGACCAATCTGTTTCAGACCCACGCGGATACGTCTACCCAAAGTCGTGCTCAGCATCATCGGGCGATCGAGCCAGCATGGAGCGCGGACGTTGGTGCATGGTGCTACGGCGGGAAGAGAGACTCATGGGCAGTATTTGAGCGAGTGTCGGGTCAAAAAGTATAGTCCCTTTGTCAAGAGTGCCGAAGGAGATCAGACGGCGAGGAGGATCTGGGAGGAATTGAGTGTCATTTATGAGGAGCTCAAGCCTGGTTGCACGAAGGAGTTGTGAAGGAGATGCTATCTATTCTTACGGCAGGATATTCGGATCTCCATGGACCATGTGTTCTTATTTCCATGATGCCCCTGCGAATGGGTATGTGAACAGTAGATGGCATACGGTGGTGGCGACCGTCACATACATCTGTAACAAGGCCAAACCAACTCCAACTGCCTTGTTCGGTGTGAGCTGCGGGGGCGAATGTCATCTCTCTCTTCCACTTTCATCGTCCTCGTCCTCGTCCTCGTCCTCATCCTCATCGTCATCGTCATCTTCCATCTAACAACTACACTGCTTTGCTGTTCTTAGTGCCTGATTACCGAATTTCTATCGTAGCACTGAATCAGCAATGTCGAGCCATAAACAAAATTCGTGTTTGAACCTGTGAGGTCGCGACACTCTTAGCCCTCACACGCGCTGTTCTACCATCCACATCAATCAAACCCATCACTCAAGGCCGTCCCACATTGAGGTTGGCTTCACAATCAACAGAAACAGGCTGCCTGCAATGGCAGAATTTTCCGCACTTACCAACAAGTTCCGCGCCAGTCTAGACAGCCAGCAGTCGGGAGGAGTGCACAAAGTCAGCAAACGAAACCGACAACCCGTGTCCTGCTTGAACTGCAGAATCAAGAAATTGAAATGCGACAAGGGCCATCCGTGCGAGACCTGCGTGAGGCGGGGCGACGAGTCTAGCTGCGTATATGGCAACATTCCCCTTCCCAAGGCGGCTGACCCCAGCACCACCGCCGGCGCCAATACGAGTCAGGTCGTGAACAGACGAGGACAAGCCCAAGAGCGACTCCGACATTTGGAGCAACTCGTCATGCAAATGGTTGGCACCTCGACGAGCGCGCAGTCATCGCATGACTCGGAGAGCGCTGCCAGCCCTGGCTCGGCGCATGACAACGACGTGTCAACTATGAGCATCGCAAAGGAAGGACACTTCCAGTACGGCTCCTCGGAATCGCGCTATGTGGGCTCGACGCACTGGTCCGCCATTCTAGAAAGCATCCAAGAACTCAAATCTGCACTGGTGAGTAGCAGCAATGGCCAAGGGGGCCGCCCGTCAACCACGGAGCTCGATGAGTGCGAAGACGTCGAACCACACGAGGTGGACGGGTTGTTTGGGTCGACGAGCCATATCTCGCTTTCGCAGATTCTGGCCCAAGCCCTCCCTCCGCGCCTGCAAGTCGACCGCCGCCTGTCGACATACTTCAACAGTCGATATTTGGTCATCCCATTCATCCACACAGCACAATTCCGACGGCAATACGAGCAATTCTGGTGCACGCCGCTGGACATGTCACCCCTCTGGATCTCCATACTGTTCTCCATCTGCTGCATGTCCGCCACCTTGTCTGAAGCCGTGGGGTCTGAACCTTCGACGCCAGAAGATCAACTGAGTCCACGCATGAGTTTTCTAAACGCTGCATGCCAATGTCTCCGCCTCGGCGGATTCGTTCGGCCTAAACGCCATGTGGTGGAAGCTCTGGGCCTGTATGCCCAATGCAAGTACATGGCTACCCTCGACCCGTCGCGGGACGTCAGCATCATCTTCCCCATCCTCGTACGACTCGCGTTTCGAAGTGGCTACCACCGCGACCCTTCTCAGTTCCCTCATTTCTCCGTTTTCGAGGCCGAAATGCGGCGGCGAACGTGGGCAATGTGTCGGCAATTCGACCTCATGGTGTCCTTCCAACTCGGACTGCCGAACCTGATACCACCAAATAGCTGGGATACATTACCGCCGTCAAACCTGCTGGACAGTGACTTCGACGAACACAGCACTGCTCTACCGCCGTCCAGGCCGGAAACGGAAGCCACGCAGATACTGTATTTCATCGTCAAATCCCGGCTGATGACCACGTTCGGGAAGGTCTGCTCGCACGCACTCTCGTTCCGAGACTGTTCGCAACAAGAAGTCATGGACCTCGATCGCGAAGTCCGCGCCGTTTACGCCACCGTCCCCGATATCCTACACATCCGACCCATGTCCCAGTCCTTTGCCGACCCCAGCTATCTCGTCATGGTGCGTACCAACTGTGAATTCCTCTACCAGAAATCTCTCCTTGTGCTACACAGGAAATACATGACTCAAGGCACTCACCCGGCGTCAACAGAAGCGTGCACAGACGCCGCCATTGCGATCACACGGCACATGCTAGATCTGCACAAGGAGTTCAAACCTGGCGGGCAATTGTTCCAGGATCGTTGGATGCTGAGCTCCTTCACGATGAACGATTTTTACTTGGCTGCCATGGTGCTATGTCTGGGATTGAGCATGTGGAAGAAAGCGAACCCGGGGAAAGCACTCGAGATGGCCAAGGACGACACGAAGATGGCGGAGCAGTTCCAGCTTTTGAAGGCCGCGTTTGGAATCTGTGAGGAGCTGACCCCGACGAGTAACGAGGCAAAGAGAGTGGCAGACGTCTTGAGGGTGGTGCTGGGCGAGATCGGAAGCTCAGATACCGTCGACAGAACAACAGGGTCATCAGGCTCGTTTGGATCGAATACGGCCGATCCTAGAGGCTCGACATCAATAACCCGCCAACAACAAATACAACCACCAGAATCCACCACACTGTCTTCGAAACCTCACCCCTTCATGCAACCGGGACGATTCATGGGTTCGGCAATGTTCCCGATGCAGTACGACTTCAGCCTTGTGCCGCTAACCTTGCAAGATCAACAACAACAGCAAGATCGCGAGGCATTTGCCGATTATCCGTCATCGTCGGCGTCGTCGCACGCTCGGCAAGATCAGAATCAAGCCGGTGGTGGTGGCGGCTTCTTCACACCGGTATTCAACAACTCCAGTATCACCGACAGCAACGCTCCGCTGAATCCGAACCTGCGCCTCATGCCAGGCCTACAAAACCCAGGCCTCGGTCCGAACCCGTTCATGAGTTTCCTCCCCTTCAGCCCAGCAGCATATGCGCTGCCCACGACGCCGAATCTGATCTCAACGACGACGATGGCGGCGGGGAAGGGGAAGGGGACGGGGACAACATCCTCCGATGAAGCAGCAGCAACAGCAGAGATGGCGTCCGTACCGATGAATATGGACGTCGACTGGCCCTTCCTCGACCAGTGGATGGCCCTGCCGAACCCGGACATGCTATCCATATCCATGAGCGACAACGCACCGCCGTTCTACAATACGTCTCCTCCTGCTCTCCCTGCTCCCGGCCCGAATCCGATCCCCCAGCATCCACTGGCAAGTAGATCAGCGGCCCCTGCCGAGCAGCGCGACGAGAACGGCCATCAAGATCACGACACACGGGACCCGATCATGGCGACACTAGACGCGGCAACCAACGCCGCGGCGGCAGCAGCAGCGACGACAGATTGGACGAGCACGCCGTACCGCTTCCTCGGCGGCAGCAGCGAGCGAGGGGCCCACCAGCGGGACGAACCCACCAGCGGCGCAGACACGCCGATGATGGACGCCAACGGCAGCGTCAGCGGGGTGCGAGCGGCGCATACGAGCAGCTCCGGACGACAGTCCACGGCCAACGCCACGACCGCGGCTCCGGGGCAGCAGCAGTATATCGGGTACTGAGCGAGTCGCTCCGCCAGAAACCACGGGGGGGTAATATCTGGGCACAGAGTTGCCTGGGAGGGAGTGGAGTGAATATACAACTGCAAGATGTAAAAATGCAGGGACATAGGCCATGACATGTAACATTGTAAAACGAGGATGAAAAATGTCCGCAAAGATAAAATCTCGAATTTCTATTTCTGTTTCTATTTTTCTTCTTCTGGTCAATCTCGTGCTTCTCACTCTGACCCTGATCTGGTCTGATCTGCTCGTAAAGTGGCGACAAACTCCGAGATACCTATGTATAACTCGATCTGCAACACATATACCCGTACGCCGTACATTACGCCCACCACAGAGAAAGAGAAAGAGAAGAAAAAAAAAAGAAAAAGAAAAAAAAAGAGCTCAAGTTCCAATGCTGTGGGACTTGGCACTTCATCACCAGTAGCAGCAGCAGTAGTAACAAGCAGCAGCAGAAGCTGTTATTTATCCCAGAAACCTTTCCCCAGAACCAGCCACCAACCAACTACCGGGGGTATCTTATCGTATACATCAAAAAAGATGGTTTGATGGCGAGCGCTCCAATTTCCCAGTCCTTCAACACCACGTTAAATCCTAGCCTGCTTTTCGCATGAAAATGATTCACCCCTCCTGCTTCACTGACAGTCTCTTCCGCTTCTCCTCCTCGACGCGAAGTTTCCAGGCTGCTCTGATCTCGGCGGCGTGATTCAGCAGATCCTGCTCCGTCACATGGCTATGTATCGACCTGATCACACTCTTGAACACCTTGACGTGATTGGCGTTCTCCTTGTCGTGTCGGAACCGATGGAACCGCCACCGCTGCAGCTCGTCCTGGTAGCATTCCACGATGATGTCCTGCAGAGGGTGGTCTAGGGTCTTCCACTCTTCCCATTCCTGGGGCTCGACGTACATGTCGTCGACGTATGAGTATTCGTTACTCCCGAGGTGGATGAATAGGGAAAACTTCTCGGGGATCGAGTAGAAGTCGGGCTGCGGGGATTGATCTGGATCATCGGGGTCCGGGTCCATTCTGGCCCATTCGATACGGAGGAGGAAATCAACTGTATTTTCCGAGGGAGGTTTCCATTTGAGAATATGTGGATCTGTGCCCATCTTGTAGGGTGCATCGCGGCAGGTGAAAATCAAGCCGTCATTTCCGTGCATCTGTTTCACCCTCGGGATGACTTCTTTGAACATCTTCTCCAGAGCGTAACTGAACTCATTCTGTTTGTCCTCGAGCACAAATGGCCTGGTGTATTCTGGATGTTGCTTGAACATGGCATTGTAGGGCTGGAGGACGTGGTTGTGGAAGTAGGCAAGGCGTTTGTCGAGAGGACGTTGCATGAAGACCACATGGTCGAGGACAAGGCAGTCGAACACGAGGAATTTGATGACCGGCTCCCGATCCGGGTATCTGTCTTCCACCAGTTCCCCATCCAGTATCGTGCCCGTGTGAAATCGTCGGAATGTTTTGTCTTCGTGGTGCGGGAAGTGCAGATTGGGCACATACCAGTAGTCGTTCTTTCGGTCGATGAAGTAGTGGATGTCCCTGTCGCCGTCTTGGGTGAGATACAAGAGGTAGCGCAGGCCGTCTGTCTTTTCGCAGACGTAGTAGTCTTGACTCTTGAGTTCTTGAATGTGCTCTGCAGAGAAAGAGACGGGTTGGGCTCCCGGGAACGACGTATTTCTCCCTCGCCCAAGAAGGTTGGCGACTTCGAGCTGGAAGGATTTCTGGAGCGGAGGACCTGCCCATTGCCCGCCGATGCGCTGCATGAGAGGGTTGGTCTCAGGGTGATGGAACTCAGGGCCCCCTGGGTCCATGGCTGAGATGTATATGAGAAGAGCTGGGAGGGAAAAGGGAGGCCGAGGGACGAATGGAGAGACAATACCCTTTCCTCACACTTGACAAGAAGTCATTTATCCAGGCCGAACCCTTGAGGTAGAACGAGGCCGCAGTTCTTCGATCGCGTCTGCGTAAGAATAATCAGCCGTAGCTACTACTTCGGAGTATTCGATCAGTACCGCAATACTTCATGCCCTACCGAATACCCAGTACCGAGATACTGACTCTCGCTGAGTACAGTACCTCGTACTTTAACATATAACCTTAAATTCAAGTCTCTATCTAACTGTAATCAGTCTAGCCTCGATGCGCCGCCCGCAGTTTCCCCCCCAGCGTACCCAGTAGTCCTCCGCATTTCTCCTTTGACGTGCGCAAGAGGTGACCGCTGATAACGACAACACCGTGACTCGAGAAGTGTATGTCGCTGCCGGTGGCGCTCTCTCTCCACTCAAGCAGTTCAGGCTCATTTGCCTGTCTGGCAGTCCGCTCCCTATACCTCCATCGAATAAGGTCTCCAACATGGCGGCAAATGAGGCACGAGGTTGGTGTTCATCCAATCCGGCGCGACAACGATAGGACTGATATCCGTTTCTAGCCTCATCCGTTGCATCCAACACAGAAAGCCTCATCAGTGCGTCGGGCTACAAATTCAGCAAAGGCAGCAAAAAGGCGCCCAAGGTCAAGTTAAAGAAGCTACCTCTGCAAGTCAAGAAAGAAGCCCAAGCAAATGGTCAGTTGAGCCATCCCCTTTCGTCTATATTGGCTGACCTTCATAGGCGTCAAGAATGTCGCGGAAGCGCCCTCACCAGAAGTACCAAAGTTCGACGACGAGACCATGGCGAATTTCCCCAATGGCCACCTGGAAAGCCTCGACACTGTGATTTGCAAGCACTGCAAGAAAATGGTTCTGAAGCGCACCGCCAAGGGACACATCACGCTGTGCTTAAAGTCAAAACAGGACAAAGCGCGCAAGAAAAAGGAGGCACGTGAGGCTGCGGCGCGGGCAAAGGAGCGGGCGGAGAAAGCAGACGATGACGATGATGACGACGATGATGTCAAAGCTCCCTCCAGAAAAGACGTGGCCAACGGCGACGATGACGGACCCAAGAAGACCAAGAAGCGAAAGGCCGATGCCGAAGAAGACAAGGAGCCTAGAAAGAAGAAAAAAAGAGAGGAGCAGAAACAGAAAGTAGTTAAACCCAAGGGTCCGGTCGACGTCGAGAAACAATGCGGTGTTCTATTGCCAAACGGCGGGCAGTGCGCCAGGAGTTTAACATGCAAGAGCCATTCGATGGGAGCAAAGCGGGCTGTTCCCGGAAGAAGTCTGCCTTACGACATGTTGCTCGCTGCATACCAGAAAAAGAACCAGGCACGACAGCAGAAGGCCGCGCTCGATGCAAATGCCCCCGCGCTCCTGGAAGAGGATCTCGACCCCAGTTTGGCCGGCCCTGTTGATTCGGATGAAGAGCGAGATTCGGTCATGACAGCCATCGCCAGAGGCCTCAGTCGACCCCAACCACTCGTCACGAAACAATTATTCCCAACACGGCGGAAATACCAGCTGGTCCGGATGAAAGAAATGCTATCAAACGCCATGAGCGGGAACAGATCCGGTGGTTTGTTCAGTGTCGCTCCGGAGAGTGCCCGAAGTGCTGTCCCCCAATCCGCCATCCACGACACGTTTGCCTCAGCGATATCAGCTTCACCTGTCACGACAGGTATTGGTACGGCACAGGCCGGATTGAAACCGCCTCTCAGAAAGGCGTCGATTGACGTGGCCTAGACAAGTCATTCGCGGTCAAAAGGATGCTGCTCTGAGAAACGATCGTTGAGATTACGGCCGACGTTTACGGGACTCCAACACCCTTGCACGAGTCTCATTTGCATTTTTGGAAGCAGAGACTTGCATTTGTGCCGCCAAACCCAAAGCTGTTGGTCAAGGCGACGTTGACTTCTGCCTGTTGCGTTGTGTTGGCAATATAGTTGCAGTCGAACTCGTCGCTCTTGGAGACGAGGTTGATGGTTGGCGGCAAGGTATTCTGCCCATTCACGTTGTCATTATACCATCTCATGATGCCACCGTGCCTGGGAGTCGAGACTGGAAATACGTACCTCGTATACAGCCATAATAGTGAAGAGAGCCTCAATTGCTCCTGCAGCGCCTAGAAGGTGCCCAATCGCGCCCTTGGTGCTGCTGACATTGATTTCCTCAGCAAATCTCCTGCCGCATTTGCCCAGCATGAGTGACTTGATCGCCTGGTTCTCGGCCTTGTCCCCCAACGGTGTGGAAGTCGCGTGCGCATTAATGTAGTCTACTCTGCAGGGAGGGATCTGAGCTTGCTTGAGAGCCTTTTGCATGGCGAGAAGGGCCCCGGCCCCGTTTTCCAGCGGCGCTGTGAGATGGTGAGCGTCTGCCGAATTGCCGTAGCCGACGAGTTCGGCGTAGATTGTGGCGCCGCGGGATTTGGCATGGTCCATCTCCTTTTGTCTCAAAACGTCAGAATCTTGTCTGGTTTGGTTGCTGTTGCTGGCCGTCATCTCGCGAGATCCAATTCGACTTAGCTTACCTCAAGCACCACACAAGCCGCGCCTTCGCTAATCACAAATCCTGCCCTGTCTTGATCGAACGGCCTGGAACTCTTCCACGGCTCCTCATTGAACTTGGTCACCAGGCTCCTCGAGCGGGCAAAGCCGCCTATCGCGAGCGGGTGGATGCACGATTCAGCACCGCCAGCAATCATCACGTCAGCTTCCCCGGATTTGATGAAGCGCGAGGCGTCCCCGAGACTGTGGGCACCGGTGGTGCATGCGGTAGTGACGGCGTGATTCGGGCCTTTGAGGCCGTAGCGCATGGAGATGTGCCCGGCTCCGAGATTGATCAGCAGCCGGGGAACGAAAAGCGGATGGATCTTGCGGTAGTTCTTCTCTTGGTCATACGCCAGGGAGGTATTGTAGAGATCTTCCAGGTTGCCGATTCCGGAGCCGAGACAGACGCCCTATGCATGTAATTAGTCGTCAGAATTTCCCGGACACCACATGTAAATGAGTAGCTTGTTTGTGCCATGTGAATGCAACGCGTGGGTGTTGGTGTATGTTTATGTCACGTACCGTCATTTCCGGGTCAAGGCCCTTCCCGTCTGTGAAGCCTGCATCTCGCAATGCTTCGGCCGACGCTGCAAGAGCGTATTGTGCGAATTTGGCAGTTTGTCGGAGCTCCTAGTCCAGTGCTGGTCAGAAGATCTCCTTGATCAAGCTCTCAGCCACAACGTACCGTGGACGAGACATGATCCTTCGCTCTCCACACCCCTTCTTCTGCCTCTGAATCAGGTTTGGAGACAGGCACGAGCCCGGCGACTTGGCTTGGAAGTGCCTTGAATTCATCCCCGAGATGGCGTGTTGAGACGATGCCACAGTGGCCCTGGAGAAGCCGGGACCATGTTCGTTGGACTCCTGAGGACAGATATTGTCATCAACCCCATCTCTTCTGCTCGTGGGAACCAGCAACATACCAACACCCAGGGGTGTAACAGCTCCCAGCCCAGTCACGACGACTCTGCGCATCTCATCTCCTTGTCATTCTCGCCGTCTCCTTGTTCTGTGTCGTTTTGAGGAAACAGTGGAAGAGGTTGGCTCCGGCCAATCACAGGGCCCCCGTGGACACCGGAGATTCCCGCTCAAAGCGGCGTGAGTCTCGCTCCGTTTTGCTCCTTTTTGCTCCTTGTTGATTTTTCTGGCGCCGAGTTTGATTCGACGCCCTAATCACTCACCCAATGCACTGTCCATGGCGGGCAGCGGGCCACACATGATGATATCCTCTGATCTTCTTAGATAATAGATATATATACCTCCTTCTCCTCCTTCTCATGCACAGGTAAGGTTTTTCCCTCTCTTCGATATACACTCTACTCGGTGGCACGCCTTTCCCCCCCTTCTCGCTCGAGTCCGTCGAGATGCTACTGCCGTCGTTGTCCTTGTCGATATTGCTCCCTCTTCTTCCCTTCGCACATTCATCCTTCTACGACAATCCGGAACTCGAGATCCCGCCCGAGTCTGGCAGTCCGCTGGAGGACTTGAAAGCGAAATGGGACTTTGATGTAAGGCTGCCTCAGAACCCCCGTATCCTGCCCTTCACCACGCCAGATATGTACCCGCTCTGGGTGCTATCCATCTCTTCGCTATCTCCCAGGAAGAAGCCAAAATATTCCGCTTACGCCATGTGGATTAACCCTTGCAGTGGGGTTTCTCAGGAATAGCAACATTCGCCCATCTCAGACATGTAAAATGCTTGACCACCCCGTACGAGCCGTTTGATATCGGCATCATTGGCGCCCCCTTTGACACTGCCGTGAGTTATCGACCTGGTAAGCCGAAATATATCCTCTTCAACCAAAAGAAAGACATATCCCCTTGTGTACAGTATGCACAGTCTCGTTCTCATTCTATCCAGGAGCTCGCTTTGGCCCTCGCGCCATCCGCGCCGCCTCTTCACGCCAGACATCCTTCCGGGGCTTCAACCATCGTGCGCACATAAACCCCTACACGTCCTGGCCTTTAGTACTCGATTGTGGAGATATTCCCATCACCCCCTTCGACAACGCTTTGGCCCTGCACCAAATGTCCTCCGCTTACATAGAACTCCTCTCTCGCCGACCACTGAGTTACAAGAACCCGGAGAGTCATGAGCACCCCAAGCTGATTACCCTGGGTGGAGACCACTCCATCGCTCTTCCCGCGCTGAGGGCGCTGGAGAAGATCTACAAGCAGCCAATCGCCGTGTTACATTTCGACGCCCACCTGGACACCTGGCATCCGGGAGCCTACCCGACCAAATGGGCGTCGACGCCCACACAGGCCGACTTCACGCACGGGACGATGTTCTGGCTCGCATCTCAAGAAGGACTCATTAACAACGGGTCCTCGGTGCACGCGGGACTGCGGACGCGGCTTCTCGGCGACGACTTCCACGACTACGAGGACGACGAACGCCAGGGGTTCCTGCGCATCGAGTCCGACGACATCGACAGCGTCGGCGTCAAGGGCATCATTGACCTGATCATGGAGCAGATGGGGACATCCACACCCGTTTACTTGTCTGTAGACATCGACGTGATCGACCCCGGTCTGGCGCCGGGGACAGGCACACCGGAGCCAGGCGGCTGGACGACGCGCGAGCTGATCCAGATCCTGCGCGGCGTGGAAGGCCTGAACCTCGTGGGCGCCGACATCGTCGAAGTCAGCCCCGCGTACGAGGCGGGGCACGGCGAAGCCACAGCGCTGGCTGGCGCACAGGTCGTGTACGAGATCTTGACGAGCATGGTCAAGCGCGGCTTAAAGGATAGAGGGGAGGACGTCGTCATTGAGAAGCCTGGCAGGAAGATCACTCCGAAGGAAGGCTTTGTGGCAAAGGTCCAGGAGGTTTTGAGAGATGAACTGTGAGAGACCCCGGATCCTCCAGGTAATGGGGTGAGATTCGCAGTGCCGCCACTCTCTTTCCTAGCCATGCTTGCCCTTGCCTCGTCTCGCGTGATCGGACAGGCCTGGGCTCTATGAAGCAACGGCCATATATACTCCGTCCCTGGTACTTGGTACTTGAACTCACTGCCGCTAGCCGTACCTGCCTACCTACCTACCTACCTACCTACCTACGATCCATGCGAATAATTTCTCATTTGCCATCTTCGCCCCTGCCAATCAATATGTCTGTCTCCTCTGTGGTCTAATGAACCTAGTACAACATCCTCTCTCCGACGCTGATATCCTCCCCCATGGTGTTCTGATTCCTCTGGCTGGCTCCTTCTACATGTTTGCACTCCTTCACCACGGCCATAGCACGGGGCATGCCTGAATCAACTTCTGTGAGGAAGGACCGCGGGCATTACGATGCCTAGGTACTCTCAAAGGTCTCGAAGTGTATAGATAGGTCTTCTTCATTGCCAAGTATGTATGATTCCCTCAAAGGACCTCACCGGTACAGCACACTCGTCTCTCTTCTCGCCCCCCACAAGGAAAACACCTACAGCTCCAGCTCCAGCTCCAGCTCGAGCTCGTTGTTTAACACAGGCTGCCTATTCTGTTTTCACAGCCATGATTCTATCCTTCGCATCTATGAATGCAACATCAATCCATGCTACATGGTGACAAAAACTCCTCTCTAGTCCCGGATAGCTCTTTGGGAAACCATGCGTCTCTTTTTTGTCTTCTGGGCGATAAATTCGAGTCGGAGAGAAAGATCTGCCCACCGGCCGTTTTCATGCATTCATTTCTCATCAGTTCTCGCAACGTTGTAATGCTCAGGCATCCAAACCGCCCAACCCAGTCGATACAATCCACCTCGAACGAGCCCACAGCCATAGTGGTTTGCGCCTCGCAAAACTTTGAACAGACAGAAATCCCCAACATAAATGCGGTCAAAAATAGCTCTTGTGAAGAGTAGAATTAGAGTCGATGCAATCCCCATCCCCCCCGTTATGTCTAACCACCACAAACACCACGATTTTTGCATCCTGTAATGCATATTTTGGCAGACAGACACCAACCCCCTTCAAAAGTTGTACCTTGTTCCCTGCCTTGTTACCGGCTTGCCCTGACGGTTCAAAGGAGCCGGTGGAGCTGGTGCACTCGATCTTGTTTGTGGTTCCTCATATATGATATTCTTCCTTCCTCTACCTCTTGGTTTGGGGGTAGGATCGATATGGCGATGACCCAGTTCGGCCAAAGCGGTAGAGTTCTTCCACTTGAGACATCGATGTGTCTTGTCGCTGAAGTTCGCCTTGGTCCTCGTGGACATCCTCGTTGGCGGCTCTTCGGATTTCTCTCGCGGTGCAAGATACGCGGCTCGCTTCTCCATATGCTTGATGATAGTCTCGCGCTGCGAGTTGAGTTCTTTTTTGAGCTTGAGTTCTCGAATCCCGCGGGAGTCTAGCCATCCGATAAGCATGTCAAGCTCTTCTGGGGTGTCGTAGAAACCCCATTCCTTCGCCGAGTCCAAGTTCGTGGAACCTTCTTCCATTTTCTTACGTTCAGCTGGAGTCATTTGGAATCGTCGATAGTAAGCCTGCCTGTCCGGCTCGCTAACCTCAACGAAACCCTCACGCTCCATATCGTCGGGTCCTTGCACCCAGATTCGACCGTTGGCATACTCCGCATCCGCCGTCGAGCTGTCAGGCAAGCCCCCGTGCGGCATGGCATTCCTCTCGAACCACCAATATCGGTTGCAGAAACGATCTTTCCCGAGAACCCGCGTCCGAGGACAATCTGCTTCGCGAAGGTCTCCGTCGACAATGAGAATCTGCTCTTCTGCCTGTTCAATGCGGTCGCGCTCCTTTTCGATCTGCTTGAGCACTTTTTGGTACTCCTTGCTTCCCTTATTCTGTTTGGCCTCCGCTGCTTTCTCCTTGCGCTCTTGCTCTTCTTCACGTTTTCGCTTACGCTCTGCAGCTCGGGAACTACCCCACCGTAAAGATCGGGTCACGACGGGTTCTTCGTCTTCTGAATCGGGAATCGAAACATCACCATCTTCGGCTTTCTCCACCTCAATGGCTTCTTCGAGTTCAGGCATCGGAGTAGGGGATTTCTCAGGCTCTGGTGCCAACAGTCTCCGCTCAATTTGAAGCTCCTTAAGCTTGGCCAAAGCATCCTTCCGAGCTCGTTGGTGCTCAATCTTGATTTTGCGGTAATGGGTCATGGTGTTACTCATCTCCTCCAAGAAATTTTTGACGGTCTTGGTCTCGAGAAATAACTGGCATATGATTTGCAGAGCCTCCGCGCGCAGGTTGATGTCCATGGTCGAGTACTGAATCCTGGCCGTTTCTATTGTCGGTTCAGCATTGAGAGGAGCGAGATGAGAAAGAATCTTGTTGCACAGATCCGTGAGTCGCGGTCTGCCAGCAAGCTGATGCAGCAACCCAACCATGACCAATTCCCAGCCGCCATATCTTAGGTCACGTTTTCGTAGTCTCTCAATCCAGCCATAATCTCCGAACATCTCGGCTGCTCGATGAGTAACCATAGGTTCGGGTTCTTCCGGCTCAGGTTCCGGCTCAGCAAATTGAACCTTGTGGAGGCTGCTGCGTGTTCGTTTCGCGGGGTACTCAGGCTCGGGAGTCGGTGTTGGCAGTTTGCTTTCCTGTTCCTCTTCTTCATCTTCATCTTCATCTGGATCGGGCAGATCTGGTAGCGAGATTTGAATGGCCCCACCATCATCATTTTCGGAGTGCACCAGCTGCTTGAGGACCGCGCAGTGTATCTCGACAAACAACTCACAATCAACCTCATGCGAGGAGAACATCATGGCTTCCACGAAATCATCAAAGGTGAACGAATCTAGTTTGAGAACTTGGCAATACACATTCAGAGTATTCCAGGTCTCCAGCAAGAGACCGACAGTTTCAGACTTGAGGCCAGGGATGACGTGAGTCGCCGATTTCGGGTTGGTACACTGCTCTTTGGTGACGAACTTCAGCGTCGGTCGATGCGTACCGTCTCGGACAGGTTCAACATCAAGATCATCAATTGGATATTTGATTGGCGGAGGAAGCGGGGGAGGTTGAATGATTTGTTTGGCAGGCATCTGCTCATCAGGTGGCGGCGGAGGATAGTAGTGACCGTTTGGCGGGATATATTGCGGGTATCCATGATAGTAGTGGGCGAAGTCTTGAGGAGGTGGAGGAGGGTGCATATGGTCCCAAGATCGTGGTAGTAAGCCCGGATCGGGCATGGATTGTGGTGGATAGTTCTCGTGGTAGGGTAGAGGAATCCGCACTTCGATCTGCTGTACTTGGTGCTGCGACGTTTGATGGTGGTTCTTGCGTCCTTTGGGAGCAGGCTTCAGCTCGGGTAGCTTATGAGGTTGCCAGATTCCAAACATACCCTCTCCTTGCTCCGCATTCTGCTTCTTCTCCGCCTTCTTTGCCGCAATCTTATGGCCATACTGAAGATGAGGAGGGACGTTGGTGTCAATGCGAAATCGCTCGGCAATTTCGGGCTTGACGATCCATGGGGCGCCATTCCAACCTTCCCGGGTCACGGTGTTCTTGATAAAGGAGCGGAGCATCTGTTTTGTGAAGACCTTGCGATCTCTAACAATGTGGTTGTCGTCGACCAGGGCCTCTTCGTCTGGACGATCAATGAGCCGCACAAAATATCGGGAGAAAGCTTCTCTTGCCACGGAACCGTCTGACGCCCTCACCTCTGCAAACTTGGCTTTGTCCCGCACTCGCCCGTTCAACCGGGATGCGTCGTCCAGGATCACGGTAACCAGTTCACCCGGATAGAAGTCATTCTTGAAATCGGCGTAGACCTCCTCGACCAAGTTGTCGATGCGAGAAGTCGTGGAAAACTGGACTCGGCGCAGGACAGGTTCCCGCAGAGCCTGAGGAAAGGCCTCGTCAATCTCCCGTGACCCCTCCAGCTCGCTCCTCAGGGCGTCAAAGAATGTCAGACCGGAACGTCCTGATACTTCGCAGGTGAATTTCTTGGACTTGAAAAAGTCCATGCGCTCGAGGTATGCATCGTAAGAAGTAAATACTTCGTTGGACTCTGAGATGACCCAGACATCCGATTCCTGGTCGTCAATGTGGGGATGCGGGACGTAGCGAACGGGTTTCCTCTTGAACAGGACCATCCTGCCCGGCGGCGGTTGGAACGAACTCGCGCAATGCGGCCGGCGGGGAGGCGAAGTGGGAAGGGGAGCGCCGCAAGGAAGTTATTTCAGGAGGACCGCGACCTAAAGTTGTAGATTTGGTGAGCATCTGGGCGTGTTGAGGGCTGACAGAGAGGTGCCGAGCGTGGTCGTAGGATTCCTGCGAAGGGTAATATACGTACATTCGGCGAGGTAAACGCGTTTATGGAGGGGGAATATCCAAATGCGAGGGGAATGGGGGAGGGTGGTGATGGTGTATGCAGAGGGAGTTGTTTGGTGGTGGGCGCAGGAGGACAAAGAGTCGAGGACAAAGAGGTCAACATGGCGGAGGAGAAGTGGAGGGAGAGAAAAGACAAAAGACAATGCGAAATGCCCAGGAAGGCGGACGGGGACTAGTGTGTGCACTGTGCAGAGGGAAGAGAGAGTCCTGAGGAGTGGGCGGGATGCGTGGCTTGCTGTTGCGCATGGTGGAGCCGCAAGCCTCAAGCCGAGCCTTGAATACAGAGCAGTAGTGGCTACAGGCAGTATTAATACCGGAATAGGTGCGAATAGAGTAGGTAGGAGAGTGCCCAAGTCGGTATTAGGTGCCTAGGTAGGTAGAGCAAGCAGCCACTACAGCGGCATGCCACCACTATTACGGAGCACAAGGCGCGTCCCTGCCCGAATTGGCCACATGGGATCGGCGGAAAGTGCGCCGAGCGGCCTCCTCGTCGCAGCCAATCATCGTCCACTTGCCTCCCTTGCCTAGCCATGGGCACTTGTCAACCTTCTCCCTCTGGTCGTTCCATGGCCATAATTGTACTTGTTCGTCTCCGGCTGTTGATCTGAGTCTAATGAAACCATCCATGACCCTGTGCGCGCAATATCCAACTTCCGCCGGCCCATTATCAGCCTTGGGAACCCCCCTAGCCGCCATCCATGCCTGCCGTTTCTGCTATCGACCACGGCTATGATGCCCGGAACGCTCCGTCCGTGGTCTCACGGAGGTACTGAAACGGTGTGATATTGGGCAGCCAAACAAGGATCCAGAAGAACCACACTTTTTCAGAGTTTCATAGCTCTCCATCCTAGGCAACTCACGACAGTCTTATCCTACTTTTCCCAAGCCGCTAGTAGAACGGTTATTCGTACACACATTCCAGCATCTTTGCGGGCGCCTCTATATAACGACTTGCACAACATCACGTTCACGACAAATAGCAGACCATGAATCCTAGCCACGAGCCCAGCACTCCGATTGCCGAGTACGTGCTTATGAACATCAAAGGCAAAAATTCATATCTTCCCCCAAACATAACCCGGTGTAGCAATGAACAATACGCCATCAAGGGCACCGATACTGCAATGTAAAGCAGAGCAAAACGATCCAACAAGAAGACTCTCCTCCGCGTGGGCGCTGGCGCTAATTGCCCAAAGGTGTAGAGGAAAATCATCAGCCAAGTTATCGTATACGCCACCTTAACCGGGAACTCAGCGGCGGTAAAGAGAAGCGGAAATAGAGACACGTGCCCAGCCACTGCCAAAGGGCGGAAGCTCGCCAGATATGACCGGTCCTTGACGGCTAACAGACTGAAGGGAATGATGACCAGCAGAATCGCCTTCTCGTGGACATGCCAGCCAAATAAGAAGGACGCGTATCCGCAGAGCGTGAGAGCGCCAACAAAAGATTCCCAACTGGGTGCAAGCCACAGCTTGGTCAACGCGATGGTCTGGAAGGTCAATGTAAGTCCGAAACACTGTCTGGGCGTGATTTCCGGTAGAACGGCAAACGAAGTGTCTCCGACCAAGCCCCGGGTCACGCTGTTCACAGCACTTTGGTCAACGTGGAGGCCAAGGTAAGGAGCACCCAGTATGAGCACCCGGTCCAAGAATGAGTAAGTCGCCCAGACATTCGGTGCCCAGTATGCATGACAAAGACCTCGCGCAAATGGAAACAGTCGGCTTCTCAGTTGGTCAAGCTGACCCCAGGCCACGAAAGGACCGAACGCGACTCCAAATATGCCAATAATGCTAGTTCCGAGTTTGAATGTGTTTGCAAATTGTGGTTGAAACACATTCTTCGGATTTAGACAATAGGTCCGGAGGAGGTAGACAAAATAGGCGGGTGCCAGGTAGAGGTAGATGTGCTTGAAGCATAAAAGCAAGGCGAACAGAATGCCACTCAAAAGCAACGTCGACTCCTTCCGCGCAAAGACGACGGACAGAATCAAGATGCCATAGAGGAAGCCATTGTACTGGAAATGGATATGGTCGATGATTAAGAATCCAGGGGAGAGCAGGATCGACAGGGCCACAGCATGACTTTGGCGGCGTGTTGGAGCAGGGGAGGAATCCATGTACCTTTAAAATCAGCAGTGTTCGCTCATGGCCGAGTCTCAAAACATACTTGTGCAAAGCGTAGACGAGCAGCAGCTCCGTGATGATGACAGAACTTCGCTGGAAGCATATGGTGGCCCAGGAATCATAATTCAGGTTTTGGATTTTCACCATTCCAGCGTCGATCAGGCTAGCGGGCTGGGAAAGAAGCCATTCAAACAGCGCAAATGCCGGTGGATAGTCCAATGTCCACTCCGATGTAGCCTGGTACAGAGCGTTAGGCAAGAATGGAGGCTTCGACAGCCAAGATCGAGTTCTACTGACCTCGTAGTACCACTTCTTAACGGGCAAGGAATGCGTGATGGCAAGCCAATTCCGATGAACTTCAAAATCTGTTGACCTGTATGCCGGGAACAACAGAATCTTTAGAGCGGTCGCCACAATGGCTGTCTGGAGCAACGAAGGCCATTGATCATGGCTGACCTTTTTTGCCTTTGGCCTCCGCTCCTTTGGAGGAGTGTTAACCGCGTGATATTGCTGATGGCCAATTGGTTGGGATACTTACGGGGATGATAGGCGTATTGTCGCGAAATCGACTTAGGGTTGTCGAAACCGCAGACGCCATTGTGGTGAAGTGCCTGGCTAGGGCTGAAACTGCAAAAAGAGATTCAGTGCTGCGTAGGATTTGTACACTACGGGGTGATGTGTAAGGAGTAGTACTCGGTAGTTGCTACGCAATTTCACAAATGCTCCGCCGCACAAAGCAACCCTTTAGTACGGAGCATCAAAGAGCATGCGGCGAGAAGTCGCAAAAGTGTCCAACTGCCCAAAGGGTGCCTCCAAACTGGTGCCAGATACCATGGGTCAACATGTCATGACACCTCGCCCGCGAGCCAAAGGCCACTTCTCTTATTCCCTTTAACTATCTTATTTTCATGGACGCATTGGAGGGATTCAAGCATCATGTTGTGTTTCAGAATTTAAACGTGCGACATCTTGTTGAGCCATCTCCAGTCACTCTTGACCTCGCGCGAGAAGTTCGCTACTGTGTTATTGTCGTCTGCGTCACCTTCGCCACTGTATCAATATTTAAATCTTGGATGTCAAACACTAAAAGATCTGGCTCCTGAACGGGCGTTGTGTCTTCCACACAAGCCTTCTGTGTGTAAGTAAACCTCTGTCATAGACGATTAGTTTCGCAAGATTGACCCTTGTGAAGCCTTGCATAGCAACCGCCATGAGGATCAGTCTTCCTTCGTTGCTGCTCTCCCTCCTCTGGGTAACGACCTCACTCGCTCAAAATGTCGTGGATGAAATGTCCTTCGGACACAAACAAACCATCTCGCCCAATTCCTTTGCCATTCCTGGTTGGGCCATGCTCGGTGAAGGACACGTTCCTCAACTCCTATCGGACAAAGTCATCCTTACACCTCCCTATGGCGGCCACAAGCGGGGGGCTCTGTGGACGGAACAGAAGAACTCATTGCAGGACTGGGCTGTGGACTTCAAATTCAGAGCAAGCGCTGCGGATAGAGGCAGCGGAAATTTGCAGCTGTGGTACGTCGCCAACGGAGATAAGACTGTGAGCACGTCAAGCATATACACCGTGGGGAATTGGGAAGGACTTGCAATTGTGGTCGATACAGTAGGAGGAATACAAAAGATTCGAGGATTCCTCAATGATGGCACGGTCGATTACAGGAACCACCCCAATGTTGACAGCCTAGCATTTGGCCACTGCGACTACGTCTACCGCAATCTCGGACGACCGTCTCATATCAATGTGAGACACACCCGCGCCGGAGGTCTTGAAATCCGTGTCGACGACAAAATGTGCTTCACCACGGCGAAGATCACACTCCCATCAGATTACGGGTTTGGGATGACCGCAGCATCAGCAGATCCTCCCGACTCCTTCGAAGTGTTTGCATTCACTCTGTCATCCATCACTACACCACCATCTCAGCAAGGCACGAACCAACAAACATTTTCGCAAAATCAAAATCAAGGCCAAGGGATGATGCAAATGGAAGACCATCCCGCCTCCTATTACACTACGGCAGAAACCCAATTCGCCAACCTCCACAACCGCCTCAACCTCATCTCCAAATCCATCCAGAACCTCTTCGCTGAACTCCAACGCGTGTCTTCCACTTTGGAGTCTCGACACGCCGAAATCCTCGCCCGCATGCCAAATTCCCAGTCCATTCTGAGCCTTGATAACCGCATGGCCAACCTCGACCGCATGGTGTCATCTCTGGAGAAAGAGTTGAAGAGCAGTGACCACCGGACGCAGTTTGCGAAATTGAGTGAGCAAATCGCGCAGACCCATGTGGGCGTGACGGAACATGTGCCAGAAAGGCTAAGGGAGTACGTCATTGCGCATACGCCCAGGATTGGATTCATTTTGTACAGTTTCATGGCGTTCCAGACATGTTGCATTGGTGCGTTTGTGTGGTATAAATGGCGCAAGAGTACGATGCCTAAGAAATACCTGTAGGAATAATTGGGGACGATGGCGGGCTCATGGTCATTAGCTAGCTCAAGACTGGGCATTTTGCGGAGTCAATGGAAAATGTTGAACGAATGTTAAGCAAGAAAATCCTCGTGTGTCTTGGTCTATCCGTCTCTCTGACAAAAACAATCCACGACCAGTTGTTCTATCACCCATCGGAGTCATGTATTCCGTTTGCCGCCCGCCGTGATGCACATATTTCCACACCACCCTCCGGTCTGCAGAATCATACCTCGTCGATCATTCTAAAAACTCTACTTTAGCACTTTCAGGTGTATGGGGGTCGTCGTACTCGACAACAACTATGGCTTGCAACGATAGGCAAACCTCGGGTAGAGACAACACTCCCTGACGGTCCAGCGGCCACACATCCAGGCTAGAAAGCGCTCGAGGCCTAAGCCGTAGCCGCCGTGTGGAGTGGTACCGTAGCGCCGCTGGTCGGTGTACCAGTAGTAAGGTTCGGGGTCGATGCCCTCGCGCTTGTACGCGGCGATCAGCTCCTCGTAGTCCCAGATCCTCATACTGCCACCGACGATCTCGCCGACGCCGGGCATGAGGACGTCGACGCTCTCGGTGACGCGCGGGTCCGACGGGTCCTTTTGCATGTAAAAGGCCTTGATCTCGGTGGGGAAGTGGGTCAGGAAGATGGGCACGTTGAGGATATCTGTCATTCTCCGCTCGGCGGCTTCGGCGATGTCGTCGCCAAAGGTGTGCGGTTTGCCCTCTTCGTTGGGGATCTCGTGCTCGACCAGCCAGGTAATGGCTTCCGAGTACTTCATGCGCTTGAAGGGGCGCGAGGGGGGCTTGAAGTCTGGGTTGAGGTCGTAGATGTATTTGGCGACAACGGGGTCCGAGAGAGTGATTTCAATGACCCTGCAGACCATGTGCTCAATGTGGTTGAGCAGGTCATCGAAGGTAATGAAGTCGAGTTCAGCTTCCACATGGGTATACTCGCTCAGATGGCGACGCGTGAGGGATTTCTCGGCGCGGAAGGACTTTTCGATGCAATACACGTCCCCGAGGCCAGGAAGACAGGTTTCCAGGTACAGTTGGGAGGATTGGGTGAGGTAAGCCTTTTCGCCGTAGTAGTTGAATTCAAAGAGAGTGGCACCACCCTCGACTTGCGTTTGAACCATAGCTGGAGGGGATACTTTTGTAAATTCCACTTCCTCGTACGTCTTGATAAAGGCCATTTCGACGGCTGCCCGGACTTTCATGACGCTTGACGAGATATCTCCACGCAGTGTGAGATGGCGGTTATCGAGCAGCTTCTGGACGTCGCCATCTTCTTGCACTTTATTGGTAATGGCTTCTTTGTCACCGACGGCCGTTCCGATCACGGTAAAGAAATCAGCATGGAGCTCGCGATCGAGAGGGGCGTGGGCTCCCGGAGGAAGCGACTTCAATTCACCCCGGATTTCGAGCGAGGTCTCGAGAGTCAGAGTCATGGCTGCGTAGGTCTTGATCAAGTTGCCCGAGAATAGACATTGCATCAGACCCTTGCCATCTTTGAGGGTGATGAAGATGATGTCCTTCTGCGATCGTAGATGGTGAACTCGACCTACAACTCGGACACGGGTGCCTTTGGAGTCTGCTGTACCTAGCTTGATTTTGGCAGGATCGACGGTGTTGAGCTTGATCTTGACGGGTGCCGGCAAGCTTGGATCTTCTTCGATGACCACTTTCTTGGCCTCTTCGAGCACTCGCTTTCGTCTCTCGGCTTCTTGCTGTTCCCGAATGGCCAATTCGGCTGCCTTTGCCTGTTTCTTTCGATGCTGCTCGTAAAGGTTGGTGGCTTTCTTCAGAGCAGATTTTGCTGCCGGTTTCCACTCTAGCCGCGAGGCTGGATCAGCACTTGCGTCGGCAGGGGCCGTTTCTGACTTTCTAGTTTTATATGTCGCTTTCGGGTGCTGGACCATGGCGAAGAGGAGAGATTTGTAGGGAGCGGCTTCAGAGCCGGTGGCAGAGTCATCGTCGCGACCGACGTCCTCGTCGACGTAGAAAGTGTCCGTGTCCATGACTGCTGTCGTTGAGGGTCTGTGACGAGTGAGATCAAAAAATCCTGAAATAAAGGGCTGCATGAGTCAACGGTGGCTTATCGGATAGAGTAAAATTTAAGGTTTCGGAAAGTGGCGGCTAGCGCGCTTGGCGCAAAGCATAAGAAGCTAAAATGGATCCGGAAGCCGCAGTTTCCTTCCCTCTTCCCTCTCTTCTGCCACAAACGCCTCAAGCAGCTCCCTTGTACCACACTATCATCGTCCCGACTGTGGCTGGGATTTTGAGCAACCCTCCCCTGCGCCCCTCGGGAACTTGTACAACATATCCATGATGATCAAGTCGACCATCCTGCGGGCGTCGCTGGCTACGACAGAGGACACGGGGCGCCCTCGGTTTGTCTGGTAAGCGCGACCAGAATCGACAACCAATCAACCTCAGTGTTTGAAGGGGGCAATCAAAACTCAGCGCCACAACGCCGTGCACGAACATGTCCGGCTTCGACCTGTCATAGCCATGTTTCGCTTTCAGATTGAGTCCTCCCCCCCCCTCCCGACGTGGTGGACAGCACTCCGCATTGATCGACGCAAGACTGACAAACTCTGGCATGAAAGCTTACGATACGCTTGTTCCAGGCAGGCTTCAAGTCTCTCTTCCCGTGTTCGATTTGTTACTGGAATGGGCGGACCTGGCTGTCATCCCAAAGCATGGCTTCAATTGGCCCTTTTCCAAGCCCCCCAGCCCCTACCGCCTTTCTCCATAAAAGCAATCTATCGTCTAACCCAACTGTTCATAGCGCCGCCTTACCTGCATCAGCTTGCAGATTGATCATCCCCGTCCCATCATCTTGCAGCCACACGTTGGAAACCTTAAATCGGTTTTCTCCTGTATCAGATTCATCGAAAACATATCCACTGGCAGCCGGAACAAAGCAAAGTTGAGATTCTCCTGGGTCAGTAAGTGCCTCCCGGCTTGCAATCCTGTGTCAAGACGGTGGCTATGGGGTGTGGGCTTGAATGGAATGCTGCTGGCCTCCACCGCGAGCGCATTGGATTGGGCACTTGGCCGCAGTTTGTCTTGCAATTGTCCGGTTTGGAGTCCACTCCCGCGTGCCTGGTCCCTTTCTCCGGGTACTTTCCCCCTTATTTCTGATCCCCTTCCCTAGCCACCCATTTCAATTTGGCACTTTCCTAGACTCTAGACCCCCCCGGTCCATTGATTGCTTCCGTTTCTGAGCTGTTTCCCTCATTCTTCTGCTTGTTCACCGTTGCTCCTCCTTGTTTTTGGCCCGACTCTCTTCGTTCTCTACCTCCTCGTCTCGACCCGTCTTCTCTTCTATTCCCATCATTTTGTTCCCTTCATTCACTCGTTCCATTCCTCTGACTCGATCTTGATTTCGATCTTTTCCTTATAGAGTTCATTCGTACCAGTCCATATTCAACCAACCCCTTCGTTTTTGTACAGTCTCTACGTCCCGAGGGCAAAGTCCTCTCCGCATCTTCAGACATAGCCTGCGGTCAGTCGTTCCTCTTGCAAGCTCGAAACAGTGCTTCGACGGCCAGATTCGTGCTTCTTTCAACATTTTCTTCTCCCACAACCAAGAAAGACGAGTGCCAGTTGTCCTTGGACCTGGTCCTGAGGACACCGTCCATCAATAGTCCCATATGCTTGCTGCAATGCAGAGTCAGGACGTGTTTGGGGGATATGGCAGCCGATTCGCTTCTTCAAAATTCGGGACCGATAATACAGGCTTCAGTCATGGCGCGTACAATTCGAACCACACAAGCTATCCTCCATTCGCCGATCGCAACCTGAGAAAGCCTACCGTTCCTTCGATAGCTACGGCTACCAAAGACCAACAACATAGTTATAATATGAACGAGCAGACACCAGCTACAGCGTTTGATATGAATTTCACGCCCTTGTTGCCTTCTCAGCTCTTGCTGGGCAGCCCCTTTCAGCCAGGTTCTCCTGGTTCCTTTGCTTCTCCGCAGTTTCCGACCTTCAATCGTTTTGCTCCGGGAACAAATGCTCTTCATGCACAAACCCAGCAGTATCAACAAAATCAACATGTTCAGGCGCAGCTGGCCAGTCCTACCCAGCACAATGCCAACCCGCTCTCGCCGCAGGCGTATCAGACCGTCATGTCGCCCGAAAGCTATACGGCACAATCCCCCACCGGATTCAGTGGCCTGGGCGGTGCAGCATTCGGACATTACCAACCCATGGTGGGCATGGGCAATTCATGGATGACTGGCACGAGCCGCACAGTCTACTTGGGAAATATTCCAGCGGATACTTCTGCTGAGGAGATCTTGAGCCACGTTAGGAGTGGGCAAATCGAATCCGTGAGGCTATTACCCGAAAAAAACTGTGCGTTTATTTCGTTCCTAGATAGCAGCTCCGCGACCCACTTTCATTCGGATGCCATCCTGAAAAAGTTGTCAATCAAGGGCCACGACATCAAGATTGGTTGGGGGAAGCCGTCCCAGGTGCCTACTTCTGTGGCTCTCGCTGTGCAACAATCGGGTGCCTCGAGGAATGTCTATCTGGGCAACCTTCCCGAGGACATCACTGAACATGAGATTCGAGAGGACTTGGGCAAGTTTGGGCCCATTGATACCATCAAAATGGTTCGCGAGAAAGCAATCGGTTTTGTCCATTTCCTCTCCATTAGCAATGCCGTCAAGGCCGTGGCTCAGCTCCCACAAGATCCCAAATGGGGCCCTCCCCGTCGGGTCTATTACGGCAAGGACAGGTGTGCCTACGTTTCCAAGACGCAGCAACAGAATGCAGCACAATACCTGGGTATCGCTCCTGGTTATGCCCATGTTCTCAACGGCGCCGACCGCGATTTAATATCCAATGCCCTTGCACAACAGTCGGTAGCGGCAGCTGCTGTAGCTACTACCGCAGGCGGTGTCAATAATCTTGGAAACCGAACCGTCTATCTTGGAAACATTCACCCTGAGACCACTATCGAGGAGATTTGCAATGTTGTCCGCGGAGGGCTACTCCACCACATCCGATATATCCCGGACAAGCATATTTGCTTTGTCACGTTCATCGACCCTACGTCTGCGGCGTCTTTCTATGCACTGAGCAATCTTCAGGGGCTAATGATTCACAATCGGCGCTTGAAGATCGGCTGGGGAAAACACTCAGGAGCTCTCCCACCCGCCATTGCTTTGGCTGTGAGCGGAGGAGCCTCTCGGAACGTGTATATCGGTAATCTTGACGAGAGCTGGAGCGAAGAGCGACTACGACAAGACTTTTCCGAATATGGCGAAATCGAGTTGGTGAACACTCTGCGGGAGAAAAGCTGTGCCTTTGTCAACTTCACCAATATTGCCAATGCCATCAAGGCTATTGAAGCTGTCCGTCAACGTGAAGAATACAAGCGATTCAAGATCAACTTTGGCAAAGATCGGTGCGGCAATCCTCCACGTCAGAACCTGAACAATGTCAATGGCAGTCAACCGCGTCTCCAGAGTTCCCTTGACAGCGCTGGTTCTCCAGCTGCGATGAACGGATTTGACCATGCTGTCTCGCAGTCGGGCTCTAGCCCCACGAGGTCAACTATTCCAACAGGTCCGAAGGCTTCGTTGGGACCGCAGTCTCAAGTCGCCCCTCGTCAACCAAACATGACTGCGCCAACACCGTCAGCCATTCTGAATGCAGGCAGCAACAATCCCTTGACAATGTATCTGTCACATGTGTCACAACAGCAAGCTCAAGCTGAACAGGATTTGCGGGATGACTCTTTGACGTTTGCCCAGCTCCAGCAGCAACAGAATCAAGCTTTGGCAAATCAACAGGCAGCACTGTACGGTGAGATGCCGAACGGGCACAGCGGATTGGACATACCAGCTTCGTCCCACATTCCTCGGCAGAGCAGCATCAGCGGCGGGTTCGGTTCGAGCTCTTTGAGCAATGGGGCGTCCACCACTGTTGGAGGGCTCCTGGCGCCTACGAACACTGGACTGGGGGCGAGCAGGAGCGCCCATTCTCGAGCAGTATCGCTCCCAGCGTTCTCGCAAGAGCTCTTTGGCGGCCAGCAGTCTGGACAACCAGGTCCGTCGTCGTCGCGGGGCTTTGGTGGGCATGCGCCACAGGGCAGCTTTGGTGGGTTTGGATCGGTTTTTGGCACTGGCTTCGGGACCAGTGGGTTTAATGGACTGGGACTTACGAGCGATAGCCGTGGAGGACTCTCCGGCTGGGCTGAGGAGGAAATTGGGGCAAAATAAACGAATACTAATTAGTGGGATTTTGAGCCGTACCGGTCTGAGGGATCTGGAATTGCACCTGTGCTTTTGAATGAGGGTTTTACTGGCGATTTGTTTTGCAATATCTCCGTTCTAATAGTGTGGGATTATGGCGTGGATCAAAATGCGCGCCTTCTGATGCGTCTTTTTGGCTGCATCCTTTGACTTTTCTGACGGGATTCGGGCACTCAAAAACGACGACACTTGGACATTGCCACTCCCTCCAGCCGTGTTACCAGAAATGTACATATATCGGTCTCGCAACGAAGGGTGGCCTGGCTCCAGGCATGAAAGGGCATGAAGCAGCACCGTGACGGGTCAAAGGTAGTCAGTATGGCACGCGCTTCTGCAACATTGTAGTGTACGTGATAGCAATACGATGGATGGACAAGCACTGATTCAAGCCGTGAATTCCAGAGAAGAGATGCGTGAGGTCAGTCAAGCTGTCAAAAAGCAGGTTGGTGGAGCAGCGCCCAGCTATTTGACGCGTCCTACCTAGGCCGACACGGGAGAGGTTATGTACCACTCGTGTGACTTGCGTTCGAGAAGGCCACCAGTAGGAACCGTCGACCTCATGCAAGCGATAAGCCAGGGCAGCTTGTGTGCTCCGTACTCCGTACAAGGACCAACAGGACTCGGGCTCTTCGTGCTCAAAAGCCCATGGATTGCGTGCTCGAATGCCTGTTGGGCCGCCAAGCTGAACCTCGTCGTCCGAGTCCGACGACAGGCTCGTATCGCCAGGTCGGGGGTTTATTTTTCGCGCAAGAGTTTCGCGTTTCGAGCCTTGCCTGATCGAGCATCGCACCAAGGCTTGAATGTTGTGGGAGTCGAGAAAAGATAGGCGTGCCTTTTCTTTTTCCGGCACAGGTGAGAGCTGCAAGCAATCTTGAGTTTGATGAGAGTGCCGAAGGAGTGAGTTGGCTGCAGTGAAGAAACCACCCGCTACTCGGTGCGGCCTAGTTAAAGCAGGTGCGCATTGAGGCTGCCGACTAGGGCTGCCAGCTACGGCTGCGGGGGCAGCTAGGGGCCTGCTTCTGCCCTAGAGCCCGGACGGCGGGCGGCTTCCAGCCTGAACGGCGCCCAAAGAAAGGCTGCTCCGCCCCAAAATCACCCAACTTCACAGCCTAATCGCAGGGCCTCGGCCCCCATTCCCCTTCCCCGTTTATTTCCCTCCCTCCCTCGCTCGTCTATCGTAGCAAGCTGCGTTCTCCATATCTGCGTCTCATTCCACGTCGACACCTCCGACCACCTCGTCCATCCATCCATCACGTCTCCTTGCCAAACCTTGTCTCCGTATCCATTCCATCCTCGCGCGCTCCTCTCTCAACTTGTCATTTCCGGTAAATGTCACAGCTCTCTTAC
Organism: Cladophialophora psammophila CBS 110553; assembly: GCF_000585535.1. Lineage (NCBI taxonomy): Eukaryota > Fungi > Ascomycota > Eurotiomycetes > Chaetothyriales > Herpotrichiellaceae > Cladophialophora > Cladophialophora psammophila. Next base: position 911,993 of record NW_006912922.1, read on the forward strand.
TGAAGACTAGGCTTCTTTCAGGATCTTCTGTTTCTTGAACATACCCATCCCTTCTCTTGCTGGTCAATCTTCCTCTTCGATCCTGATCGCTAAGGGCCGTTGACCGCCCTGTTCTCTCTGCTCACGCCTACCTTCGACCTGCCCTTCGCTTCCTCCTTTGTGAGCCCTCGACTCGGTGGAGAAAAGAGATGGAATAACATGAGCTGATTGAAAATGACAGTCTTGATCTTCCTAAAATACACTCAATATCACATCCACGCCGATTTTGGTGACCGTCATTCCTCATTGGAACTCTGCCTCCCTTACCGCCCTCATATCCCAGGCAGAAAAGTGAAGTGCCACTTTGAGCCTCACCAAACACCGTCTGTTTAAACCCCCTCTCACACGATCGTTACCCTTTCGTCCCCTCCTTTCTCTGGTAAGTTTGCCAAAATGATGTCCTTTCTGAAGGATCTTGCGCTGGCGACACGGAGACTAAAAGTGCGCGCACTTAGACCCACTAGTCCAAACCGCATTCGACGCCTTGAGGACGACATCTTTGAGATAGACGAGAACGGAATGGTTGTTGCCACGATTAAGTGAGTCTGACTGGTCACGGCTGAGTGAGACTTCCTGGCTGATGTTCCCACCCAGATGTGTGGTTGTCGGTGACGGTGCAGTTGGCAAGACATGCTTGTTGATCTCTTACACCACGAACAAATTCCCCTCCGAATATGTTCCTACAGTCTTCGACAACTATGCCGTAACGGTGATGTGAGTTCGATCTACCGATCCTTTTTCAGAGTGCAGCCCTGCCTTTGAATCTCGGGCGATCGCATGGCTTGGATTTGTTTTCTCCCGAAATGCGTTTGTGTTATTTGTGTCCTCCATCAACCTTTGTTTTTTTTTATCATCTCACTCGCATGGTGGTGTTCCGTTTCACACCCGTCAATTTTGTCCTGAGCACGTGAGCTGACCAGGGGGCCTGTTCAGGATCGGGGATGAACCGTACACACTGGGTCTTTTTGATACAGCCGGGCAGGAGGATTACGACCGTCTTCGACCCTTGTCATATCCCCAGACCGATGTCTTCCTTGTTTGCTTTTCCGTCACATCGCCAGCCTCGTTTGAGAACGTAAGAGAAAAATGGTTTCCGGAGGTCCACCATCATTGTCCTGGAGTTCCCTGTCTTATTGTCGGCACCCAAACTGATCTCCGAGATGATCCATCTGTCAGGGAAAAACTGGCAAAGCAGAAAATGCAACCTGTCCGCAAGGAAGACGGGGAAAGAATGGCCAAGGAGCTCGGTGCTGTCAAATACGTCGAGTGCAGCGCCCTGACCCAGTATAAGCTGAAGGATGTGTTTGACGAGGCGATTGTGGCAGCGCTAGAACCCCCCCCAAAAAAGAGCAGCAAGAAGTGCACGATTTTGTGATGGCGGGGACGGGCTTCGGACACTGAGCAAGGGGATTCCTTTTTTCGTTCCGAGGTTCGTGATACGTTTGATGTATCACAATCCAAGCTTCCCTTACGCCAATCAGATTTTGGATACTAGCACCATTTTTCCAATTTTCATTCTCAGGTCTTGCTCCTACGCCCGCAGCCTTTTCTCAAGTACGAGAGACACTGGACTTATTTTGGACATGGAAAGACCCGATGGGCTCTTCACAGACTTTTCCTGGGCAAAACGCAAGACAGTTTGTGCCATTTTCCAACTTGGACCGACATCTCTGTGCTGCAGATGAAAGCAGAGTTAAGAGATCCTTTTTTCAATCTTCTATTCCCGGCCACGTTGGACAAGGGTGGTTCTCATCAGCCATTCATGGCGTTCGATCGAAGGGCGAATTGGGAACCGTGCAAGGAGTACGTGCGAGAGGAGACGACGGGCAACTTCCATTGTAAAACCACTTGCAGTTTGGGATCGCAGGCTTGCTTGAGGCGTCGAAGGGAAGGGCGTTTCTTCTCTAGGTCGAGAATTTGGCGTGCACATTGAAATCTCGACATTTCCAAGCCATCGCCGGTCCCAGCGGAATCAAGCCGGAACTGACAGACAAATGCCAAAGAATTGTCTTATTTCAAAGTTCCCCCTCAGTCGGTCTTTCCTTCCGCTCACAAGGGCTATCTACGTTGCACCTACCCTATTTTAGGGTTCCCTGCTGTTGTTCCTATTTCATGCCTAATTTTCCATCTTGCCCTAACCTCGCAGTACCCAGGAGAGGATTCGAGACGGCTGTTGACATGTCACAACGAACGCCGTGCAGTGCACTCCCGCGGGGTATTGTGCTGGCTGGTCGGTGTTCAACACACGATGGATTGTCATTGCGGAGAACAAGGACCCAGCAAGCAGCGAACAAGCAGGCGGAGTTGGGTGTTTGTTTACATTAGCATAGGCTGGCCCATCATCATCCTTGGCTATGGCATTGGCCGTAGGAGGTAGCGCAGGGGGCAGAGGCTGGATCTATGCTTACCTAGGTATCATACATCGCACGAGGCTGTAAAGAGTCCTCGTTACACCCTGCCCACACCACCTCCCCCTTTCTTTGATATGCTCTCTCCCCCTCCCTCCCGGTACGCTACACGCCCTCAACGCGTGTGTGTGCGTGTATATATCCAAGCTCCCCCTCCCCCTACCCGTACCCATTCCACAGCCCCTCCCATCCCACCCCATGCTTTCTCTAGGCGACGGGGCGATATAGTGAAATACCAAAGTACGTACCTACCTGGGGTATGTAGGCACAAACATACATACAAGGAGAGCAAGGAGAGAGCTATGTATATATGTACGGAGTATCGGGAAGAATGAGATTCAAAAGAGAGAGAGAGAGAGAAATAACAATAATAGTCAAAGGGTAGGGGAGGGAGTGTTTGGTTAAACTCGCCCTGCTAGAGGCCAGTGAGCTAAGTCGTGCGTGAACAACAAGATTGGAATACCTCTCTTGCTCTCTCTCTCTTGCGCGCTCTCTCTCTCTCTCTGTGTGTGTGTGTGTGTTCAAACTTCACTTTCACCTTTCAAGCAGCCATCTCATTCGGTCCATTTCAAGGCGCTTTTCGCTTCGCTTCGCCCCCTATTCCAGTCCTAGTCCTTTGTACATCACATACAAGTTCTGCCTCGCCCGCCAATTCTGAAAATACCGACAATAACTACCTTTCTCTCTTTTCGCCTTCGCTTTCCTCTGTCGCCAACTACCTACCCCTGCCTCTGTTCAGGACCTGGAATACAGTGTGCTGCCTTGAAACGAAATCCTCCCATCTCACGCGCAGTGCTTCAAATCTCACTTTTTGATAAAGTTGGTGTCAACGTATCACGATTCTCATCTGCCTTTTGCTCGGTCTGATATTGGACCTGTTGGTCGACTCCGGCGGGCAGAAAATGCTAAAAACTGGACTCCAAACAAGGATCCTATATCCCAATTCCTCGTCTGAACGCGCTTTGATGTGTCCTGGCTGCTGCAGTAGGTTTTCCGTATCGTAATTTCACATCTGGCCATACTCTAGATATGCTTCTGGCTTTTGCACACAGCCTCCGCGCGCCTAGGTCTCGGGTTTGGGCACGTGCTGGCGTTACAACGTCGGCTGAAGTAGACCTCTAGTCAGCGGACGCCGGTGGAGTGTCTAGACATTGAATCTTTCGACTGAAAATGCAGATTCAAGGACTCGTCTCCATCCCGTCAATGCTGCTCCCATTTCCATACCCTTGAGCCGCCGTGTTGACAGGTGAATAGCTTGCGGGACGCTCACTCCTCAGCGGAAAGAATGCGGCAAGCCATCGGGCGTCTTCTTCCTCTTTAGCTCGCCTGCGGGCTGCGGCTTCGTCAACTGCAGGCGAGTCGCCTTCTTCGTCATTGCCGTCGTGTTCTTCTGCTTCCTCCATCTCCTCTTCCTCATCTGACTCTACTGCGTGAACTTCGACGGTATCGCCATTCACTATTTTTGGATTTGAAACATTAGCCACGGACGCCGTGTGCAATGCGGGATCGATTGGCAGATCCTCAATGGTGACCCCTGGTGATGATGATATTGGCCGATTGTTCAACGGCAGCCAATGTAGAGCCGGATCAATATTTGGATCTTGGGAGGGCGGAATCTCGTCGCTAGTGAAGTTGCCATCGGAGGTCCCAGCATCCATAGATGTCGAGCGTGAAGTATTTGTAGCGTGTCCCAAAAAAGCAAGCCTCTTGTTGATAAGCTCTTGCAATTCGAGGAGTTGATCCAGCTCGGTCCTTTCGACGGCATCTACCACTTCAAAGGGAGCTTCGCTGATCAGCTGATTTGTCAACTCGGCCAACGCATCCCCAGAGTAGCCGTCAATCCCCTTTTGCGACATTTCAGCAAGATTCAACACAGTTTGCTGTTCTCGAATTGATCGTCTCCGCAACGCGACGTTTGCTTTGGCCGTCTCTGTGATGGCCAGAGCATTCGCACCCGTGAAGAAGTCGGGTTCTCGAATCTTGACAATCGTCTGTGTGGGCGGATGATGGAGAACAGCTCCATCAGGGCGATATTTCCGATTTCGTATCCTCTTGGGAGCATCCATTAGTCTGGGAAAGGATTGATCTTCATACCAGCTCTTCTTCACTCGATCGATGAAATCCAATCTAATACCCATCTCCGGAATTCGGTAAATCTTGCCATGCATTTGGACTTCCTTGGTCTTGTCGAATTCGGGCTGGTCTTTCATTAGGTCGACCTCGATGATTCCATTGTTTCTAAAGCCTCGGGTCACGCTGACGTCGAGTGGCACGGCGTTCTTTGGCTTGCGTAATCGCGGGACGCGACCGAGCTCGCCCGGGGCTTTCTCGCTCTGCCGACCAACAGCCACCAAGTCGTGTTCAACGTGGAGAGGACAACGCCACGATGCACCAGGTTTGTCACCTGCGCGGCGTCGAGGCGGCACGGCAAGAGGCGGGTCTATACAGTCCAAGTGCCATTTCGCCGGACAGAAGTCACAAGGGATGATGTCGCGGCCGTTGGCGGTCATGTTGCAGCGGTAGCATCTGATCATGTGGCCTTTGCCGTCGCGGGTCTCCTTGTAGTTGGGCTCTTCGATGAAACCAGCTCGGTTCATCCTAGCCGTGTTGTTGTGGGTCCGGGGGAGGCTGACCTCTTCATACTCGCCTTCGTCTCCCGTTCGAACTCCTTCAAAATAATCGCGAATGTCCAAGGGGAGTGAATAGGCTTTCGGGATGATGTCGTCAAGGCGACGAATAACCATACCCAAGAGACCAGATGGCTGGGGGACTTGCTTCGTCCGCCGAGCAACACATCGCGGGCAGAACCATTCGCCTTCGACCTCTTCATCCGGGTTCAAGGGGGGCTCCAAGCACGCATGGTGGAAGGAATTTGTGCAGCCATCACAACAAAGAAGCTTCCCTTCGCCACCGCACGATGCGCAAAACTCGTCATTGTCCTGAAAAATAAAGTCAGTAATTGATAGTTGAAACATCAATCACGATGACAGGTAAAAGGTTGAGGATAAAAAGGGATCAAGAAAGCCCAAGGCAAAAGGGAAGCGGGCAGCAGAAAGTGGGCAGGAACTCGGGGATCGAGGAAAGGGAAAGGCCCAAAAGAATGATGAGAAGGAATTAGAAGGGGGAGACCAAGTGGTAAGGGGGGATGAAGGGCTGGAGCCAATCGTGGCAAGGGGAGAGCCTGGTGTTGGCCGGGGGGGAATTGGGTGGAAGGTGGAAAATTGGAAGAAAATCGGGTTGGGCTGCCCAGGGCTTGTTTCCTACCTCTGCACTTGATTCTGCTCCATTCAAATTGCCGAGCCCAGCATCACGCCCTGGCCCCGCACGTGCAATTCCTGCCGTGATTCCACCATTCTTGGGCTTGTTGGGCCTAGAAGAGATCGGTCAGCCAATATGTCCTGAGATGCATATCGAAGTGAGATGGGATGGATTCGGTAGGACTGAGGCAGCCTTTCCAAACGTGTCGGTGGGAGCCTGACGTCGGAGCCCTGGCATTCCGGATTATCTTAACACCATCCACCACCCCAAAACACTCCCTTGGGGGCATTGCATTGGGGCAGATAGAGAAAAAAAGAGTGACACTTACGATACCATGACCCGGGCAGATTTGCGCGTTTTCTGTGCCGGTTGGAGTCTGGTAGCTCTTGGGGTCGCACTCCGTGTGTGAGCGTTTGCCACGCCCGGCGGAGGTGGTACAAGCAGCGGGCCAGGAGAGGACGACTCGGGGGTGATATCCTCGAGGTCATCCGTGTCCACTTCATCATATCTTCTCTTGCGACCGGTTCCGTTGGCCAAGATATTGTCAGGCGGCGCCTGAGCGCTCACTGGAGACGTCAATGCGACGCTGGGCACAACCAAACTGTTTGGATGAATCACAGGGGCAGGGGGGTTGTCGAGCGATGCAGCTCCGACTGGATGTCCATTGACCGGATCTCGTTCGTTGCTCTCCGGCCGAGGAATAGTGTTGTAATCATGGAAGCTGTCATCCAGATAAACCCGCTTCCGCCTAGAAAGTTCATCAATGTCGAACTCGGTTTCTTCTCGCGACTTCTTGAACTTCTTGTTGGAGTTGGTCTTGGAGGAAGTCGCGACCTCCGGATAGGACTGTTTAGGAGCAGAATGAGAGGGTTGAGTTGCGGCACCGGCAGCTGAACGGAGTCGGTTGCCAGCTGCCACCTGGCTTGTGGCTTGGCGTTGTCCAGCTGATCTGGATCGATCACCTCCAGCCGGCTCCTCTCCCTGTGGCTCCCAGGGAGGCGGCACTTCATCTGGGATTGATGGAGCCGACGAAAGCGATGATAGTGTCGACACGCTCCCTGACCTTTTCCGCTTATGCGGCGACGAATTGGCGGCGTGGTGGATGGATTTTCCACTTGGCTCAACGATCCCAGCAGACCGGGAAATCGTGGACGGCGAGACTGGCGCTTCTTCGAGGCCATAAGTAGCTGCAGCGCGCGGGAGGTTGAAGTAGAGATTGATTCTGGGAGGGCGTTCTGTGGAATGCAAGGGCGTGTTGGCGTATGAGTGGCCGGGCTTCGGTGAGCGTACTCGGTAATCAGGGGAAGTGAGGTCGTTGAATATTTGAGGCGACGGTTGATAAGGACTCGCAGACATTTGACTCTCTCGTCTATGCTGCTTGACGCCTGATTTGATGTAGCGCTTGAAAACTCTAAACTGCTCAGAGCTAGGAGACTTGTTGATCAAAGCCTCCAACACATTCCACAATTCCGGATTCAGCTGAGCATCGTCACGGATTTTCTGTAGCCCATGTGCCAGGTCTGGCGTGTTCTTCTGGTGCGCTTCCTGAACAGCCCGGTTGACATGGGTGCAAAGTCGGTCTTGTCGTAGTTGCTGCTGAATTGATAGTGGTTTGGGCGAAACATGGGAGGTAGGGGTAAATGATAATGTCATGGGGGACGGCGAAACGGTGGCCGCTTGAGGCATCTCTGCAACATCCCTCCTAGGAGGCCGACCACGCGGGGGACTGGAAATGACAATTGAATCAGATGGCCGTTGAGGATTGAGTGGGATATCGGACAATATTTCAGGCTGCTCGGCCTCAGCTGCTGCCACTATCACTGCCTCGTCCTCTAAAGGTGATGCCGAGTCCACCTTTTCAGGTTCTGCCACAGGAGTGACAACCTCGTCCACCTGTGCTGGGGCTGGTCGTGGCGAGGGGCGCACATAATTCAATTTGAGCTTTTGGAGCAGTCGTTGAGAAGGCGCCGTTCCCAGGGGCTGCATGTTCTCAAGCACGCCAACCCTCTCGAGACCTCTTGTGTCTTCAAAGCTCGGGACCGCAGGTCGCACAGCGGGCTCAATCCATTTGTCCAGACTCGTCTGTTGACCATTCCTTGACGAGATATCCTCGGCGGGCTTTGGTGCAGCCTCTTTTTCACCGAAAGTGGCTGGACTCGAATAGCGGCTCGACCTCTGCCGCAACGATCGGGTAGCCATCCTGCCTTCGTTTCTCCGCGCCGCACGCGCCGACTGCTTCAGAGTTAGTTCAGGGACGTGTCACCAGAGGCAAGGCGAGGACTTACTGTAGCCTTGGATGCGGCTCAGCGGGCAGAGGGCGCAGGCTGTGACGAGGTGCAACAAGGGGAAAAGTTAATGGCGCATGGTGTTGTGGTTCCGCAAACGAGGAAATGCCAGAATCAAGTGGTGACAAAAGAATCGGGGCAAGGGGCACTTAGCCTTAGCACCCTCACCCACCCTAGGTGCCACTCGCTGCTATGCTAGGCTAGCCTATGTTGCCTATGCCGCCAATGCTGCTTTGCTGAGTTGCTCCTCCGGCCTGCCAGTCGCTGCCAGTCGCCCGCCGGCCTCCGCAACGGCAACTACTCGGCTTCCCGAGCCTCGTCGCCTCTAAACTCTTGAAGCCCCCAAGGCTGAGAGCTCCGTGTTTTCCTCCTGGTCTCTTCCTTTTCCTGTTTGCGGTGTCTGGGCACCTTGCACCACCACCCCCCAAGATCCTGGCGCAACAGACTCACGCCCAGCAATCCTGACCTCTTTGCATCTGTTCAGGCGAAGGTAAGTCACCTATCAAGCTATTATATTTGGTATTCTCCGACCTGATCCTAGGCAACAGTCGCTATTTTCATCATGACGTGGCGACATTTAGGGCGCTGCCTCCCACTTTTGCCCCTCTTCACCTACTCGGTACGGCGTAATCAGAAGCCCAGGCAGGGCCACATCAATTTCTTCGTCACGACATTTTCTCTCGTTTATTGTCCTCTGTGTAGTCATAGTTTGCTGCTCGTTTCCTATTCATTTCCATGCCTCGTTGCGGCCACGGGAGCGGCGGTGATAAGCACCATCCATGTGCTCTCCTCCTGACGCTCTCCCACTGTCCTGAAACACGCTTCTTCTCGGCTGTGACCATAGGTCGCGTCAGATGCCCAACCAGCTCCCATTCATCTCGTGGCACGACAAGAACGACGTCCCCCAGCAGTCCATTGACCAGTCCATTGACCTCGTTGCCATATGACTCTTATGCCTGTCCTTGGCCTGTTCAACCAGCTAAGAGCATTCTGTGGCCGTTGGTACGAAGGAGCCGTTCATTCTTCGTCGCTGTCATCCTCGTCATCCTCGTCTTCCTCGGTAGTAGCCGCGGCGGTGGCCTTCTTGGCGGGCTTCTTCTTTTTCTTCTTGTTCTTGCTCTTAGAGCCAGTAGACTTGCTGAGCGGTCGCTCGAGGATTGACAGAACCTCTTCGTCCTCAATCTTCTTGTCGGACTTGACGGTCTCCAGATCCAATGGAGGAGGAGCCGCTAGGCGTGTCAGGCCATTCTTGGTGATTGCTGCAAAAAAAAAAAAAAAGGACAACCGTCAGCATAATGTGCCCAGTCAAACACACGACGGTCCGACTTACCAACAGTGGTGAACAGTCTCGAGACAGGAGAACCATCCGCCTCTGCGGCTGGCTTATATTCACGTAGAACCCCAGATCGGATGCACTCGACCACGCCAACTTTCCCGGCTCGTTCATCATCCAATTGCCGTAAGCTGAAGGGGAAAGTACCAAATTTCTTGACAATTTCCGAGAGAACTTGTCGCGAACTCGGCCGCTTCAAGCCGTAGGTCGTGGTGGTTCGCCTCAGCAGAGTCGATCGCTTGTCCAACTCTTTGACCTTGCCAGATCCCAGACTCATGCCCACCTCAACCCCCCAGACCTCGCCGACTTCTGCTGAACCTTCTCCTTTGGCACCATCAGCCGGAGACAGAATGATTTTCTTTTTGCCTTCGATCTCATTCTTCTCAAACAGCCAAGACGTGGTGTGCTGAACGACATGGACGTCATAGGCTTTTGCGACCTTCTCGACCAGCGCGATTATCTTTGTTTGAGTTGGCGGCTTTTCGGCGGCAGCCTTCTTCTTCTCTTCCTCAGTCCCGGCGGCCAGGAGTCCCGGAGGCACCATGAGTCGGAGCAAGAGTTCATTCGCGTAGTAAGTAGCGAGAAGCAAATCCGCCTCTCTCCCAGTAATCTCTGGTTTCTTCCCTTTCTCTTGTGGCACCATAACGGTATCCCCAACAATTGCACCATACCCGTCGATCTGTGCACCCAATTGAATCTTGACCAACTCACCCGCCTTGATGGTGATAGCTGCGTCATCGGTGTCTGAGACCAACGGGGTGAAAGGGGTGACATGAGAGCTAGGGGATATTGTGCAAGGAGTCGCGATCCCTTTATTGATGGACTTTCCCTTGTATACTGCAGGACTTGTATGTTAGAGAAGGACGTCTGAATAAGTGTTGTCCGCAGTCACATTGGGACAAAGTATCTCAAGCGTGACTCGAGAAAAGGCCTCACCTTTGCTGAGCTCTGCTTCGAGAAGTTCGTCGCCCTTGATGCACAGGTCGACAATCTTAGCTCCTTCGACCAGCCATTTGGAGACCTCCTCGAGGACTTTGTGACTGATGGTAGCGGCGGTTTTGTACCTAAGCCCAGAGTCAGTTACGAAGACCTACCAGTCGAACGTGCAGACTTGCTTGGTGAGGTTGTCGGGATTGTTAATCCCTTCTGCTACCGCTGCGTCAGCCATTGTGAGCAAACAGGGTGGTCCCAAGAAAAGAGTGCAGTTGCAATGGAGGAGTGTCAAGCATTCAACTGTTCTCAAGGGATTTAACACGGTCGTTATTTAGTGGGGTGCAAAGTGAATTTCAGTTGTGTGGATGCGGGGATGCAAAGCTAGCAACGCAGCAATGCGTTGGACTGAGTCTTCCAAGATCACACGACACTGTGAACGCCCTTTCTACAGCTCCAGACCGTTTTCCAATGTTCGTAATACACCAGTCGATGAAGAAGCTCACCAACATGCTATATACATGGTGTCTTGGTCTCTAGGACCTCTCTGCACCCTGTCCCAGAGCAGGCTGAGAAGTATTCAAGTACTATCTTTGAATAGATGTCCAAGGGCCTGCTTCATCCAAGTACTTGATCATGGCGCGGCCTCTGGTGCCGACAATGGGCCTCCTCATGCCCTGTCAGCTTCAGGCATCACTGCCGCAGGGTGCTCCCCGTTGACTCAGACCAAATGACAGGGCTGTCTGCACGCCTCTGATGAGATCCTGACATCATGGTCATGTATTGCTCCTTTTGGAGAGTCGCCTTCTTTTCCACGTCACGCTCCCTTAGGGTCAAGTTCCAATTGAGACTTGTAGGCTCGAAAAAGGAGTGGCCCTCACCACGTGACCTCAGCCTCGCAGCGAGAAAGTTTTCCGGTCGCGTAGCATTAGAGACTGGTGACATAAAAGGCACCAGAGCCGGATCATCTCAAGGTTCGGGTGACGCAATACTATACATTTGGCGTCTATCATGCTTCATTCGCCAGGCGGTCGTCCACATGCGCTCTGTGGTTGCGGTTCTTGAGGTGAGACTCAAAATTTGTGGCACTAAGACCTTCGCCAGGTAAGTAGACTTTGCCCTGTGAATCAACGTCAGTCTCTACTAGGAAGACGGGATTCCAAATGAGAATGGCTGTTCAACAGACAGAGACAGCGTCGAATGATGGGGGAACATACAAGACAGTCAGAGCATCTGATACGTGGGACGTATTTGTGTGGAAACGATTGGTTCGTCTCATTAGGGGCAACCAGCTTCTGAGTCTTCGGGTCAATCGCTGTGTGTTTCATGAGAGCCTCGAATCGGTCGTTCGGATATATTTTCCGTAATCTTTCGAGATCCCGAACGAGCCAGTCAGGTGGTGGGGGCTAGCAGCAGAAAGAGTAAGTACAGGTCCGATTTGAGGTAAGGCATGGGACTTACGGCTGGGTTAATCGGATTGGGCGTTGCATCCACGGCCCCTGGAATGTCTACGGTCGCTGGAACTGGCGATGGCGGAGGCGGCATGCCTGCGAGATTCAAGGGAGCCGCCGAAACAGATCGTGAGTGGCTGCCAGGTCGTGGACTGCCGTGATTTGACATATTCGAGACATGAGCCGCCCTGTCCTTGACTCTTTGCGAACGCGTCCACTCTCGAAGCTTGGCTTTCCCCACTTTGAATATCACAATCAATTTGTCTGGAGCAGACTCCTCGTCGCTTTCTTCCTTGTAGTCTCTCTTCCTAGCAGACGCTCGGCCGTCATGATGCGAAGGTGCAATTGATTCCGGTGTTGCAGATCTGACCGATGCGAAGCCGCTCAAGTTTGATCTGATACCCGCAGTCGCAGTCAGGGCTGCGTTCCTGATCCCTCTAGTACGGGCAGTGCCTTGTTGTAACAAGTGAGTCGGGATGGCTGGAGAATCAGGTGCCGAGTCTTCACTATCCGACTCGTCGGAATCTTCGAACCCGTCCCGCTGGCCGCGTGCCGACTTTCGGCTGGCCTTTGTAATTCTGAATATTCGACTCTCCTCCATGCTCAGTGCAGCGCCAGGAATGACGGATGAAACAACAAGCGACCGAATTGTGCGTTGGCGGTCTTTGAGATCTGGTAGAGCCGGACCCCCACGGCGATTCGTCGAACGTTTCTGCCTCCTCTGATCACGAGATATAGATAGCTCGGTTCGCTCCAGGTCTGTTTCATTGAGTTCGTACAGATACGGTGTATAGTCCTTGGCGGCTTGGTAAGGCCGGAACGTGGTCGGTAAAGGTGATTGCAAGAGGTTTTCCCGCAAATCCGGATCCTCAATCATCCGGCCATCGAACGGATGCCCCGTGATATGTAATGACTTGGAGAACAGCTGACATTGTTCACGTATAGAATGCGCAATGGCCGTGGTGAACTCTCCTGCCAGTGATAAATCGCTCGTCATTTGCCGTGCAAACTCCTCGGGAGAGTTAAATGGATTGTTGATTTCCCACTCGAACTGATCGATGAGGGTGTTTTGGCCGATTGTGATGTTGAGCTTGACCAATATGCGCATTTCGTCGTTTTTGTAGGCAAAATATGGAAGGGATGGCTCCCATGGCTCGTCATCTGCATAAATCTGAGGACAATAGTCGACTAGCTGCTCGCGAATATGATTTGCGACCAGTTGAACCAGTGGCCGGCAGTTCTGGATTTCGAGGCCGAAATCCTCGACCAGCTTCTCCGCAAAATAGTCGACGGATGTCGTTCTGTCGTGCAAATTCCAGGTGAAGGTGTCGCGCAATTTGATCTTGCCCCAATCGATGTCAAGCCGGATGGGCACCAGCTCTTCGCTCTGTTCCGCTTGTATGCTAAGGTCTTTTCGCGACACCCGGGGTGGTAAGGTTTTCTTCTTGCCAGGTCTTCTTTGGCGCGGGTAAACTACCGGGTTGGGGATATTCTTTTCGTCTGTCCTGGGATTGCCGTAGCCTGCGTAGCCATAACCAAAGACGGAGCCAGGGTCAAGATCCCGTCTTTGGCGAAGGTTCTGATACAACGCGAGCTCTTGCTTTTTCTCCTGAGCTACCAATGGGTGGGCTAGCTGCTCTGCGTAGAGGGCCTTGTAGTGGTACTCGCGGTCGACATATTCGGCCGCTTGGATACGATCTACTGGTGTTTCGCGCTTCCGCTTTCGATTAACGTTGGGGCCGTCATCGTGGCCGTTGACATCGGCCGAACTATCCTTCCGTGTGACGTTGATACCGGACGCGGCGAGGATCTCTTTGGCCCTTTCCTTGCCTTGCGCGATTGATTCTTCGTTGCTGGGTGCTGAGGCGGTGGGTTCAGTAGGCGCGGCTACCGCATTTCCACCGTCTGGGGTATTGCTCATGTCGACATCTCATCAAACGGGGAGGTATAACACTGGACGAGAGGCCCGCGGGCACTGGACGCGTTTCTAATGATGAACTTAGCCATTGGGAATGATCTCGAGATGAGGTCTGGGCTGCGAAAAGAGATGGACGTTTGGACGGGTGATTGTAGGCCGGGCACCGGATTTGTTGGTCATCGCAAACATCGGGACAGAGACGTAGGGAAACAGGCGAGGGAAAGAAAGTGATACATACCAGATGCGACTGAGCTGAAGTCGATCCGCTCGCGAGGATGATGTATGGGGGGTTGGTTGGAATGGGATCATTGTGGTCTTCTGGACTTTTGTCGGACTCACGGCGCAGTTTCAGTTTCGCGTCAGGTCACGGCGCTAATGGCCCAATCAGGCTTAGCATGGCCCTCCAATGCTGTCTGACAAGTTCAGCCGACATCTCGCCAAATCCTCCCTCACCTCCAGACGGAGCATTTTGCTTAACATATCTCACCAATATCTCACCCCACGGGATCCATGCCACTTCAGAGTTGACTCAGCTCTACGCACTGGTCTTTCCCGTCTCCAATACTTGTGGGAGAAGGTGGGAATGGCCTTCTAGAAGCGCGGATCGGCTCTTGGACCTCTCCAGCACATGATCGGTGCACTTCCCGGCGCAAATTTCACGCCGACAGCGAATATCCAGCCCGGAGGGAGTGGTGCGCAGGTCGCAGGCAGGTAAACATTCGATCAGCAATATTATTGTGAGAGGTTATGCCATGTGGTTTTTTGATCAAGGCCATTTCCAGTAGTCAAGTTCACACACAACAGACAAACGAGGCACAACCAGGCACAACCAGGCTTCTTCAAGTAACACTACATGAGGTTTCCCGAAAACGCCATCTTTGGCTTACAGCAGTCTCAGCAACGAACTCAGGAGTATGGAGACACGGAGCCAGCCTCATGGAATTAGGAAAATCACCGGTACCGTGCTCGGAATGACGGCAGTCTTTGTCCAGCGAAGATTCCCATGTGGCTCACAGATGGAGGCGGACTGCCAAAACCCAATCTATATCGCATCCCCAATCACGACATCACCCATATTTCCACAGACAAGAGGACCTTGAACGTTGAGGGGCTGTTCTCGTGCTGGTCGGCGGATGACCTGGCGTTCTCCTCGAGGAATGCCCTCCAGTGCAGCCCAAACACGTCCTCGTACAAGTATGGGGACGACCTGCCGGTCCGTTCCAGAATCTCATTCATCACTACACATCGTCCAGCGTTCCCTCAGCGGCCACTCACTTTGCTTAAGGTCCTCGCGTGGCTGAGCTCATCATCGACCACGGATTTCCATCGAGCCATATATAAACCATCCATAAATGACGTCATTTGAAACCCCGAACCAGACTGGTTCGCGTGGTTGTTTGTTGGCATCGTTGTGTTTCCAAAGGTTCAACGTCGTTTGTTCCTGACGATCTTCCTTTTCCACCCTTGCTGGCCTGTCACGTCCTCATATGCGGTGACTATGTCACAGAGAAAGTTATTTCCCTTGTCATGCCGTGATACAAGCTCGACATCGAACACAGCAGAAGGACCTGTCACTTAAAAGGTCCCATCTGGCCGCAACCCTATATTTATCCCCGCCTTCAACTCGATTCCAACACGTCCCCTCGACCTTTGTTCATAGTATTCTGTCCCTCAGAACGACAGCCCTAGGCTCAAGGGATCAAATCGTATTCAGGCAGAATACCCTTTATAGATTGGTATCCTGAAGCATTCTTTGTCACACAGCCCCTCTGTATCCCCTTCGCATATTGTACTTCAACATGGGTGACGCCTCGTGCCCACCACCACCCGTTGCTGGGGAGGCAGCAAGGCGGAGGGAATCGTTTTCCACTCTCCTTCCGATCAGAATCTTGACTCACAACGTACGCTTCGCGACCGACACGCCTGACGAGAGCGAAAAGCTGTGGCCAGACCGCTTCCCTTACCTCTCGAGCCATTTCAAGTACCACACGCGCCCGCACTTTGCTCCCCAGTCAACGCTGGTCTGCATGCAAGAGGTGCTTCATGAACAACTTGTCGACTTGCACGGTCGGACACTCAACACCTCGACGTCGTCAACAACACAAGTTTCCGGCGTGGACGACGACAACGACTGGACCTACGTCGGGGTCGGGCGCAATGACGGCAAAACCAAAGGCGAATACAGCCCCATCTTCTTCCGCAAATCGGCCTGGAAATGTATCCACTTTGAAACGGTCTGGTTGAACGAGACGGGTGAAGTGGGCAAGAAGGGTTGGGATGCGGATAGTGTTCGCATTCTGACGTGCGCGGTGCTGGAATCGGTGCTTGTCAACAACGCTAGAGAGGGCCGCCAGCCTCCCACTACCACGACATCGTCAACAGCCTCGGCAGGAGGAGGAGAGAGACAGGTGATGCTGGCCATGAACACCCACCTCGACAACGAAGGCAAAATATCCCGCCGCGAATCCGCCAAACTTATCCTGCACGTCGCCTCGCGCCTCCGATCAAAGTACACGCCAACATTCACGTTCCTCGCAGGGGATCTGAACAGCCACCCGGACGGCGACGCCTACCAGATCCTCAACGCACGGGGATCCCAGTTCGTGGACACGCGCCGGCTCATAGGGCCATCCGACGACAACAACAACAACAACAACAACAACAACAACAACAACAACAACAACAACAACAACAACAACAACAACAACAACAACAACAACAACAACAACAACAAC